>NC_137159.1:41000881-41600881 GCF_951394435.1 Stenella coeruleoalba
TTTCCTGTTCAAGTGCCTTCCCATTCCCTCCCTGATCATCTTCTCAAAGATTCTTGATGCATTAATTGTCCCATGATGGTAGACGATGCAACATAAAAGGAAAAGGACTGATTGGAAATCAACATCTGACGTATATGTTTTGCAGAAAAAAAATATGAAGACTAAATGTCAAGAGGCATTAAGAACAGAAAACAGAGATATGTGAGTGGGAATTTTACATTTTAATTTAATTTACTTTACGTGACTTTTGTATTGGAGCCCATTGAACTGACAGGAAATGAAGATAGCGCCTATCTGGCCTGAGATATGTGAGGCTTGTAATTGAAATTAATTATATGTTCTTTACTTTTTCCATTTCCCTTTCAAAGTTGGACAGGTGGGAATGCTTTAGCTCTTAAGTTACAGAATCGGGTTCAAGTTCTTAAATCCTTTACAGTCAACCCTCAGGCTTCCAGAGAGCCCCTCCACCTCCCTCAGCCAGCTCTGGCCTGAAACATTCCTTCTCGACCTCACCCTGCTTAAAATCAACTGGCCCCATCCCCAGGTCACCCTGGCTGGCTGCCCATCCACACATTTATGTCTGCCTTTTGAGTGTTTTCAGAAGTCCATTAAATTGTGCCTTGGCAAGCCAGACACCTTCACCTTACCCTGAGACCCAAAGAGAGTGGGTTATCGAATTCCCTCATCAGACAGGCAAAGCCTGCATTCTTGAGCCCTGCAAAGAAGCTATGCAATTGCACAAAGTAAGATGTTAGGACTTGTAAACATGTCATACAATATTATAATACGCCTGTGGGAGCAGGGTTAAGTACAAAGGTTGGGCGGGCCTGAGGATACAAAGTCTGGCCTTTCCATGGAGCTGTCTTAATGCACATTATTTTTTGGAGACAGCACAATATTGCATTAACGTCCATAAAGGGGCTGACGCCCATTCTTAAACCAGCTGGCCCCTCAATGCTCCTTGAGATGGCTGAAGCTTCAATGGCTAGAATGTCAAAGTTTAAGACCCTGACATCCTGAGTAGATCCAAAAGCCAAAATAACTGGGGTAAAGAAACAAAAGTTCTGTCTTGGCCTTGCCTCCAAATCTTCGGGCAACTTGAAATAGACCTAGCTGATGATCCCTTTTTCTACCAAAAATTACCCCCTAAATGTTGCTTTTGTAACAGTTGGATAGTATTTCTGGACAATAATTTCTAACCCTGGCCTATTGCTTAAGGCAGAATTAAGATGAAGTAATGGTTGAGTAATAAGAACCACTTGCATCAACCTTATTTTTTGTCTTAGAAATCAGATAGAAATTGCTGAATTGGAGGAGGTAGATGCAATACTGGGGAAAGGCCAAGATTTTACCACACAGAACTAAATGCCTTTCTTCTCCCCTTCCCCTCCCTCCCTCCCTCCCTCCTTCCCTTCCTCCTTCCCTCCCTCCCTTCCTCCCTTCCTTCCTTTGCATTAATCACAGTACCATCTACCTTCTACAAGAACTCTGATGGAATTTAACGCACAACATGGTTCTAGACCGGAAGTACAGCTGCATAGCAGAAAGGGGCAGTTGAGGTGGGGTGAGGTGAGGGTTAATATTTTCTAACACGCAAAACAGGCAGGACTGCTCTGGACAGAGGATAATGCAAACTAGCTTTGCTGGAAATGAGCTGCAAAATACCTTCATTTGCTACTACGCTGAAACCCTGATAAAATCACAACTGTTAAGGTCATACAGTATATCAGGTGGAATCACAGTCTTTAGAACTCCATTATTAATGCAGACAACCTCACAATCAAAGAGGATGAGAGCACCATTTCCAGATGCCAATGATTTGATCCTATCTTATTTGGCTGTTTACATTTAAATAATGTGACTGTATAAATTTAAATAATATGAACCACCAACAGATGGATCCCGGTGAAAGACTGTGCCTTCTCTGAGACCCTGAATGTACACTATACAGTGCTTTACAATGTATTTGAGCAGAGCTCATATGTTTAAAAAAATGGGGTGAGGGGATCAAAAGAGAGAGAGAGAGAGAGAGACTCATTTCTTCTGCCATCACCGAAATAAAAGGACCACAGCTTTAGCCGGTGTCTCACTGTACCAAGGAAATGTGCAGTCCCCTAACCTCCAGTACGACGGACCCACAAGGTACCAGGCAGGCATCAAAGCATATTAAATGATATTAACTGCGTATTTGCTTATGAACAAGATAAAAAGCTGTAGGGCCTCCAGGTTCTCAAGCTGTGAGTGGAACAGCTTTGCAATTTGCCTGCAAAACTGCATTTTGATCTTAATGAATATAAAATGGCTGCCATTAAAAGTAAAACAGATTATTTCGGGTCTTCCAGGGCCCATAGCTCTTTGCCGGCCTTGGAGGGCCACTATGATCTTTCATTAAAATCTCACAGCAGGGCTCCCTCACCAGCAAATCAAGCCTTGCAGTCTAGGAGATTGGCTACATTTAAAAGTAATTTTCAGAAATCTACACAGATTTTCAATTTGGTAATGAAAGCCATAAGAGAATGCAGGCGGCATTTCGTCGAATATTGTTACTGATCCAGCACTCACATTCGTTAGGAATTAAACTGCCCCATAACTACCGCACGGATGGCAGCTTGCCATTTCGGCTGCGTTCTAATCTCTGTTTGTTAATGAGTAGCATGTGCTAATTGTTGTCGTCCTGCCTGCCCAGCACTCCTTCCCTAACACACATATTTTACCTGCTCAGAGGTAGAACTTTTCACTTTGTCATCAACCTAGTTGGAACAGTGCTGGAGTTACTGTTGCTTTGTAAAGAGAGACAGCCGAGCGTCATCAGAAAAAGCAAGAGGGAATCAAATCGGAAATTGGGTGCTTTTATTTTATTTGGACTCATCTGTTCATTTTTTAGTCAAGCCTAAGTTTTCTAAAGCCCTTGAGTAGACACGATGTTCATAGCTTCACATTACTCCCCAGAACAGTCTGGACAAACTAACTCACTGAGGATAACTGTGGTACAATCAATTGTAGTATAAAACGAGGGAGGGGCTTACAGTAAGGAGGGATGGAAGGTGTGAAAAGTCCAAAGGATCTTATCTGCTATCCAAAGCCACACCTAAGACCTGAAATAGAAGTGGGGCTGCCACTGGCTTTCAAAAGAAAGTTTGACCCTTTAACTCCATTCTCTATGTCCTAAAGTCTAGGAGGTGCATTACCCCAAAGAGGATAGTGCTATGGGAAGAATCACCCCACAGCAATTTGGGGAGAGAAGGCAACAAAGAGAGGGAAAGTCTAATAACTTCAGTATCCGGAGGTGTGATGCCGGCAGACATCTGACTAGATACGAACACAGAAAATAATTATGAATGAAAACATGATTGAATAGAAAAATTACATAAATGCATCATAAGACAGAGTGGGCATTCTTGCCTTTGGGTTTCCTTATGCTTTATATAAGAACTGAGCAAAGTTATTTTTCTGAGATTCTAGAAGCAAAAAGGTCAGATTACGCTTCCCTTTTGGAAATGCATTCAATAAATTTTCTTTACTTGGAAATTCTCTTTCCCTGGCACCTTTAGGGCAAAGCACTTTCCTGCACTAAAATGTGATGGACAACAAGAGCTGCTCTCCACTTCCTCACTGACTGGGTATAAATTCTTCCTGCTGGTACAGAAGGAGTCTCCATTTAAAATAGCAGTTCTCCCTGGCGGAGCACTGGTGGCTACTACAGAGCATTCATGCAGAAGATGTGTTTACTTGCAGGGGCCAAAGCAGGAGTCTTGTGGTTCAATGCAAGTGTGTCTTTAGTTCCTCGTATCATACCAGAGTTCTCTTGGAGCGCCTGGGCTGTGCTCCTTTGGTTTCCACAAAGTGTGGTTTTAATTGGGTGGCATGTCTATGATTTTAAGGGAATGACACAGGGGCGCCTAATAAGGTGCCAATGCTAATGTGCATTAGTTTTCTGAAGAGAAAACTCAGGCCAATTCCTTGTCTCTGTGGCCTTAGGAGACCAGTGGGAAATAGGTACAAACAACTTGGTAAGCAGTTTTGAATCTGTTCCACCTGTAGTTGTTATTCTAATTGCAGGAAGCATTCAAGTAATATGTTTGAGTTTTAAACGCCCAAGTGACACTAAGGGAAATTCTGCTGAATCCTCCTGAACTCAGAAGTCTGAGACTTGTTTTATTTCACCTGTCGTCAGTTCTTCTAATATTCTCTGAGAGCTTCCAGCTACATTTTGATAACTGTGTACTGTAAGGTCTCTTTTACCATTATTTTGACTTGTGCTAAACTGTGGGCAGAGTGATGGGACATTACTAATTCTGACTCTCAGGTATTAAAATATAACAGATATTAATATCCCTCTAATTACCAGAGTGGGGAAAAAAACCCTGCACTTTAGGTCATAGAAGTTAATATAATTAGTCTTCAGATAATCTAGTTAAGTTTTACTAGTTATAATAAAGTGTAATTATTTATTTGTTTTATTCCAGAAATATAATTCTATGGGAACAAGCTTGTCCTTGCTTTGTTGTTTTGACTTTACTAATTCTGCTGGGAAATATATTTATATGATATGATATGATATGATATGATATGATATGATATGATACTATATTATATAAATATATATATATATTAGAGGGAGGATTTTATTTTACAAATTGAATGAAAGATAAAACATTTATGGCCTTTTAAAGGGAGATAATAAAAATTTTCAAATACTTTTATTGCATTATGAACTAGTTTTTTGCCCTATCCCTACTTTGGAAAGTGCATTGATATGCCAGATATGGCATTTTTAGTTTTCTATTACAATTATTTTTTTAAACTAAATGTTAAAGCTAAAACAAAGTTTAGGGGGAGCAGAAATATGTAGTGGTTGTTTGAGAGCACACATCTAAAATTCACACTTCTCTTAAAGTTTCATTCTTTAATATAGAGGTCTAAGACAAGATTTAAGGTCTACGCCAAGATTTAAGGTCTACGCCAAGATTTAAGGTCTACATAAAATTTTGCTCTTAAAAAACTTTTAGAATATTGTAGACTGTTCTGATCAAGTAAAGTTTTTTGTTTCTCCTTCACAATATAATATACTACATTGTAAGACTGCTCTAACAAATGGCTTGAAATACAACGTTCTAGTACATGCACATACTTTTGTGTTTACTTAAATGGACCTCATGGACTCAGTCCCCAAGTGACAAATGTGTTTAGTTCCCAAAGTTAATTGGTAAATTGCTTTAGAATTTGTAACTAATTTCTCTACTAAAACAATACTTAAATAACAGTTTGGTTCCAAAGCCTAAAAAACAAATTTGTCATCATGTAGCTGAGCTTTGTCTTTGTCTGATGGTTCCAAGAAACAGAAAAGTCTGAAATAACTGGATGAGCTTATAAGGGACCAGCGAAAGGAAGATGTGGGGAGGAGCATGGTTTCCCATTTTCCTGTTCAGAGCTTGAGTTCTCCCACCTGTATAGACAAAGGACCCTAGACCCAGGCCCACCCCCAGATACCTATGGCCTCACACTGCCCCAAACTCTGTAGCTCCTGAACCAAGGCTGCGCAAACCCACAAAGTTTTCCTGATTCCAAAATCAACTGCCTCCCATCTAACCTCCCAGCCCTCTAATCACATTCCAAATGCTTTTAACTAGATGTTGGGAGGAATGAGGAGCAAAGACAAGTAAGAGGCAGCGAAGAACCCACATTGCCAGGCGGGCTCTTCCGCTTCAGGTTTGAACAAAGAAGCTCAGTAACTGAGCGCTCACTACAATACGGGTATCCAACCCATGCACAACACTGGTTAACGGCAGCGTTACTAGGCACTCCTGTCCACCCCACCACCACCATGCACAATCCTGTAGTAGAAGCCTAATGTGACCATGAAGAGCAAGTAGGCAGTTTACCAAGGGAGCTGTGACAGGCAGCAGAGAGCGCTGATGCCTGGGCATTAGGGCCACAGAGAATCCTGCTGAATATTTTTACTATGTTTGTTCTCCTGCCTGAGGTTCTCAGTAATATGCATTCTATAAATGCAGAATGGACTTCTGTCTTGAGCAGAAAGTAAAGCACTTGATGAGTGCCATTCTATGCTCCCAGCTTATCAGAGCCAATAAAGGTCCTAGAAGTGACATTTAAATAAAATAGAACCCAACGAGAAAGACAGAAGGAAAAATATTTCTGAGGAGCCAGAGGCAATTAGAATCTGGTGCCAAGAGGGTAAAATGAAGGAATTTGGGGCTGGCAGGATCATGTAATACATATGGAGTTACTTCCATGGACGATGAATGCAGACTTCCTGTAAAGGCGGTAACAACCTCCCTCCCATTCCACACAAAATAAGGAGAATTCTCAGGACAGTCACATTGGAAGAGTTTTATCAGCTTCTCCAAGAGGCAGAGGTGAAGGGAAGGAGTGGTTGGCTCTCTACTGAGTGGTCCATGGGTTTATGTTTAGACCTTATGTGACTAAAAGGGATGCATTTTTTTCCCTGGGATTTAAATGCAAAATGTGTGGAAAGATCCCACTCTCTTCTGTGATTATACGTGATAATCAATGCTGCCTCTAGGAGATCTGGTCACTGCTTACTCATGGCCACAAAGATGGAAGGAAGAAGCTAAAGGGCCTGGGCATACAGGTGGTAAACATCTGTCTCTCATTTTAGTTGAGAATCCAAGGGGGCTTTAGGAAATACCCAGGTGGCAGGAAAGAGGATTTTTTTTTTCTACACTTTCTAATGGTAGAAAGAGAGTCTTCTGCACAGGGAGAAGCTGTCCTTTGAAGATTGAAGAAATGCATGTGGACAAAAATACCATAGCCAAGCCAAGCATGCTTAAACTTGAATTCAGAAAGGTAAAAACTAAATGAAGCTTTAAAACCTGGTATTGGGCTGTATTGAGAGATGTGATTTGGAGAGTATTAAACTGTAAATGAGTTGGCCGGGACTTTTCAGAAGAAAAGAGCAAAGCTGGGTAGACATCATGTATTTGTCCTATATGCCTATATATAACGTTTAACAGACTAAAAATAATACATTTAATGTGTGACTTTAATACGAAAAGCTAAATATGACCCTAGACCTATATCAAGTCTTGTGAGACGTGGGGCTCTTGCCTAATAGTACCCACCAAATGATCTGTGCTCCCTCCCCAGCTCCCTTCTTTCCAATCTGCTCTAGACCAACACTTGTGATTTACAATGAGATAAAAAGAAGTTACTAGAAAAATAAAAAAAAATTTTAAACATACAAAATTCAAGCCTCAATTTTTATTATTAGAGTCAACATACATAAAATTATTTTTGTCAAACTGCTTTAAAAGTTTTGGCGGGCTTACTTTCCATTTCTGTACTCACCTTTTCGCAAACCAATAACACACAGCTCACAGACCAGCATTGTTCTGTCAGCCACATTTTGAGAGAGTTTGTAACACGGATGTGGTTTTAGTACTTTATACCAAGAAGGAATGGGCATGAATGGCCCTGATGAAGACCTCTGATAGAATACATTTCAGTGAGGTTAAAAGAAGAGGGAACTCAAAGTGGCAAGGAATGACTACCCATCCCATGAACACAGACCACAAAACTAACACAGAGTAATGGGGAACTTTTCTCTCAAAGAGTTGCCAGAAGACTCTTCCAGATGAAGATCTTCTGATAAGTTCTTGGCTTGCCTGCTGCCAGCCACATCCCTGAGAAGATGAGAGATCAATTTGCAAATACTTTATTTTGAATTTATTTTGACCACCGAGGAAGGTTTGGTCAGTGAGCTAAAACTGATGTGAAAGTTGAAAGGAAGTGATGTGTCATCTTAAAGTCACAGAAAAATAATTCTGGTCATAGATATTTTATATCCTAGAATTTAGGAAAGCAGGCATCAAACTAGAGAAAATATAGATATGATCCTATGGCTAAATAATTTTAAAGGGAAAAGAAGCCTATTTTAAAAATTCTGACAAAATAATCACAGATTATTCCAAAGGTATTTAAAAAATCAACATAACATGAAAGGAACATTCTTTTTCTCTTTTTAGAGCTATTGAATGCAGAATATAAAGGGACATATGCCCCAAATGGAAGGCTGAAAACATGATGGGGAACCAATATAAAAAGTGCTTTAAGAATGTTGTTAGGAGGGCTGAAGCTTGCCTATAGGTTGAAAAACTGCCAAGGACAACAGAAAGCTATTTTAAGCTCTGTTTATAAAGAAGAACAAAGGGATAGGTACATTGATTGGGGCACACAGCAAAATGTTAACAGATGTCAGAGAGAGAACAGAACCGTTCAACTCCTATTTTGATTCTATGGTCTCTATCACAAAGAATGATCTTCAGGCTGGAGAGGGCAGAGCAAACACAGTTAAGACGGAACCAGGGCCCAAGATAAGTTAAGACTAGCTAAAATATAACCTAGCTGCTTCAAATGAGTTCAAGGCTCCAGGTCAGACAAACTGTCTCTCAGGTTACTGAAAGAATCTAAAAAAAGCTCCAGATGCAATTGCTGAAATCCTACCAATGGTTTATTAGAATTATGGTCTAATCATGGATGACCAGGGACTAGTGTGATCTACAAAAGAAAAAATAACTTTTAGTTTGCAAAACCAGAAAAATATCCAGAATATGGATAGCAAAATTCACAGAATGTGACTCTAGCCAAATTCTAGAACAGATTATCACATGCATAGGTTGTAGTGATAACCTTAAACTAGCACAGGCTCATTCCAGATCATATTAATCTCTTCCTCCCTTCCTTCTTCTTTCCCTACGAATCTCACTTCCTTTCTTCCTTTCCATCATTTTTCTGGGCTTCTTTTCTGTTTTATAGAATGATTAGCCAAATAGTTCGGGGAAATTATTCTGTTTCATAAAGACATTTAACACATTACTGTAGAGCATAGGAGACTGAAAAAAATGCCAGTGTAATTAGGGTGACTCAAAACTGGTTAAAGAAATGTTCCCAAAGAATGCTTGCTAATTAATTGGGGGCAACTTGGAGAGTTCTCTAGTAACGTGCCCTTCGGACTTCATTTCACCCCTTTGTTCTTTCTCTTCTCCTTGTAAAAAGCTTTGCTCTAGGACTTGCCATATTCCATGAAAATATATGCTCTGATGTTTGTCTCAATTAGATTCCACAAATACGCATTTGGTGGAATGTATGAATCCAAACGGGTCCCGGCAATATGAGCTGGTAAGATCCAATACCTCCCTTTAAGAAGCTTGTAGTTTAACGGGGAAATAAAGGAGTAAGTCAGCAGTTACAATGCAGTGTAACTCAGAAAGAAGGGGATAAGCATTTGTTGTGTCCCAACTTTTCTTCTAGACACTATGCTAAGGGCTTTACGTAGCTCATCAAATTCCCTCAGAAATGATATGAGGTAGCTTTGATTATCCCAGGTATTGATGAACATGACCAAAGCCCAGAGAGATCAATTAACATGTCCCAGCTCAGACCTCAAGTCAGACATGGAGCCAGAATTCAAAGTCAGGCCACTGGATTCCAAAGCCTGTTCTCTGTTATACCCCACAACAAAAGCATTTGAGTCAGGAAGAAGGTAGGCTCATTTCCAGCAAAGAAGGGTTCCCTGAGTGTTCTGGAGATGGAATGCCACCCAGGAAAATTTCCCAGAGGAGGGGAAGCCTAGCCTGAGAGAGATACAGATGTTAGCCACAGAGGTTGTCAGAGTGTTGAGGATGAACTTTTAGGCAGACAGAATGACATGTATGAAATTAATAAGGCTTGAAAGCATGGGAGTGCATTAGGGGGCATGTTAGATGCATGTGCCAATATCTGGGGAATGTGGGAGGAGTCAGGTTATAGCAAAACACAAAGCCAAACAGAGAGGTGATAGCAGGCTCACATTCTCTGCCTCTATCTCTGCCTCTGTTTCTATCTCTGTCTCTCTGTCTCTGTCTCTGTCTCTCTCTCACACACACAAAGAGAACAGAAATTTTATAAATGTGTATTATTAAAAATTCATGATTACAAAATGTGAAGTTCCAGTGCATCAAGTTTCCTCACTACTTCATTTTTCCTACGTGTTATTATCTGACATATTCCTAACTTTCAATGTTCTCCTTCTCTCTACTTCAATTTTTCCTCTATACATTCAGCAGATGTGCTTCTATTTACACATGAAATGAGTTCTTGCAAAGTTGTGTGATTTTTTCTTTTTCAGTAAATGAAATACCACTTTAAAGATACTAGGGAAGTTCCCTTTTAAAGGAACCTTATGCCAAATTGCTTTGGGAAGCAAATGATGACCCTATAACCAATCTTTCTCTAAACCTAGATTTCCATATATCAGATTTGACTAAAAAAGATACATCTATACTTTATTTTTACATCTGTCTGCTTGCAGTACTGCAACATAACAGTCTGCCAATTTGAAATAAAGTAATTTTTATACTCTTTCATTTCTCACAATGCAATCTTAGAAAATCTATTATATTCTATATCATACGCTTACATGCTTTCTTTTCCTTAGTGGAACTTTAGAATTTTCTTCCCCTGAGTTTGGGGACGTTGGCAGTAAGCTGCAAAGTTAGATAATCATCATGTACAGGGCAATTATAATGAGCTGTGTCTGGTGCAAAGTACTTTGTATGCATTTTTACAAGGGACTTCTGAGGTATGAAAAATTACCTTGACCACTTTACAAGTTAGCAAACTGAGGATCAGAGAAGTTGAAGAACTTCTACAGGTGTCCAAGCTGTGCTCCAATCCAAGTTAGTCTGACTTTAGAGCCACAAAAGTAACTATTATTGTATGTATCCTCTTATTATTGGAATGATGACTATGAAGAAAAATTTTGTTCTTACAGGAGGTGACAAAGCTTTTGCTGGATGTTGGTGGTAAAAAGAGCATTTTTATGAGAATTAAAATAGATTCTAGCAATTTCTCTACTGTCAGTTGCCTGGACAAAACATTGGCTTGCTCAGGCCTCAGTTTTTTCATCTGTGAAATGTTACTCCTAACTTCCTCTCTGCCAGGCACATGAAGGTTCTACTGTCCTACAATGAGACACTGCATATACCCAGTGCCCACCCCCCCTTTTTTCTATTTGTTTTACTAGAAAGTGAGTTCAGATTAACATTTGTCTAACAAGGAAACCCTTTCCCTGGTTAATTAAAAATTCAACAATTTCAAACAAGAAAATGGGGAAAAGAATTAATTCTACCGTTTTGGCTGCTATGGGTCAGGACACTATCCCCAGGCAGCATTGTTTTTAAACCAGAGATCTTTCATCAGTGAAAAAAGACTCTTAGAGGGAAGACTCACATCTTTTCTGATTTGGCCAGACCCTGGTTTTGAAAAAGCATGAAGAGTTTCAGAGATGAAAGTCTTGAGCCCACTCCCTGCTGTTCACCAAGTCAGTGCCAAGGACAACCCCCTCCCTCTGTAACATGCCCTTTGTCCCCAGTACCTCAGAGCAGAGGCCGTCCCAACTTGATCATTCACCAAGAGAAAAGAACAGCTTTTGATTACATCTCTTTTGCCTCTTTTCTTTTATGATCAAGGTGACTTATAAACAGCTGCAATAAAAATGATTTTTTTTTCATAAGCGTCTTCTCAGTAATGTCTCCGAGAAAGCAGAGGCTAAAAGATACGTGACATTCATAGATTTTTGTCCCCGAAGCCACAAAAGCCATACAAGCAATTTCTTCATTTGACCAAAATGAATGGTCACCACAAAAACAAATGTAACTTTGGTATCCCTGATTTGGCTGAGACAGCTTAAGGGCTCAAACTTAATAAACTTCTTCTGACCGATTAGGATCTCAGTATGGGCTGCATCATCCTGTCAGAGCTGATAGCCAAGTCCAAACCACAGGCACAGAGCTGCCCTTGATCCATGACCTCAGCATACAAAGTAACGGGATAGGGAATGTCACAGGACTCCCAAGAAAGGAACTCTGAAGACAGCGTTTGTTTTGCTTGGTGGTCTTTTACAAAAGACAATTAATCATTAAGACTAGATTGATGCTAAATAAAACACCCAACAGTAAAAGCACATTTCTGTATTCCAAAGGCCCAGGAAAAGCTGTGCCGAAGAAGGGATTAGCTGCTATCAGATGATATTATGACTGGATTAATGATGTTTCACATTCACTATATTTATAAAAAAGAAGGGAAAAAAAAGAACACGAATCTTTTAAGGAGCAGTAAGTGATTTCTATAAACCTTAAAAGCTAAAAGAAAACTCATTAAAAAGAGGACCGTAGTTACAATAGTATATTATTTATAAATCCTTAATTGGAGTGTTTTTTCTTTTAAAAATAGCTCTGGGGCTTCCCTGGTGGCGCAGTGGTTGAGAGTCCGCCTCCCGATGCAGGGGACGCAGGTTCGTGCCCCGGTCTGGGAAGATCCCACATGCCGCGGAGCGGCTGGGCCCGTGAGCCATGGCCACGGAGCCTGTGCTCCGCAATGGGAGAGGCCGCAACAGTGAGGGGCCCACGTACCGCAAAAAAAATAAAAAATAAAAAAATAAAAATAAATAAAAATAGCTCTACATTTCAGGTAAGTTGCTGTTAACATATTCTGTGGATTGTGAGCAATGTGTGTGCGTATGTATGTGAGTGTGTGTGCCTGTGTGTGTCAGAGAGAGACAGAGACAGAAAGTCTCCTGTTCGGATGCTTTATATTCCACAAGGTATTGTAAACCATTCTTATTTTAGGCAATTGTTTTTGTAATAGATACACTAAAGGTGATCATTTTATTTTATTGCTAGTCATTGCTGACTGAAATATTTTGCCAGATGAAAGTAATTACTATGACTACATTACTTTTCTAACCTGTCTGTGTATTGAATCCCAGGTACTCTTAGTACGAAATTCTGTTACCCTGTTTAAAAAGAAAAGCCATATGATACTGTGCTCTGATCTTAACTTATACAGAGACATACAACGGTTATTCAGGGTTTTTTAAAAATGTCTGTATCTTTACATCTCCCGAGATTGCAGGAAAACTCTAACCTTGTGTAGAAATATAAAGATAAGAAAAACGGAATGATGCGATAGCAAACGTCAGTATTATAAGAAAGGAAATGCAACAAATCATTTTAGGTCAATGATAATAAAGAAAAGTGATCCATATCATATCCAATAAAGGAAGGAAGGACAGAAGGATAGAAAGAAAGATAGAAGAAAGGAAAGTAGAAAGAAGGAAGGAAGGAAGGAAGGAAGGGAGGGAGGTAGGAGACACGGAGGAAGAATCAACAAAGCAGAGCCGGTATTAACAAATTCAATTCCACCAGTAAATCATTGGCCAGCGTTACACATGGCTAATATTTACATATTTGAAATCATGTGCTACCTCGCTACTATACTCTAGAAATCACTCATGCAGACAGAACTACACTGCATTTGAGAGTTTTTATTTGGAAACATGGTCAAAGGAAAATACTACTAGAAAAAAAATGATGTCTATTAGCTTTCTGTTTTGACCAACTAGTTTATCATCTAACAAATCCCATCAGAAGCTTCACATCTTAACATTGCAGCCAGACAGAATAGCAGCATTAGACCCAGAAGCACAGATTACAGCAGCAGGGCATGTAAAGTGATGGTAGTTGAGTTTCAGAAATGAGAAGAGAGATCTTGTTTCCTTGATTTTCCTTCCCAAACCATAATTCCTCCATCCTCCCCCTACACCTGCCACCCCATAATCCTACCCTGGATGGGTACTTAAGTTTTTCCTTGAGAAAGCCCTTCAGCCCTCCATAGGGATTTGGCATCGATCCCAGAAGAAGGTAGGAGTCAACCCATTTCACATGCCAAGTTCAGAGAAAAGCCATGTTCTCCATGACACATATTGGACCTCTGTGATCCTGACCTGAACTTGTTTTAGTGATGAAAGACAGCACTGGGCAAGATTCTATTCTCTCAGGGGACAGATGGAAACTTGCCACAAAGTATTGTGGGTGTGACCCCACCTGAGGGTCATAGTACATTGTGATTTTTTTCTTCATTTATTTCACTTTAAAATTTTTTTAATTGAAAGCATAGACCTATTGGCCTGGGTCAAAGTCTTCCAAAAAGGCTGGCTCGTTGGAGTCTTGCCAATGTTACTACCAAGAGTTCTAAGAGCTGTGTTTGCTGCTGGAAAATAAAAAGGAAAATCCTAATCTACAAAGAGACTAATAGACATGTCAGCTCAGTCATTCTAAAAGTCTTCAGTGCCGTCAGGGTATCCCCTTCTGTCTCCACCTCCAAAGTCCTCAAACCATGCTGGCAAGTGGTAGCTGGCAGTGGAAGGCTCTTTCTGAACCCCCAACCTTATGAGGAACAATGTTTAATAGGTGATTTCATCACAAGCCTCCCACATTTCATGAAGTCTACTTGATTCTACACCAAAATCACATAAAATGAACAACCTTACAGTTGCTTCAATCTGCAAGAATGAAGACCCTAATTCACCTGACTCTAAAATAGTAACCCTAAGTCACCTGACTCCAAATCTGGTCACTCTGACAGCTACAGTAACTCCTGCTGGTTGCAGAGCTCTGCACAGCTGCAGCCAGAAACGTGTTCCTTTACGTTCTTCTAAAGGGCTAGGATTCGAGGCTTACCAGGGAGATGGGCAGAGTCAGCAGTAGCCAGCCCATCTTTGAACGGACAAAGCCTCTAAAGGAGGGAATGTGAAGAGAGAAGAGCTGAGGGCTCTGGCTGAGACCATGGAGCATGCAGTCCAGGCAGGAAGAAGTGGAGCACAAAGCAGGAGTGGGTGGCTCTCAAGGAGCATGGTGTCACAGAGGTCAAAGGTTGGCCTAAAGCTCCCGTGAGCTGGCCAAGTGCCGCAGATAAGTCAAAGGCATGGTTTGCAGAAGGTACAACTGGCTACTGAGGACTAATACAAGGTTGATTTCAGTAGAGTGGCGGGCACAGAAACATGAGTATGAGGAAGTTAAGAATAAACTAATGGGAAAGGGCTTCCCTGGTGGCGCAGTGGTTGAGAGTCCGCCTGCCGATGCAGGGGACACGGGTTCATGCCCCAGTCCGGGAAGATCCCACATGCCGCGGAGCAGCTGCGCCCGTGAGCCATGGCCGCTGAGCCTGCGCGTCCTGAGCCTGTGCTCCGCAACGGGAGAGGCCACAACAGTGAGAGGACCGCGTACCGCAGAAAAACAAAAAAAAAAACAAAAAAACCCCAAAAAACCCCAAAAAACTAATGGGAAAGCATATGACTGGTACATCACCCGTTTGAGGTGTTGGGAAGTGAAAGGAGAAAATATGAGGTTACCCAGAAGAGGCAGCAGGGCCAAGCAAGGGGAACAATTTAAAGTACAAATTATTTGCATAGAAGAACATTACAAATATGTCCCTAGCTAGTATGGGCTTAATTCAAAGCAATAAACAGTTGCGTAATTAAATATTACATATTTTAATACTCATGAATAAAAAATATTATAAAACAAATATGATGGGAAAATTTGGTGAAACAAAGAATTATAATAAATAACATTTTTAGCAGGTGCTTCTGAAGTTTACATAGTTGTTTCCTGTACCCTTTAAAAGTCCTATGAGATGGATCTTCCTGTTATTCCTATTTTACAGATGTAAACCAATCTGCCCTGGGGTACAACAGTAGTGAGATGGAACTGGTGTCTTCTGGTAGTACCCTCCTTCCTTTTTTTTCCTTCTATACCAAATCAGTTCTTCAGTAGAGACAAAAAATTAACTGAAACTTACTTTTAACAAGACTTTTAATAAAAACAGAAGGTATTTTTTTTTATGTAAGCAGATCTTCCTACCAACATACCCCACCAACCATACACCTTAGCTTTATCTCAAAAGTGTTAAACTAGCACCAGCTAGCCTAGAATTACCCTTCTCTATTCTAACAATTCCAACTGCAAAAGTTGTGCCATTCCCCTATTATCCGTTGCAAATGACAGCAGGAAGGAAAGTGTTGCTAATATATAAACATCTAATGCCTACTCCAATATTGTTCTCCTATGTAACACACATGAAGACAATTACTTTTCAAAGATATTAGTCTTCTCCACACACCTACACATCAAGACTGACATACACATTGCTCGTCTGCTGGAATAATAATAGCTTTTTTTAACACCAAAAAAAAATCTAATGTAAGGTTTTTATAAAGGATAATTAAGCAAGCTAATATAGTAATAAGTGGAATACACAATAAGAATATGTACTAAACTTTCTGCTCTGTGCAATGCAGAACTGATGTTTTAGGAGATTAACAATTATGATCGCCAGTCCTCTTCTGATTCTATAATACTCCACACAATCTTTTTTAAATTACTTTATTAACCTTTCCTCCTAGCACAGAAGTGCCCGATTATAGATAATATTTCAAAATCATCTGAGGTGTAAGTGTGTTTGATTTGCTCGGTAATTATTTGTCTACTTTATTACACTGGCCGAGCACACAAGCTCCTTGACCAGCTTTATTTCAAGTCCAGTTAAGAATAGGGTCATATCATCTTGTGGATCGCTCCCTTTGGGCCCCGACGTACATGAAATTTTCATATTGGAGATGGGAACAGTACATGGAAACATAGTACATTTTAAACATGGAGAAATCATTCCCTGCCCTGTCATTAAAGGTTTCAGGCCCTGGGCTTAATGGAAGGAATGTTGTTCACAAGCAAAAGGAAGGTATTTATTCCCCGCATGACTAGGACGTAGGGCATGGAAGTCTGAGCTTGCAAATGTCCGTTGATAAAGTCTAAAAGCTTCATCACTCACATCGCACTGGTGGCCTTACCCAGGGTCTTTATAATCTGTTCCTTGTCATTCATACCACTCAGGACAACACTTCTATTTTGATCTGAATCATGAATGCACTTCCAGCGTGTATTTTGATTCACCAAGGTAGAAAGGAATAGGGAGCAGGCAACCGCAAGGGGAGATCGTAAATCTTGTCCTGTTAATAGGGGTCTGGAGGAAAGAATAACGTCTGAAAATCACACTGGGCTTGGCAGAGGGAGAGTTTGCCTTTTCCAACTTTACAACTCAGGGTAAATGAAACTGATACTTACCTGTTCTTAAAGATGAAAATGCACTGAGATGAAACAGGGTGCATGGCTTATTCTTGAGGGCCACCACCAGGATAAAAGGAAAAAGATGGAGGACGCTATTGTCCACAATCAACGAATTCTGAAATTTCCATATGTAGCAGGATTCCAGGGCTCTGTTAGTAAGACAGGATATGGCTGGCCAGCTCAGTCACCCATGGAATTACAGTGTAGGGTATGGATGCCAGTACTTTAGACCCAAACCGAGCATAAAAAACACAAAGTAAAATTCAGTGTCAGCACAAAGTTGACAGCGAATGATTATAACAGCTTCGAAGCTTGAAAAAGAGTGTAAATAACTAGGATCCCCTGCGGGCTCACTCAGCCTGCATACATAACAACCCTGATGGACAGCCTCTGTGGTAAAGTCAGGGAACGAGGCCCCAGGAAGATGCAAAGATTCTGCCAGCAAAGAGCCTTAACTGTCACCTTTCTGGCTAAATCAGCTACTTTCATAGAGGGAGAGAAACAGAGCAGTAGGCTACGCCTTTGGAAGACCAATTGCCTCTTTGCCTGGGAAGCAAGGATGTTAATTACCGGCTCATCTGTGGTTACCAAGGCTCTGCAACCCACCAGCTTTCGCACTTTACGAACGCTCTTCTCGCTGATCTTTAATCCTGGGCGCTTTTAGTCCACAAAAGATTGTTATTCAGAACAACTCTGCCATTTAGAGAATGTAAAAATAAAGGCAAAAAAGAACAGTCTACCCTCCCCCAAGTGAACGGTTAACTTACTGGATCGCTTTGACTTGAAATCTGATTTTCTTTTCCTTCTCTATACTTATGCACATACATGTGCGTGCATCCAACAACGGATGGGTTTCAAGTACTAAAACATGGCAAGCACATCACGGCGTGCAGCCTCCAGCCTGGTGTAAGAGACACCAGCCAGTCCTGTGAGTCCAGAACCTCACCATCACTTGTACTTATAAACTCGAAGGAGAAAAGAAAGCAGCTCAGGTCTTCTGCACACACCTAGCTAGCATGCCACACGTTTGTAATTCATTTACAAGATAATTAATCAATTAGCAAAATGATCCCTTTCCCTTTTGTGATTTATGCTGCATGAGAATTGCATCTCCAAATGAAATGGCAGGCCACTTGTACTGAAACTTTGCCCTTTGAACACATTGGTCTTATTTATCTGAATTGAGCAGATGCTTTGCACTGCCAGCCCATTGTAACTGGACTGTTTGCTATTAGAACCTGAGTAAGATTTAAGCTAAACAGAAGAGCATAAATATGACATCCTATAGACATTCATGATGATCTACTGTGCTGTATCATCACCAGCCATTGCTAATTATTCATATAGGAAAAGAGGGAGGAAATACACTTGACATTGCTAAAAGGGGAACCACAGCCACTGGAAGGAAAGGTGAAGATGGAACTTACAGTTATTGGCTCTAGAGTACAACTCTGGGGTCTTAAAATGCAATTAAACTGCTACAATGTATACATTCTGTTTGCAGGCTCAACAACTCCCATTTCTTTCAGGGCTCCATATTCTACCTGGCACCTCTTTGGAAAGCAAAGATATCTGGCAGCTTTTGCTTAGGGACCAGGATGTTTGTTTATTGTGTCTCCCAGAGAAGCATCACTGAGGAGAAGGTCTGGTCAACAATGGTATGATGGAATCCCATCAGAGCCTACTCTGATCTGGGATGGGTCAAGAGGAAAAAAAAAGGCTGTGAAACCCCTTTACCACTCTCCAGCTTCAGATGCCTCCACTGTGAGATACACAAGTTGAATTAAGTGATTTTTTTTTTTTTTTTGGTTCTTTGCACGGCTCTTGTATTATGAATCTCTGCATTCTTCCATATTTACCCTGCTGCCAAGTGGGATAACAGAAAACATCTTCCCCTCTAGCCAGGGCAGGGGTCTAAAAATATTTTAAAAGCAAAGAGGAAGGTCCCCACAATCATACAAACATTTCAGCAGCCAAATTAACAGAAAGTCTGTTTCTGTTGCTGTGTTTTAAACTCAACAATTATGTATTAAATTACTCCTGTGTACACAGAACAACAAAGGCATTTTGGGTCCATTTGTACAGGTGAGAAAATGGGTCAGCTATGTAACAATGAACCCCAGGTGTGCATGTGGCAGAACAATTCTGTCATCTATTTCTTCCATGGAGGACTTCTGGGACAGGCTCAGAGCCCCATGGAACCACTTGCCAAGGCTTTAATAATAAAACAGCTACAAGGAAAACTTCCTTAACCCTTTGCTCAGTGGAGAACGGACTTAAGAATAAAAAGCATTTGAATGTTTTAAGAGGACCTGTGAAACTTAGTCAATGAGAAAATTAGAGAAATGTCATTATAATATGAATGAGTACCCTTAAAAACAAACTAACCCCAAACCTTATTCTTTTTATCTTTCTCAAAAAAAGTATGGGGCTTCCCTGGTGGCGCAGTGGTTGAGAGTCCGCCTGCCGATGCAGGGGACACGGGTTCGTGCCCCGGTCCGGGAGGATCCCACATGCCGCGGAGCAGCTGGGCCCCGTGAGCCGTGGCCGCTGAGCCTGCGCGTCCGGAGCCTGTGCTCCGCGACGGGAGAGGCCACAGCAGTGAGAGGCCCGCGTACCGCCAAAAAAAAAAAAAAAAAAAAAAAAAAAAAAAAAAAAGTATGGTCAAATGTGTACAGAAGCAAACTCTACTTGTTAGCCATGCTGAGCAAAGCTGGATTTGCTCACTCGCAGGAATAAAAAGCACAACAGTGAATCTTGGAGGAATTATTTCTTAGCAGAATTAGCATAACCCAGCACATCAGAGTATTAAAATTTAAAAAGGATTTCAAACTGTCCTCGTATCATCAGCAGAGTCATGTCACACATCTTTTTTTATTGGTTCGGCAGGCTAGGTGTAATTGTATCAATATTTTAATGCTTGATGCATATTGTCTGTGATACATTGCTTGCATAAATAAAAAGCACCAATATTCAATTGCCAATGAAATAATCACACACTCTAAATCTTTATTATATCATGCATTATTTAATTACAATAATCAGAGTCCTTTTGAAGGTAAAACAAGATTAAAAAGGTTTTGTTTTATTAGATCTATATATTTGATTTAAACTTTACATGTTAGCTTTACATTAAGAATTTATAAGGCATCAGTTCAAATGGTGCTATTATAAGAGTTTATTTCTTTTATAATTAGTACAGTACTCTTAAAGTACTCTGACTACAAGAGATAATATTTCAGTATTTTAATGAGCTTTTTAAGTGTAATTGATGTAACAATCATTGAATTACACATTTCTACCTGAAGAATAATGAAGGAAACACTTTAATGAGAAATTTAATCATTATTAGCAAATGATCTACTAAATTGCCATTTGCTGACATTTCAAAGTTTAATAGCAGAAACTGTATTTTCCTACAACTGCATCAACATCGATGGTGATTACTTTTCTGTTACTCTGATTTCCCAGGTTAACTTTCTATCATTACTAATTTATTTATAAATTTGAGAAAACTTCCTTTAACCCACAGTTGTCAGACCCTTCCAGAAAGCATGGGGCTTGACACTTAGAGGGAGAATTTAAATAAATTAGCCCCTTTTCCAGCCTTCAGCAGTTTGCAGCATAAAAGGGCTCTTTCTTGTGAGTATTCATGCTTACATCAGCTTGATTTTGATGAATGCCCTGTGAATTCCCTGATAGTACCTCAGACAGAGAGATCTTAGACCCACGTCAACAAGGGTATTTAAAGCCCCCTCATTTCCAGAACACATCAGCATTCAGAGGGGCACAGATGTGAATAAGAGGAGCCTACTATGCAGCTCTGCCAGTTTCTGGGGTTGGGTTTTACTGCTGGGTTTACAGGAACTCTCTGTGCCATGGCGAAAGAGATTAGAATGGGGGGTATAAAGAGAACCACAAGATGACACCAGGGAGGCACAATTTATGTAACCTCTTGTAGGTCAGCAGAGTTAGAAGGCAAGCTCAGCCTTCTAACTGAAGAGCTGGAAAGTGCCAGGTCTGAATCAGCACAACGGTTGGCACAGGTGTGGCAAAGGCTAACACAAAGGACCATGTGCCTTGTTAGCTCTGTAAAGGCCAGCCATTTCCAGAACTCCTTAATGGGGGTGCCGCTTCTCTCGCCGTGAGATTTGTCTGATGTGAATTGTCAACCCAGAGGACAGAAAGGGGTTTGGATAGAAACATACTGTTATAAATCCAATGCACAGTGAGATCTTTTACTTTTTCTTTAGGTTTGAGCTCTGATTTGGAGTTCTGGCAGTGAGTGGGCAGAAGGAAGGAAAGAGAAAATGCCAGCATTTGATTCACACCAGCTTCTTGATGATCACGAAGGTCCCTTTCAGTCCAGACATACTAGGTTTGGCCCAGCTGCCAACTTTCTCCAGCTCAGAATTCTCACAGCCCTTTTTTTTTTTTTCTCTCTCTCTCTCTTTTAAAGAACTTGCTCCTTTTCACTTTGTATGCTGTTATGGACTAAATATTGATAAATGTGATGATATTAAGAGGTGGGGCTTTGGGGAGGTGATCAGGTCATGAGGATGGAGCCCTCGTGAATGGCATTAGTGCCCTAATGAAAGAGACCTGAAAGAACTCCTTGGCTCTCTTTCCACCCTGTGAAGATACGATGAGAAGACAGAAGTTTGTAACTCAGAAAACGATCCTCACCAGAACCCGACTGTGCTGGCCCCTGATCTCTGATTTCTAGCCTCTAGAACTGTGAGAAATAAATTTCTTTTGTTTAGAAGCCACCCAGTCTACAGCAATTTGTTACAGCAGTCTGAAGCGACTAAGACACATGCTCTCAAAAAAGATCTTTAGAATTCTTTTAAAACTCAAAGCGTGTGGCTGACTCTCCACAGCATACTGCCAACAGCTTGGAAGGCTCCTGCCCTGACAGGTTGTGTGGGGCACCACACCTGGGTGCCCAAAGTCCTCTCTTCTTACTTCTTGTGAATGAGAAGACAATGATAATATTAGGAAATGACTACCGGGGTGAGAAAACTCAAGGAACTATTGACAGAGCATCTTTCAAGTAATGCGCAGAGCTGAGAAGCAATATCTCAGGGTCGTTTTGTGGTTTAGATGGTGGTGATGAAGCAAGTGAATGTTGATACTGTTTATTATGGTAAATGCAATTGCCAAAAGTCCAAAAATCAAGGCTGATATACTGTAATGAACTGTATTTTAAAGTTTATTCACAAATATCTTCTGATCCTGTAGTGAAAAGCAAAATTGCAACAACCCACAAATAAAATGCATCTCTTTTGCTAATTACAATAGTTGCCTATAAAGGTGGCCCAGGTGTCACATCAAGAAAGGATTCAGGATGACACTGACATTTATTTATATTATTTTTAAAATATTATATTTATTTTTTAAGATTTGGATATCATTTGATGACACAGGGAGGGAAGAGAGAGAGAAACTATAATGTGCAGCACTAAGCCAATGCAAAAGAAAAACGAAGTGTTTCCTAGAATGTGGAGGAACTTTGCGTCCTGAGAGCGTAATACGGTAGCCGAAGACAATGAGCAGCTTTACTTAAATAGCAACACATTGATAAAGGGCAACCACCTGAATTGCACGATACCTGTGGATGCAATTTAATTACTCAAAAGTGTGCCATTCATGCAAAAGGCATACAGATGGTAGTAGGAGAAAACTGGAACAAGAATTAATTCAAATGAAAACTACTGTTTGAACAAAAGCATCAGTATTCTTGTAAATACTTAACGGTTCTCTTTTCCCTAATCACTTCGGTTTTATCCATTGTATTGGAATCCCAAAGATACTAACTCATCCAGTTAGCAAACCAGATATAAACAAATGCTACTTTAAAAATGTACTGAAAATGCACTAAAAAAGGCTCCATCTAAAGGTTGAGGGAGCACAAGATGAAAACCATTGAGAAGGTTGACAGTGCCCCCTCAGGGCAGCGTCATGGTGCTGCCAACAAAGATGGTCAGTGACAAGTTCTGCCAACAGCTGCTAGGGCCTGATCCCAATTCAGGAGATTCTAGCAATTACATAAAAGCTTATGAGGAAGATCAGAAAGCACGTTCAATGTCGTGAGCTTTCCCTTTCTTTGCTATCATTCGAGGAAATGTTTTTCACAAAAAATGTGAAAGCCCTCTATGTAATCCCAAGTAAATATGAGTCCAATTAAGGCTTTGGAACTACTTCATTGGTGCACCATTCCCAGCTTTGATAAAATATTTGAAACACCTACACATACACCTACACTTCACACACACCATGCGCGCGCGCACACACACACACACACACACCCTAAATCCATGCTAATTTGCTTGTTACTCACACAACCAATTCTCTTTTTGGGTAAACACCTGTCCATTTACTTGTAAAAGAATCAGAACTCAGACTTTCCTCACTCTTTTGCTTTAATTTTCTCCTCTTTATCTAAATTATTTTCTCCCCACTTCATCTCTGCCTCCTCATGTCCTATTTTTCTTCTTCAAGGCAAACCCAAATCACACCTTCTCAGTGAAACATTTTGGTCATCACCACAGTAAAGGGACTTTCCTTCTTTGGCAATACCACAGTACATGTGGTCTGTACACTTTATACAGACTGCCCACAACAGTTACTATTTTTTGCCTTGTATCAATCATGATTTTTAAAAATACAGATATTTTCTGCACAGCTAGATTGTAAGCTCCTAAAGGGCGGGTGGTGTTACATATTGTAACTGTTAAGGGAAAGGAATCCACTAGCTCCACTGCCGTGTGAGCTGAGTAAATGCCCCAACCTCAGTTTTGTCATCTGCAGTTGGGAATAAGAGGATGCACCTCATCAAGCTGTTCTGAGAATGAAGTAGGCAATTGCATGTGGCATAGTGCCTTGTGCATAGAGAAGGCTCAGTAAAAGCTAGTTATCATTGTTATTGTCAGTTACTCTCTGTTCGCTCCTGTGTCAAGCACTGTACCTTGCACAGGACATGTGTTCACTGCTGGTAGTCTTCTTTCGTTTTGATTGCCCAGTAAGTACACATCTATGGCTTTTGCCATGCAACATCTATCTCCCACTCCGTTAAATGGTTCCCTAATTTCTCTATGATGAAACTTGCCATCCCTCCCTCATTAGCTCTTCCTACAGCCTTATCCCACCCTGACTACATGTGGCCCAGTGTAAGCCCATCCTCCCACTGGCCAGAGTGAAGGTATCAGACCCTATGCGATGCTAAGGGATTACCTAACAACCAACCTTCCTTTCAATGTTATTCTTATCCAGGAGTCATTCTAGGAAACCATGTAAGCCTGTAAAACTACCACGATCCCTTTCTAGATTTGGCAAACCCCGAGGTACTGAGAGAACACCCCCATGCCACCCATGGCACCCCAGCCCCCGGGAAAGCTGACAGCTCTAAGGACCTGTCCAGATGGCCCTCCTCTTCGTAGGCTGCCCCAATTCACTGTCATTGGGAATTTAATCATTTCCAAGATGACTCCTAGTAAAGATATTTGTTTGAAGAGTAGCAGGAGTTCTATTTGAACCAGAAGTTTGTTCAACTGAGAAGTCGGGTACATTTAGGTCTGTTTAAGGATGGAGGTACAGGTTTCTTTCCAGTGTAATTACCAGAAGAAGCAGGTCCTCCTGGGAAAGCAGAGACAGTTGTGTTGGAGCGGTGAACTCCATCTAAGTGGGGGCTTTTCTGCCAACGAGAACAACTGGGTCCCAGGATCATGTGGCTACTTTATCCCATATGGGCTCCAGTCACATGGGCCTTTCCGTAGTTCTGTGAATAAATCCACTTTCCTCTATTTGTCCTCCATGTATCAGCTCAAGTGTTAACTTCCTTTGAAACCTGGGGTGGAATGACTGCAACGGGGGGGGGGGGGGGGTAGGCAAAAACAGAATGGGCTTTGCAAAATCTCATGAGTCATTCACGGTTTACGACGCCAGCAGCGGTGGGAACAACATCCTTATCCTGGATTATGCTTCCCTCGGCAAAGGGCATGGGGAAATCTCGGCACAGGTACCTGGTCAGCTGTCGTGGGGGTATTTCTTCTAAAGGTGAAGATGTCCTGCCCTGGTGCTCTTCACGTATCTAGTGGTACCTTAGACATCAGACATGGGGAAGATGGATGCCGCCATCAACGGGCATGAGAACAGTCATCTTTCCAGGCACCAGCGATTAGTCAGCCTTTCAGCAGTGGCAGGAAACATAACCAGGGGAAACAGGAGTGGAGGAGGGAAAAACAAAGATACCTTATTCTAAGAGGACTAGTTTAAGAAGCATAAAGTGAAGTGCTCCCTGGAAATTGCCAGCAACAGACATGTAAGGAAGCCTGAAATTATCGTAAAGCATAGAGGGAAGCAATCCAGGAAAAGTCTTTGGGGATTTCTGGGGTGGTTCTGATCTTCCTCTGGACAGTCAAGTGTGGCAAGTGTTGAGTTACATAAGCCTGGAAAAGCAGCATGTTCGGAAATGTGTGGAGGCATGGCTCTGCTAGCCCTGAAGTGAAAACATTAATTTTGAGCTAGAAAGAAAAAAAAGTGCTTTTTTTTTTTTTTTCCTTTTCCAAACTTGACATCCATTTCAATGTTCACAACCTAAAGCCTTTCAAAACACAGTGTGAGGACTTAATACTGTCTTTTATAAAGGCTGAAACTTTTATTGAAAATGTTTGGTCCTAGACTCTGCAAGATCAGTCACACAAGAGTGAGCAACACATTTAAAAGGCAAATGATCCTGCGAAATGTCAAGCCCAGGAACAAATTTTGGAGCTGCAGTTGGTAACAACTGACAAAAATAAGTATTGCACGTAAGCAGTAAAACTTCTCACCAAGTCCTCAAAACTCCATACATGATTTTTGGAGCCTCAGATTGAATTGTTTATCTTTCAGATCAAAGCCATGGATCTGTTAAGGAAACCATGGGTCCTATTTTTATGGCATGACTTTTTCTTATAGAAGCAGAGTCTATGGTGTGCTCTATATACAGCTTTAGCCCTAAGTGCCACAGAATGTAGCTGGGATCACGGGGCAGGTCAGTATTATCAGGACAGCCTCTCTAGAAGCTTTCTTTGCACACCCCATTTCTGCCAGAAATCACCAATTTCTTATTCCTAGCTAGTGCACATAGGTCCCTGAGGTTGAGAAATCTTCTGGCCCACTAGCTTTCATAGTTCAAAACAGAACATTCTGTTTGGGGGTCATGAATCTTTGTCCCCAGCACGAAGCCCCTAAGTGAGCAACAAGAATGTTCACCTGACATTACCTCTGACCAAGATGGAGTAAAAATGACCACATTTAATCTCTGCCTGAGAAAACTAAAAACGCCAGACAGTAATAATGGTTTTCAAGACACTAGGTATCAGGGACTAGACAGTGATCCCTCAGGGATGGGAACGCATGAGGTGAGCCCTGCAAGTGCCATGAACATAGGCTTTGAGGGCGTTCTCAGGCTGTAGTACAGGGAGGGGGACCCAGGTGGAGCCTAGTTGGATCCGCAGTTGAGTAGACAGAGCTGAGTGTGGGGAGACACAGGCAGCTAGAACTCGCAGGACAGGGTACTGAAGAAGAGAGGGCTGCACAGGGAAGGAACCCTGGAGATCTGTAGGGGCAGCCCTTGCGAATTTAGCAGAGTACTTATCAGCACAGGCCTGGAATGAAACTACCTGAGGCTGGGGAAAGAAGTGACCCAAAGATTAGAGAAAACACTGCCTGGTGCCCATACAGGGCTGAGAGAGTGCCTATGCCCACCAGCAACACCGAAAACCTCACAATTCACAAAATACCGTGAAGAGTGCACGGAAGTTTCTTGCCTCACTAGTGGGAAATAACTAGCCCTAGGTTAAATACTCCTCTGGACTCTTCAAAATTCAACTTTCCAGGTAACTTAGCGGTGTTTCAAAACGAAAGACAAAAATATGTATGGAAATACAAAAATAACCAGGACCCAACAGGGTAAAATTTTACCAGATATGTAAAGAATCTAAATGAGTGAAATCAATAAATTAAACCCAAAATTGACACAGGTGTTAGTATGAGAAGACAAGGACATTAAAACAGTTATTATAACTGTATTTTAAGTGTTCAAAGAGTTCAGAAGAGACATGGAGGATAAGAAGACCAAAAACTCCTAGAGATAAAATCTTACCTGGATGGGATCAACAGCATACTAGTCATTGTAGAAGAAAGGATTAATGAATTTTGATAAAAATTATTATTTTATTGAAAAACTGAGTTTCAATAAACCCAGTTTCCACCACACACACAAAAATATACCAAAACACACACAAAAAATAGAGTAAATTAAACAAAGTAAGCAGAAGAAAGGAAATAATAACCACCAGAGCAGAAATCAATGAAATGGTGAATAGGAAAACAAGAGAGAAAATCAGTGAAACCAAAAGTAGGTTCTTAGAAAAAAAGTCAATAAAACTGGTAAACTTCTAGCTAGAGTAGTTAGTAAAAAAGAGAGAGACAGAAGACACAAATTCCCAATTTTAGAAAAGGAAGAGGTGACATGACTAAGATTTTTAGTCTATTGAAAGGATAAGGGAATATTATATCAAATTTATATCAGTAAATTCAACAACTCAGACAAAATGAAAAAATTCCTTGAAGAAACAAACTATCAGAGCTCACTCGAGAAGCAAAAGATAATCTCAATAATCCTATTATATATATTTTTTTAATTTTGAAGTTTAAACTCTACCACAAAGAAAACTCCACGACAAGATGGCTTCACTGTTGAATTCTTCCAAACATACAAGAAAATAATACCAAGTTTACACAAACTCTTTCACAAAATTGAAGAGAAGGAAATAATTCCCGTCTCATTTTGTGAAGCCAGCATTACCCCAATAGCAAAACCAAAAGCAGACATTACAAGAAAACTACAGATCAATATCCTTTATGAACATAGATGCAATTTTTAAAAAAATTCCAGCAAATGGAATTTTGGCCTGGAAAGATTTTGTTTGATGAACCAAATACATCAAAGCTAATGAGACATCAGAGAGTTAGGGACTATGATTGTATCGTGTTGTCAACATCTCCAGTAAAACAGCATTTTAAGTAACTAATTTTGTCCTTTCCACAAAGTCAAAAAAGCAGTTATGCCCTTTATTCACTAAAGTGAACATGGTTTGGATACAGAGAAGGTATAAAGTAGTGCTTTGCGCACAGATTCTGGAGTCAGACTGCCTGGGATTGAGTTTCAGCTCCACCTCTTTCTAGCTTTATAACTTGGGAATATGATTCAATCGCCCTGTGCATCAATTTCAACTGCTGTAAACTGGGGTTGATAATATCTCTTTATCATAGGGATGCTGTGAGGAATAAAGGAGTTAATCCTTGTAGAACATATAGAACAGTAGAGTGCTATATGGAGAACTCAGTCAATGCTTTACCAGGTCTAGCAAGGAGCAGTAGTAGAAACAGGAGTGATTGTATCGTGTAAATAGCCATGAAAGACATAACGTTGAACTGAGTACTGAAGAATTTTATGCTTGGTGGATACATCAGGAAGGAAGTGAGGGACAGGCATACCACCAAAAGCCATGAGTACAAACAAGCACTTAACAGCCATAAAGGTTACTGGTATTTTTCAGAAACTGTGATTAAGATAATGTGTGTTGAATGTGGAATATATTTTTGTGGAATGTGGGGAAGGGGAAAAAAGAGGAAGGGTTAAACAACATAAGAGTAAAAGCTGGAAATTGAGACCAGATGATGAAGAGCTTTGTGTGCCATGAGAAAGCAGTAAAATTTGATCCTGGTTGAGATAGGAAACCATTGAAGAATTTAATGCAAGAGAGTGTCACAGCCAGATATTTATTTTTAAAGATAATTTTGGCTAAAGTATGGAGAATAGATTGAAGAAAAGGAAGCTGAAGACAGGAGAACTTGCTAAGAAGCTCTATTAGTTTCCTATTGCTGTCATAACAAATTACCAAAAATTTAATGGCTTAAGACAACACAAATTTATTATCTTTCAGTTCTTGGGCTCCAAGTCTGGCACAGGTCTCACTGGGCAGAAATCAAGGTATTGGCAGGATTGCCTGCCTTTTTTAGGCTCTAGGGTGAATCCATTTCCTCATCTTTTCTAGTTTCTAAAGGTCACCTGCTTTCCTTGGTTTGTGACCCCTTCCTCTGCCGTCAAAGCCAGCAACAGAAGGTTGAGTTCTTTTAACATCAAATCACTCTGGCCTCGTTTTATGCCTCCCTCTTCCACTTTTAAAGACCCCTGTGGTTAAATTGGACTCACACCCGTTATCCAAGATAATCTCCCCATTTTGGGGTCAGCTGATTAGTGACCTTAATGCCCCTTTGCCACGTAATGCAGCATAATCACAGGGTCTGGGGACTAGGACGTGAACACCCTTTGGGGGCCAGTACAATTCCTATCACAGAATTTCTATTACAAAATCTCAGGTAAGACAATGATAAGGGTCTAAACAAAGGTTATGGTAGCAGAAATAGACAGAAGGGAACATATTAAAGAGTGTTTTTAGATGCATAATTTAAAAAGTACATAGATTCATATGGTGGGTTTGGAGGGGACAGAGGACATGAGGGAGAGAAGGAGATTAAGGACATCTCCTAGTTGTTTAAATTTGAAAAAACTTGGAGAACGATGACGCCATTAACCATTCTGAGTTCAGTTTTCAATATGTGAATATAAAGATCTTATAGAATATTATGGGTGAGATGTCCAAAAGGTTACTGGAAATTGGATCTGAAGTTCAGGAAAGCAGTAACGCTGATGACCAAGATCTGAGCATCGTCATGTAATATTTGAAGTCTCCAAGTAGCTTGCCGTGAGTTACGAAGCTCACTAAAGACATTTGCACACATACTCACATTCAATATTCAGCAGCTTTCATTGGTACAAGCTGATGTTTAACATGAGAAAATAAGACGTATCTTATACATAAATTATAAGTGACCCAATATACCCATAGCTGAATCTTGACTGGTCATTCATAAGAGAAGCAAAGACTTATGAATCTAAGGGTGAATCCCCACAGAGGTGGCAATCCCAGGCCAAAGAATGTGGAAATGATGGCAAGGATCTGTTCTAGCTTAAGAAGCAAAGAATTGCCACACAGGATGCAATCTGTGACTTCCCAGCCCCGGGTTCTCATGTTTTGTCTCTCACAGGAACACTTCTGAGTATATATATATATTTATCCCACTAGAAACCAGGTTTCTATTTAAGATTTGGAGCATCTCCCTATTTTTGTGAGAGTCTTTAACTATATATATCTTAAAAAGACATGGTTGTATACGGGAAATCTCTACAACTTCCCTTCGAATTTGCTGTGAACCTAAAATTGCTTTTAAAAAGAGTCTGTTAAGAAAAGTAAATATCTGAGGCATAATGACATACTGCTTCAGCATATTTCTCCCAAAGCCCAATGATTTTAAAAATATTCATTTTATTAATTAAGAAAACACAGGTGGTATGATGATGGTAACATATCAACAAATAAGTGTGACTTTAAAACCTCTTATAGAAAAGACTGGAGGTATTATACGGGTCTGTTAATTCACAGCAATGCAAATTGTGCACCGTAGAAACCTTGAGTAATAAAACATCCTATAACAAAACCTTAGAATTCCATACAAATGGCTGCGGGGCGGCTGGGAAGGCAGGATGGAAATGTCCATTGAAATACAGGACCTTGATTAATTTTCTTCTATAGTGGAAGCATAATAACCAGAAGTAAACTCACTGGTGTAGCTGTGGTGACATAAGAGTTGGAACGCATGGCGTGTACAAAGGTGAGTAATAAGAGTGAAGCAAATGAGCAAAAATATATCAAAAGTGATGAAAATTATGTGTTTTCATTGTTAAGAGATGTAGTGAAATTCTCGTCTGGCGAATTCCAATTCAGCGTTTCCTTGATATACCTTTTATAATTTTCACTCTAATTATAATGAAAATCATTTTTCAATGTAATTTTGCAATAAAAATGTTTTTTATTTCTCATTACATAAGAACATGATCTGGTACAGTTCCTGAGCAGGCTTATAATACGCACGCTGTATCTTCCCTTTCTTACCATTTAATCTCTTCATAGTCTACAGATGTCAAGAGGTTCAGATTAAGCTTGTTAAAGATCTGCTTCACTCGAACTCACTGATGATTATTTATTTAGCAGTTTTATGTAACCCTGTCATTGATAAGCACTCTATTAATTTGCCGAGGGACAAATCAACACTAGTTATTTTTCTACCGGCTATTAGACTCGGTGCTGCTGTTTGTTACAAACCACTTGCCAGTTAATTATAAATTATGGGTCCTCTTTGCCTATATTAATTGATATCTCCTCTGCTTGTAATACTAGACAAATAAATTGAAGGCAAGATTTATTAAGCAGTGTATGTCTTGTGTCTCTTGATTAGTATTCTTTACTTTTTTTTAACATTTTTACTTGTTTATACAGATTTGACAGACAGGTGCATTAGAGAAATGATCTTTGGGGTGTTTTGTAGTAAAGAGAGAAAAAGATTTAATAGGCTTCCTACAAATTTATTTCAAATGACCCGCAATTCATTGTAAGCAATTCCTAAAATGCCTTTTGACTTTGTGCTACAGACTGGTGGTGGCAGCTTCCCAATTATGCAAAACTTAATATTCAAATGGTTTGAAAGTCTATGAACGCTGTTGCCATAAGATAAAATAATATGATGCATATATAACTTAAAATCTGTATCAGTTTACACATGCAATATCTAACGTTTCTTTCCTTCACCTTATTGCGCGTATGCATTCTATTACACACACTCTTACATATATATGAGACCTTTTTCTCTACTGTTCTGATTTAAACAATCTGTAGGTGTAATACATAGTGACGAAACAATAAACAGTAGCCATTTTTAATTTTCAGGAGCAGGAATTACAGATGGCATTTGCCACGAGACATACACCTTTCCATGTGTAGCCCACAGAGAATCTGGAGTCAGAATTTAGGCCAGGTAGGGAGAAAAAGAACATTTTACAAAAGAAAGTCTTAATTTGTTTGCTCCCTGGACAGTATCAAACATTGAAGAACTGCAAATTTAATGGAAAGGATTACCCCAGAGGGTCATCAGACTATATTCTGATTTCAAAGGACTTTAGAACCTAGCTATCTGCCAAAAGATCTGAGTCTCTAAAATCCTAATTTTGTATATAATTTCTCCATGTAATTGACAGTTTTGACCCAAGCTGCAACATCTTGGATTCCTAATAAGTCCCTATCTGACATAAATCCAGAAAATGGACAGTTTGCCCATTGGAGTAGGCGGGTTGTTTTTCCATTAGTTCTCATAGGAAGGGAGAGATATATTGGTCAAACAGATCTATTCCTATTTTCAACTCACACATAATTGAATCCCTTCTCCAATATATTCATGTTTGAGGATTTAAAGACTCCCCAATTAGAATTTAGAGGAAGCCTTTAGAGTAAAATTAGTTAGCTCATTCAGAAAGCATGTGCTCTGCTATTGTGCTGTGAAACTGACCTTGAGCCACTTTTTAATAATGAGATTTCAAGAATCATCTCCTCCTATATACCATGCTACCTTCTGTTAGCTGTTTCTGGGCACACCTCCCAATGGATGTCATAAGTGATAGAATTTCCTGATAGCCTTGATCCATTTGGATTATGCAGAAAATACGCTATTAATCATCCCTTGTCAATTTATTATTTTGTCTGTATATCCTCCATGTTACCCTTCCTACCATTTACCATCTCACTGCTCAAAATCTCTGTCCCCCACAGACAAACAAGATGGGAGAGGAGTAAGATTTAAGTTATTAGTTACAACATGAAATTACTTTGATTAGCAGTGGATTGGAGTTGACACTAACCTCTCAAATAAATCATTTTTGATTATTCACATTTCATATATTCACATCACTTTTGAGCCCAACTACATGGTAATCCATTGTTTGCTGAACCACAGTGTACATTTTTTTTTTTTTAATGCTTCAAACTATTTTACCCTAACCTACCCAGTGGCTCTCAACTGGGGGCAATTTTACTCCCCAGGGGACATTTGGCAAGGTCTGGAGACAGTCATGGTTGTCACAAATGGGGGAGGAAAAGGGACTGCCATGGGCATCTAGTGAGTAGAGAACAGAGATAATGCTGAACGTTTATGGCATACTGGCCAGCCCCCATCCCAACAAAAAATTATTGGTCCCAAATGTCAGCAGCGGTGAGGCTGAGAAACGCTACTCTAACCCCTGAAAATAAATCCTAACTTTATTTCTTGAAGGAACAGTGATCAGTCGAGCAAGAGTTTGAGGGGAGAAAGTTTAGAAACCTAATCGTGACTAGATTTTCTTACTCTGGGTGACCTATAGAGCTTGCCTCATGTGCTTACTGATAAGGAGACCAACTGACTTGAGGGGCTCAGATAACACTGGGTTAAAAATGCACACACTCAGGAACTGAAGCTCCTGTGAAGCTTGCTGTGTGTTTCCTCATGAAAACATTATCAGAAACACATTGAAGGGAAGTATTAAATTCAGTTCTATTCAAGTCAGTTGAACTAGGAGCTCTGAGTTGGTCAGCAGTATGAGGGGGAGGGGCAATGAGTTTTGGGCAAGGTGGAACGGAGCAGGACCCTGTGGTCCTTGCCCCCCATGTTATCAGCCTGCCTTTTGTCTGTGGAAAAACTTTAGCCAAAAGTAAGTTTATATACATAGACAAGTGAATGGAATGATTATGGTAGAGTGAAACTGGACTGCGATAATATATGTAACATAAGGTTTTAATAATATACTATTAATAGTAGAGATTGATTCAAAAATAAGAATATAAATTTAAACATCCTATACATCAACAAAATGCAGTCAAACAAAGTTGCACTAAGTTAAAGTTAAATATTACTACACAGTAAAAGCCTTTACCAGAATAAAATTATAATAAAAAGGGGGCCTGATCACACTTTGTTGTTTATATCATTTAACTGTTCTCTAATTTCTTAACAACTAAACACACTGAATTATAGGCCCATTTTTCTTAACCAGAATTGTGCATTCTCTTGTCATCTCTAGTTATACTCAATAAGTTGATGAAAAAACATAAGTTTAATGAGAGAAGTGAGAAAATGCAGAAACAAAGGAAAACAGTCAAAGGAGACCAAATAACAATAGTTTAGTCATTAAGCAAAGTCAAGGACCTTTTTGGTTTCTTTTCAAGGGCTATAGGTAATATTTTGAGCCATATCCTTTGAGCTGTCTTATAGATACTGAAACCCCCCACCAGGTGGAAGAAGTTAACTACATGATGACCAGACTGTAGCCATGACAAAAGCTGCCACAATTCTGAGAGCTGGCCTCAAAGAAGTGCGAACAAACTGACCCTGGAACTGAAGACCCTGGAACTGTACTGAAAATAATCAAGATGACACTGATCAGACCACTGCATTACTGATTTCAAGATGACTGTCAGAGCTGACTGTGCTGTTTCTACATCTAGCCCCTCCCTCCATCTATAAAACCTCTTGCCCACTGACTGTCAGTGGCAGGGAGTTGGCCTTTGGACAGGAGTCCACCCTCTTACCCCCCTCCCCTCATTGCTGACATCCGAAATAACGCAAACTTCCCTTTCCACCAACCTTGCCTCTCTATAGGCTTTTGAGTGGTGAGCAGCCGGACCCCACTTTCAGTTACGATAGAGGCAATCTGGTCACTGAGGCGACATGCAGAAGAGAAAACACAGGTGGACAAAAGGACAGGAAGTAGATTTTAGTGTACCTGGGAAAATATGAAAATTTACTAACTTGAGCTCTTAATGTTTCCATTCAACAATTGTTTACTGATATCCAGTGGGTATAAAGTATATGTACTGTAACAGTTGTCTTCCAACGTTCATAGCTCCACCCCAAAAGTATTTTTAGCATATAATTATGCATAATGATATATATGTAGTACATGTAAATCCACATATTCCATATTAGTAAAATATAGTTTCTCATTTAAAAATATAGATGTTCTAATATTATCTAATGTTCTTATATTATCGAATATGCTCTGTCCAACCCTCAATGTACACATGTCACTTTGGAGACTGCTGCACTAGGAGATACAGATTCAATCCTTCACACATACACCACTAGGTGGTGGTCTTCATGAGGTCAGCAATTATGTCTTTTCTCTTTTTCTTTGTGTTACTGGGGCTCACAACAAAACAGGGATTCAGTACCTGTTTTATTTAATCAATAGAGTTGGTGTATAACAAGCTGATCTAGTAGGATGGAATACGATAGATGCACACATAACTAATTATACTACAAGGCAGAATTATAACACAGTAGTGACTAAGAAAAAAGCAGATTTGCTTCTGTCATAGACTTTTCCAAGACCTATTCTGCATCTTGGCCAAGAAGTGCACAAATTTTCCTTCTATTAATATTTCTCATTCCTAGGTGGTCCTTGGATGATGACCAAATTCCCTCTTGTGTAAGAGTGCTCAATTAAGCTTTATAAGATTCAATTAAGCTGATTCCATATTACAGATAAATATAATGCTGGACTCCAGTGGACTTCTAGGTTCTTCCAGGATCAAGATGAAACCAACCAATTAGGAATCACATACAGCCCTCTCTCTCCAAAATGAGTTTAATTCTTTATTTAAGTCAAGCAGGATTCTTTGTCTTATTCCTTCTTAAACTAATTAACTTTTCCAACCCATCTATAACATGGTTGACTTATCATCAAATACATTTATGCTGCCAACATTTTAGTCATTATCTTAGCACTTTAAAGTTCTTTGGAGAAACTTGGTATGTGCTTTGGCACTGCTTTGTTTGTTGGAGTTTATGAACAAGTGGACCAGGCTGAAAGGTAAGTATAATCTCACTTTGGATGAGCAGGGAATTTTCTACACAGTGATAAAATAGTCATCACCACCCTACTTCTGCAACAAAATAATTTAAATGATTTATTCATTGGTTTAACTTTCAAGTGTTTTGTAATATGGAACCTCCATACTCACTATTAATACTGAAGGGAACCTGAGTAACCCTTGAATAATTAGTCCTCTATTAAATAAGTTGAAGGAATGACCTCTTGCTGATGGAGGCTTCAGCTTTCGCTCTTACCTTAGAGGGCCAAGCCCAATATATGCCACATTCCCCCTTTCCCTTAATTCCATTAAACTTTTGTGACATTCCCTGCTTACCTACTCTGTTCAATGAGTTGCAGTTCTATAGAATCTGCCATTCCTGGAGAAAACTGCTTCCCCACAGGGTCTGAACCCACAGATACTGTCCAGCCAAGGAGCCCTGAGATAGTCTCTTCCTTTCTATAGTTTGCTGAATATGACTGTTGATGACAGAATTGTGAAACTGTACCACCAAAAATTGCTGAGCAAGATCTGATTATTTACTTAACAAACACTAGTATGGACTGAATGTCTGGCACCTAGTACACTCTATATAATAAGCCACCTAGAGAAGATACTATTATTATCTCCATCTTAAAGGTAAGGAACTAGGAATGAGAGATTAAATATCTTGCTATAGTGGGTCACAAGGTATAGGAAGGAGCAGGTACACTAAGGAGCAGAATCTGCACTTATTTAGAGATAAATATAATACTAAAGTCATTATTACATGAAAAACCGGTCCACTTTAAAAGCCAATGTACATCTGATGGGGCTTTAGAGTTTGATTGCAGAATTCTCTGAAAGAGGGTTATTTGGGACGTAATTAACATGACAAACAAAGGAAAGACACAAGTTTAGCAAAAAGCTCACTTTGAGTGGATAAATTTCTCTTTTTCCTTTTTTTAAATGAGAAAGGCTGGATAAAAAGCACATAAAATAACTGCTGACTGAGTGGAGCTCTTGAGCTAAGGGCTTGCGCTGTGAAAATTCTACTTTGTCTAGCAAACACTATCAGACAGAAACCTTGAAAGAGGAACATTTATTTTTCTCATTTTCTAAAACAACAACGACAAAACCACCAGCTCTGACCCCATGACTTCCCTGACAACAGGGAAAGTCACACATGGGAGGGAGGAATACAGAAGCAGGCTTCCACTCCGCCAGTGGGCTCTCCCGTTCCCCACAGCTGGGTTTAACTAGGGAAGCTGAATGGATGCACAGACAGCAGTAATGGAGGCACCTTTGGGTGGTAGATAGGTTCAGATGAGTAACCCAAATCCTCTGCCCCTCAGTCAATTCCAAACTCCTCCCATGGTGAAAGCAGGGATTTCATGTCAGTCTCTTGATACAAAGCTAAATAGAATGCATGACTATATACCAATCCCATCAGTTTCCAAACATGGCCATATTCGAGAAGAAATCAAACACAGTGACTGGTATTAATATGATTTGGAGGGAACTGCAGTTGCTTCACAGGGGCTATAGTTGAGTGATGGAGACCACGGGCTCTGGAGTAGAACAGAATCTTCTTCATATGGTAACTCAGCAATGTACTGACTGTGTAACATTGGGTAATTTTACCTCTCTGAGTGACTGCTTTTCCTCTTTAAAATAAATGCAATTCTTATGTCTCCAGATTTGAGAGGATTAAATGAGACAACATGGGAGCACATTACTTGGCATACAGTGGATCTTGAAAAAAAAATGTGTTTTATTATTACATTAGTCCAGATCCTCTAAGAAACAGATGCCAAGATGGGATTCAATGTGTAAGAAATTTATTAGAGGAAACGTCTGTGAAAGAAAATGGGGAGAGAGGCAGGAGAGGCAGGGAGCGCCTTCAAGCCATGATACTAGTGACCCCAAGTGAACGAGAGAGGGAAGGAAAGGAAGACTGAGAGAATCTGAAACCGCCATGCATCTATTTCTAAACAAGTCTGGTAAGGCCATCATGCAGTCCTTGAGCCAAATTTGCCCGTCAGAGGATCCTGACTCTCCTAGGAAAAAGCGTGCCTCATTAACAGTGCCAGGCTGACTCATAGGCTGGAAGCAGCCTGTGGGAAGCACAGACTCACACCGGGATGGGTCTCCAATGTAGCATTTGAGGCCCTGGAGCCCTGGATCAGTTACGTTCCTGCAGTCAAAGAGGTGTGTTCTCATGGTAACCACAAATATTATTCAAGGCAAATCTTTGGGAAGACCACACGTTATTGCTTCAGAAAAAGCAAAGGAGTCAAAAAAAAATCAGAAAAATGGTACACATAGAGTACTATGTAATATAAAGTAATGACAAAGTCAGGGCATCTTTTAGGTTATGTATTTGTTAAAGAAATGGAAACGAAGTCACAGGAATGCAAAGGGATGCCATTTCATATTCTAAGATGATTCTTACTCTGATTAAAAGCAAGTTATGAAAGCAAACTTCTTAAAAACTGCTTTTCATCAATCCTTTCCAACTTAGAACTGACTTTCATGAAAAACTAGATTTCCTTAAATTTATTGTTTTTCATTCTTCCCTTTTCCTTCCTTTTTTTCCCTTCAGATTACATGATAAATTAATTTCTAGCTTTTTTTCTGGTCTTGCACCTCTTTGAGAATCTGAGGAAAATGCTATCTTCTCCAGCACCCTCAAAATGCACAGACATCCATGCAAAATAAGAGGTACAATTCCAGAGGGCTTGTGTACCCTCTAAAATCCATTGATGTAAGGCTTAATAGGACTTTAAGAGTGCTTCCATCTGTCAAGCTATTAACCTGCACGATTGTAAACAATCTTACAATGCTTGGACTACGTTCTTCTGTGGATTAAGATAATCAACCAGGTATTCCTATGATGGCATCTTGCTTTTGGGGTTCAAAATCTCAGTGCACACTAAGGCATCATTCAACGAAGCCATACTGAATGGGAACACCCTACGTGGACATACATTTAAGTACATAAGCAAAGTGCATATTTGGGTGAGGAGTTCTTTCTTATCCCTTTGTTTCCCCACACAAAGTTTGGGTCCAGTTTGGGATGGAGGTCCACATGCTCAAGGATATTCAATTATGTTTCAAGGTCCTTCATTTTAATATATTCTAATTTAATATTACACTAAGGTTCTGGGTCTAGCTCTATAAATGTCTGTTACCTCACATTTGGCCATCTCTGCCTTAGTTAAATGTTTATGTTTTAGACACCCCCCTTCTCCTCTCCTTAGATGCACATGGTCCCAATTGCTCTCCTGTAGCTCATCAACGTATCACCTTTCCAGGAGGAATTAAAAATTAGAGGGACAAAATGTGAGGAAAAAAGGAAGACTAATGAAAATTCGGCCACTACTGTGAATTCACTCGAGCTTGGATTCTCAGGCAGAAGCCGTGTGAAAAACGACATTCATCGTTATCTCTGGTGCTGGACCCACACAATACCTGTGCGCGAGGGGGTGAATTAATTATTTTGCAGGGGTCCAACTATTTTTCTAGCAGTGGATGCCTCCAATTACTCTGTCTCCAAAGCGCCTGCCCAGCCTGGCTGCCTTAACTCTTCATTTTCTTTCTTCTGGGGGTTCAAGCCAACACTTCAACCTGGTGGTTTTTTCACTAAAGAACACAGGAGATGACAGAGGTCTGGAAGACTATATTTCCTCCGAAGCTGGTGACCAATTAGTTGCTTGCCACCGACTGTCATTTCACTGCTGTGAGTGCTGTGTTCTTGTAGCCTGGTGATAGACACGCTGTTTATTTTCCACTTTACAGCCTTTGCCAATACTCCGAGTCCCACACAGCTGCCTTTAATGCTGCTCTTCTAGAAAGCTGGTGACAGGGGAAAAGGTAAAAGGTATGTGTGAGTGGCTAAATGGCAACCCTGAGCAGACTTATCTAGGGTGCAAAGTAAAAAGAAGAGTTATTTTGCTACCTCGCCTTTTATTCTAATGCTTCCAAATGAAATTGTGGAAAACACCCAGTCCATGAGGTTAACGTTGAAAGACATAAGTGCTGTGGCTAAAGACTTTGTGAGGTTTGTTAAGCTGTTGACGACACGAGAATCAGACACATTCACCACTGGTTCTGTAATTGCCTTTCGTCTCCGAGCAGCTTCCCCTCCACATTCCCCACACCCAACTTTTATGATTCATCATATTTATTTCTTGTTTCCTCAAGCAACGTCTTTTATTAGTTGCGCACCCACTGCAGAAATTTAATTTCTGCAAGAGGACAACAAAGCAGTTGATTATTATTATGGAGAATCTGGTACAACATCCGGTGAAGGAAAATCTATAAGGCATTAAAATGACAGATTAGGCAAGAGCTGTATTCATTTACAAGTGTTAGAACATCATGCTAATGCCTCACAAGCACAACATAAAATGAAAATCAACTCTTTCATGCTGCTTTACGGAGGGACGCCGCGAAGCTCGCAGGAACAGAAGCCAGAGTCTCTGTTAAAGAGGCACTGTCCTTTTGTGGTGCGCTCACCGTTCATCCTTGACAAAACACAAATAAAAACACTCCTCTCATGCACGGCCGGAAGCGCTCCACGCTTATCCTTTGGTCAGCCCAAACTGAACACTGCCAATCCCGGTGAGATTTAAAGCATTCATATGCACCTCATTTTTTAATGGAGAATAACACTTCACCTATTAGGGAACCTCCACTTTTTTATATCCCGCCTGGATACTAAAGAGAAAGCAAAGAAGAGGGCCCCTGCAATCAGCAATGCAGGGTCATTATTCTACGCAACAAAGCCCTAAAACTGAATATAAACTTTAATCACTCAGAGCCTATCAACTCTTAGTTTAGACATAATATTTATATTGCATGTCATAGCTCAAGGTAGATAAGAAGGAAATTACAAGGATGCTGGAGAACGTGAGGCCGAAACTTCTAAAAACTAGAGTAGTTATCCTGATAAGAAAACAGACACAAAATAATTATAGACAGAATGTTTCAAATAACCTCCAGGGCCACCATACCTGAGGGTATCTTTGTAAGAGAACAGAACAAATAAATTCTGTTGATAATAGTGACCCCAGCCATCTGAAAACAACTACAAGAGTTTCAGCTTTCTCTTTATGTCCTGAAAGGGAAGTATGTAACACATTTCATAGGAAATTCCATCGAAACATTTAAAATACTAAAAACGTAAGTGTTTGGAAGCCAAAACTTCATATATGTGGAAGAATTTATTTCTGATAATACTGAATTTTAAAAAGTGTGGCTCATATATTTTATACATATAAATGTGTATACTTGAGAATGAATACACAATGCACAATGTATTTATAAAAATATATAGACATATAATGTACTTTACTATATGTTACTAATTATATGTGAAATAATCCCTATGTCAGAAAAACAAATAACATAATTTTTATTAGTGAACTTTTAGAGATTTGTTTCAGGTTGATTGAGTAGTTAATTCTTAGAAGGTACTATCAGATATCAGAGCTTCCTTTCCTTGAACCGGAAATGGAAAACATAGAAAAGTCTGATTTCTTGGTTCTATCCTGGGTGGCATTTAGATGAGGAACATTAAAGTGACTCTGGTGAATAGCTCCTCTTAATACAGTAGACAGCAGTAGGTAATACAGTAGAGGGTTCTCAAATTCTCATCAATAAAGCCTCCCACACCATTTGCCTGCTACACCCATTTCCCTGGTTGCACCCATGAGATACGCTGAAGGCTCACGTGTCATCACAACTCCTAGTACACGTGTGATATTGCTACCCCTTCTCCTCTGTTCAAGAAAGTATATTGGAATATAAGTGAAAAGTATATTTCCAGAATGGAAATCCGACTTGCTCTCATTTATACAAGTTTAGAAAGATAAGATACTGTTATTTTCATTATTAATAACAAATTCCTCACGATACAACTTGGGCATCAAGGTGAGGGAAGAGCCTACCAGAAGGAAGGAGAATGCAGTTGGCGACAGGAGACCTGTCTTCCAGTCCTAGCCGTGGTATCTTGGGCAGCCCAGTTTCACCTCTAGGGACTGAGGAGTCTGTAAAGAAGGGACTGTGAGACAGTTCCAGCCTTAGACACCTCACAAGGTGCTGTAAGAACTAATTAAGGTCTTATGGTGTAAGAAGGGTACCATATAAAGGAAGGTGGTATTTCTATCAAATAATGGACCCCGATTTCCCATAGTCCTTGAATCAAACACATTCTCTTAGGGCCTGGGACTCCCAGAACTCCAACAACCCCCCTCACTTTGCAGAAAAGAATGAAATTGGGAATGTCTTGCACCTGTACATAAAGCATCCTTGGAATGAATGATGTGATATATCCGACATGAGGAGGCAAAGAATGAACTGCCAAGAGTCATTAACTCATAGATTTTAGAGCCAGAATACAAGTCTGACAAACACAGGGTATGGGAAATGCCTGGAAATGGGAGGGAACATCAATATGGGAGGTACATATAGATCTCAGGCATATGGTCACACCTAAAGATTTAATAAAGAAACCGCCATCCCCTGAGGTGGGGTAGGAAGGGAAAAAAAAAGAAAGAATGTGAAAATACACATGAATTTGAGCTCTGGCCCTCTCCCCACTGACTGGCTGCTAATTTCTTGAACTTCACCCAGGCTGTGTGTCCAACAGACCACATGGTGATTGCTAAATTGCTCAATGACCACAAGCTACAACCATGGGGAAAATATTCATGAAAATTAACATCCCATTTAATACTTACCACATTTCCAGCCAACGCTTTGTGTACCAGAAAGTCCTCAAACTGGCTCCAAAACTTTTCAATTCCTGACAAATGCACTGGCCCCTCTCCAAGGAGCTGGGCAGCAATCTGTGCTTTGTGCTGGTGCGTGGTGGCGGCAGTATTGCTGGTGGGAGAATCAGTGGGTGGAGGTGTTCTTCTCAAAGAAGAGACAATCTGAAGACCAGTGGTCCTGGGGACTCACCAAGGCACCAAGAACTCTAATTCTCAGCCTGGCAGGGGGCAGGTCTTAAATGCTTTCACTATTTTTTTCCCAAATGAATGGCATAAAGCAAAAGCTGGAATTTTGAAATAGTAACAATACTTAATTAATTTTGTTCTCATTAGAGGAGAAAATGCACATTTGTTTTTAGCATATGAGGGCTTCCTTGGGAATCAAGTTTCTAAACTATGAGACTTTTAGGACTTTCTTAAAAGCAGAAACGACCACATTAATAAAATTAGTCTTGTCTTCTTTTTACGAGCTTGCTCGCACTCTTATTTGTTGGCCTTTTCCTACATTCCTCGCACCGCATACAGTACTTCAATCATAACTTTATGCCAATAACTTCAAAAATCTGAGTTTATCCTATGAAATCTACCTTGCTGTGACCCACACTTGCAGGTGTAGCCACTGAATACCCACCTCCTCCTATCATTCAGGTGGACTTATTTCCCTTAACTACTAAGAAAACATAGTTATCTGCATTTCTCGAATATTTTCAGAATTGCTTTACACACATGTCCTCATGAAAAAGTTGGTTTACAGGGAAGGCTGAACACATTGAAGACTGATTTGACTCCAGGCCTGATTTTCTTTAGGCTTCTTTATGTTCTCTGAAATACTAGATTTGCATAAATGATTATTTTCAATGGCACAACCACAAAGTAAAGTGTGAGCTGGTATCTCAAATCTCTTTACATCCTCTCTTGGGCTTAGTCAGGGGCTTTGCACATATGGTGTATTCACCCCACGGATTTAATGATGGTGATGATGCAGTAACAACCTGTGTTGAAAATCAACCGATGCAGGCATTATAATGTCCATATTTGGAAGCAGCACAGAGTAACCAGTGTCAAAGGTGCATTATTCTAGCCACCCACCCTCTTTTCCCCTCCGGAAAGAAAATCTGTAAAATGACATAACTATAAGAAGATTCAAGCAGAAGCAGAAGAACTTTGTTTCACTGCTGCTTTTGGAATTAGCAATTTGACCAAGACTGGCTAGGTCATCCTCACAGGCACTCACCTGATAAACTAGATAATTTCCGATGTCTTTTCCATCACTAAATACCAAGCTTAAGATAGTCTTTTCATCATCTAAAATAAGAAATATCTTCAGCACGTCCAGGTCACTTCATCCCATTGGGGCCACTGACCAAGAACACACTATGGCTTTGTTCACCTGATACCAATGTTGAAAACATCTAGATGAATATTAAAACATTTGTATGACTGACTGAGTTTTCTACTTATTTTTTTTTTTCTTTTTTGGATAGTTAGTGTTTAGATCAGCTCTTAGAATGTTGCCAAGAGTTTCTTAGTCTCTTTCAGATCCTTGTGCCCTCTTTTTTAGACATGTTTAAGGAAAAAGGACTCTGTGGCTTCTGTGCAATTCCACAGTGACTGCAAACCTTGGAGCAGGAGGCCCTTGGGGAACCTATAAGCAGCTTGCTCTCCTCAAAGTGTGGTTCTCCAACATCATCCACTGATGACTCATCAGGCTTCATGCCAGCAGAGCACCGTTTTTAAAGGAGGCACAGAAGAGAGCCATGTTGTTCAGGTAAGGACACCTCAAGCATTCTGAGTATGTAAGTTAAGCAACAAAGAGAGTTCTGAATCACAGTCCAAACATCATCCTTTAGAAACACCATAAAATGGACTCTAAACTCCCACCACCAGTTGTTGTAGACATTATCCAAATGCTTGACTTGATACGTTTTAGAGAAATTGAGTCATTTGATGATCTCCAAGATAGGACATACTGTAAGAAATTTCCAGGAGACACAAAGAGGAGATAAATAAGCAATGGATTGTTATAAGATGTTCTGATAAGACTAGATTTTTAAGTGAATACAAGAAGCTGTCCTAGGGATGTAAGTAATTAAATCAAAGATAAGTTTGGCTCTGGTCAAAGAAAATGCTTGGATTGGTGGCAAGCAATTTCCCTTTAATTAGCTTTAACAGACTTTAGAATTTGTCCATTATTAACCTAAAGCCATGGGGCCCATTACAGGCAAAGCCAGTCCTTTATCACCTGTGTAGAGAGGTAACACAATAGGATGGTTACTAACTCGTACACTGGGGACAAAAAGACTCAAGTTCTAATCCTTCCTCCTGTTTCTGTGACTTTGTGCAAGTCATGAAATTCTAAAGGTCTCAGTTTTCTCCACCTGTAAAATGGGCTAACAGTCTCCACTGCACAATATTTGATAAAGCTTAAATGACATAAGCTTTGTTAGACATGGTACCTTGCACGTAAAAAATGCTTAATATGTGGTAGCCATTTAAATTACTATTACTATACATAGGCTTAGTATTATAGCTGTCTTTCAGATGAGTTAAGGCACTGTGGATGGCCTACTTACAAGTGAATTACAACCAAACCAAGTCAGGTTCTGGACGGAAAGAAGTAACTTGGGCTCATGTCCATGTGCCATTGGTATTGCATGGTAGCTGAGGATGAAGAAAAGCAAAACAGAGGCCCAGCACTTAGATTCAAAGACTAGCTCTCAGTCCCTAGGGGGAATAAAGATTTCAAGGACCCCCAAACTTGTTTTTTTAAGTCAGGCAAATACCAACCAAGCGTGTTGGGGGAGCAGAGACAGGAGAGGACACGCCACTAGCTTAACTCCAAAATATGGTCAAACCCAGATCAGACCAGTGGACAAAAAATGTTAGTATGAGGAGCAAAATACCCTTTACAAAAAAAGGATGATGGAACACCTTCCTCCTTCTAGGAAAGCTCCTGAAATCATCTCGGTGGGAGAGGGCTCTTTAAGATACCCGGTTAGTGGGTCTTTTTGGTTATGCAAGAGTAGAAATGATCAAAGTGTTTCCTGGGAAAACATGTATTCAACTGCTCAGCAGGATATCTTTACAGGAATTTTCAGTTTTCCTTGGTGGGCTGGGAGGATGAAGGTGGGGGAAGGCTGGAACTCTGAGGGGAGAACAGAGGCAGCAAAGGATTACAGTAGGAAGAGTAACTTTAATGGCCCAAGGCTGAGTCCTAAGGGAGACCACAGCCAGGTGGACACCCTGCAGTGACAATGTTCAAGAACTACAGGAGAAGAGATGTCACGCAGTCAATTTAAAGTTGTTTTCTGTTCTATTCTGGCATCCCTCTCGACTATTGGAAACTGTCAATACATGCACATTACGTGTAATAACTCATTTTTTGTGGCACTTGAGGGAATGAAGACAAAGCTCATGAGTGCAGCTGAGCTTTGTGGAGAGAATTCAGAGAAAGTACGAATTCTGAGTTAGAGGTGCTGGGAGAACATAGCATTTCTCAGTCCCTCTCCAAGTCCCTGGAAACCTTGGGAAAATTTAAATAATGGGGGTTGAAGCCACTTCATTTTTATCTTAAAAGAGTGACACAGGAACGCAGGAAGTTATTTGTGGATCTCCAAGTTGTCTGTCAGGACAAGAGTAGGAGGAGGTGTCTCGGGAAAAAAATCTCACCCCCATGGTACACTTTACTGTATAAGATGTCCTGATGTCAAGGTACATGGGAACCAAGGATAAGAGGTCTCAGAAAGGTTCAAGTCCTTAGGAAAGAAGGCCAAAAAAAAAAAAAAAGGTGGGAGGGAAATGATGTCAAGAATTTCCTAAACTAGCCCGGGCAAGATACGTCATGGACCCCCAATTTTAATATGGATGAGAGTCTCCTGCTGACAAATCCAGAACAGTTGGGACGTACCTAGCATATCTTGAGAACTCTGCCATGTCAGAAGCTGAGCAAGAGTGGAGAGGGCACAGGCTTTTAGAGGTGGGGACCTGGATTTGAATCTTGTCTCCGTCACTTGCTTGCTATGTAAATTTGGACACACAGTGAACCCTCCGTACCTCAGTTTGCCTATATCTAAAATGGGAAGAATATTCCCCGTAACACATGGTCCAGTGAGATATGGCCCAAAGCTTGTGCTTAATAAATTGTAGCTGGGATAACTTCTCCACAATGCCATTCTAGCCTGCCAACACACAGAGCCTTGTACTAGCTACTCTAGAAATGGTACAAAGAAGACATATGCCCTTGGCCTTCAGTCAGCTCGAGTGAGCTAGTGATTGAAGCCTATCCACCAACCCCAGGGTCTTAGAGGAACAGAAACTTACCCTATTCCCCTTGTGCAAAAGCTTCTCTTTGCTTTCCTTTGCTTTGGCTTTCCTCGTTTTTGTTTTGTTTTGTTTTTAAACAGTTCTTTCTAATTCCAGAAAAGGTAACAAACAGCACTGTTTGCTACCTAAATTTTTAAATACACAAAAATATTTATCATATGAGAGAGCTATAACTTTTGTCTGGAAAAAATAAGCTAAATGCAAAGGAAAAAAAGAGTGCAGGGCACAAAACATTTAAAAGAAAACTAGAAATGGCAGTGAAGGAGAGCTTTTCTTTTTTAATGTCATTTGATTTAGTAATTCGTTGAGAAAATTAATGATCCGAACTAGTAGAAATGTTAGCACTTTTTCTGACACTTTCCCATGCAAGCTCAGAGAACGTGTGCTGTCAAAGCTGGAGATCACAACCGGAACATGCTGCGAGGAAGCCGCCTCCGAATGTGCCTGCCAGAAGAAAGCATGTCCCCTCAGCGTCCCACACGCCTCTGAAGGCCACTCCACGGACACAGATCAGGGGCCCCAAGATGGCCTTTGAGGAGGGCAAGCTTCAGTGAGGGCAAGGGTTGTACTGGCCTCTGGCAATACAGTTGCAGACACCGGCATTCCTCAGCTCCGGCCAAGAGGAGGGTGAACAAATCACCTGGCCTCATTTCATTGGCTTACAGGCCCCCAAATCACTCTTTCCAGGGTGGTGGCAGTGGCTTACCGGAACTGTGGTGCCGGGCCAGAGCTCATGAGGAAAAAGGGTGACTGTGGCACAATGAGAATCCTGTGGGCCCCAGAGCCAACCCAGGACACAGAGTGATTTGGCAAGTGCTGGCTCCCAAGCGCTCTGAGGATATGCTGAGACCCCCCCAAGAAGAGAAGCAAGGCCTGGATCTGCCACGTAAACTCTGTAGCGTAACATATGTAACAGGACAAGATTGTTGTTGTTTCAGTAATCATTACAGCAACGATTATATTCCCTCTGACTAGTGGTGCCTGATTTTTGTCTGATACTGTTTAGAGAGTTTTTACCTTAAAAGCTCAACTTTCACACTGTAACATGGCTCAGATGATGTTGTCAAACACCATTACTGCACTGAAGTTCTCATTATCTCCCGGTGACATACCAAGTATTAGGTTGGACCAAATGAAGTTACCATTTTTATAGATCTCTTATGGTCAAATACTGGCAATTTCATAGGCTCATTTAATAATTGTTTAGTGGTGTCTCTCTCCCACCTTAAAATGTAAGCTGTGTGAGAGCAAGGACTTTGCTACGTTCACTGCTGTGTCCCTGGGGCTTAGAACAGCATGGACACACAGTAAGCATTCAAACATATTTACAGAATGAACGAATAAGTGAATTCCACTGACACTTAATGGAAATCTTCTATGTGCCAAGCACTGTGCTAAGAGAGGGATAAAATTATGAAAAAAAAAAATCTTAAAGAGCTTTGAGTTCTCCTGGAAGAGACTTAAATCAGCAGTTAGAAAATAGCAAATAAATGTGTGACAGGGGGAAACGAAGGCTACAAGCAGAGCCTGTAGGTGGGTAGCCAGGCTGGGTGTGGTTGGGGGCATGGCCTGTAGGTGGGTAGCCAGGCTGGGTGTGGTTGGGGGCATGGCCTGTAGGTGGGTAGCCAGGCTGGGTGTGGTTGGGGGCGTGGCCTGTAGGTGGGTAGCCAGGCTGGGTGTGGTTGGGGGCGTGGCCTGTAGGTGGGTAGCCAGGCTGGGTGTGGTTGGGGGCGTGGCCTGTAGGTGGGTAACCAGGCTGGGTGTGGTTGGGGGGTGTGGCCTGTAGGTGGGTAGCCAGGCTGGGTGTGGTTGGGGGCATGGCCTGTAGGTGGGTAGCCAGGCTGGGTGTGGTTGGGGGGTGTGGCCTGTAGGTAGGTAGCCAGGCTGGGTGTGGTTGGGGGCGTGGCCTGTAGGTGGGTAGCCAGGCTGGGTGTGGTTGGGGGCGTGGCCTGTAGGTGGGTAGCCAGGCTGGGTGTGGTTGGGGGCATGGGAGGAGGAGACAAAAGAGGGCTGAGGTTTGGGTTCCCAGTCAGAAATGACACCTCCATTGACATCTGGAGAGTAAATGAGAGCTAGGCAGGTGAAAAGTGAATTAGTAAAAGTTGTAAAAACACAGCCAGATTTCTGACGTCAGACATGTTCACATACAGCTTCACCAATCCCAGAAAGACAGGCATTTGTCATCTACCATGAAGTTGACCGAATATACCAAAGCAAGCCTTTGAGTTGTTGCTATGTGGGTAGATTATTTGGACCTCCAATCTCCGCAAGAACAGAATAAATCAAAGCCATGGGAAACAAGCAAGAGTAACTGGATAAAAAGCAAAGGAATTCTTGTTAATGCCGACAAGGGCTGGGGAGCCATCGTAGGAAGAAGCGTGCTTTTTCTTTCAACTTTTCGTTTACCTTGCATCTGCATGGAATAAGAACTAGTGTTTGACCCGTTGTGGATCTATTTGCTATCTTTACATTTAATATCTCTTCTCTGCCTGTGTCTCTCATTCCAAACACTTTAGGAATACAGAGGTTTTCTGAGATCCATGAGAAAAATCATCATGGTTACTAATAGCATTTGTTCTATCAAGTGCATTCAATAGGTAGAATCCCATCTCTGCAGGGGACCACAGAGATGACGTTGTGGAGAGATATAAGATAGGATTTCAGGCTCCATCACTGGGAAGAGAACACAACCTTGCAGGTCTTGAGGTTACACAAAGAGGACGCTCTACAGTGTGAAACAAGAGAAAGTCATGGGAGAATGAAGCATTTGGCCATGAACCCCTAAATGCAAACTATTTCTCCCCAGACTTCAATATTTGTTCCTCTCCCCATCCCTCCCCTCTTCTGGGTAGTCAGGGGGAAGGACCACATCATCTCTGGTGGCAAACCCCCAAATCACTTCCTCATCGTGGCTATCCCAGCCTGGCAAGGAAAGGAGCTACTGTCCTCACACTCTGCATTGCTTCCAAGCCAGTCCTTCCCTGGAATGGAATCTAACAGTATAAAAAGCAGCTTCTTCACAGAACAGCTTCAGCCCCGACTGAGCCTTTGGGAATGTAATGCTACAAATTGTGGTGCTTCTATTGTATGAGCAATTCAATGGGCATTTCATTTCCAGTCGAAATCCAAACTAGTTAAAGTCAGCCTGTACAAGCTGCCTTGCCGAGAAACAGCAGCTTGCATTAAAATTACAATTATGTTGTTTTGCCATGTCAGAAGCAAAGGTTAAAATCATATCTTGGCTGGACATTGTTTCTATAATATTGGCCCTCTGCAAAGCTGCGGTGCAGATGAGCCCAGAAACGATGTGAAATATTTCTAATACAAATTTTATTTTTATGTGAAACTATTCAAATGCTGCTGTACAACATGAACTACCTGAACCAAATCAAATCCTCAGGTCAATTCCTTCTTCCGAGTGCTCCTTAGATAACAAAGTCTTGTTCTGCGAATCTGTTCAATATATTAAAGTTGATTCACTCGGACAGTGTGTAAGATATAATACATTAATCTGGGCCATTTCAATTTCTGAGTCTGGGACTATAAAACTGGTGTGCTGCATATCTAATTTTTTTTGAATACCTGATTTATGCATTCCTCCGATGCCGAGTGTCGATGGTGTGGTGGATGCGGCTGCTACATTAACAACAGGCTGCATCAGCACTCAAATCTTATCTTGTTAAATCAGACAAATGTAGCTCAATGAAAAGGAAGGAACAAACGCCTGGGATGGTTGAAAGGAGTGAATTTTAATCCTGTTTGTTAGGGGACTTTCATGGTTGGTACTGGATGACTGAGGTCGGGGGTCCCCCTGAGACTCTGGGTACCATGAGTTATATTTATATGTGATTCATATAATGGACATGCAGCGCACATACGAAAATATACACCTTATGCAAATCGGCACACACCCTTACAGCAGATCCTGTGCTGCAAGATGCAGTGCCTATAATTTACAGATGCTGTAACATCTCTATTAGATAGACAATTGGTAAAAATGGGTCCCTTTTTAATATTTCCATGACAAGTATGAAAACCTCTCCTTTGTGCATAATTCTCTATATTTTTCATCAGAAAGAAGTTACCATGAAGGCTAAATACGAGGACGATGGAATAGCTTATCACAATCATTATAAATATAATATTTTCAGGAACTTTTGTGGTGCGCTGAATACTGCTACTGTTCTATAGACAGACAATATTAATTTTCATTGAAGGGAAATGTCCCTGTGTTTGCACAATCAACAGTGCCTTTAGAAATTACCTTTGTGCTATACAAGAAAAGTTTCATCCACATATTTGGCACAAATGGCCAAGGCGTTTGTAATAAATGAAATACACTTTCAGAATTTAGAAATAAATTCTTAGGGAGGATCCTGCACTACTAACCTCTAATTTAAATCTCTTTCTCTTAAAATATCCATGTAGTTTAGCTTCAGGGAACGGAAATCAAGTGAAGTCCTTTATCTACCCAAGAAAATATGTTTGGAAAGATGGGAGTAGCATGGTACAGTTGTAAAAATGCATTGGCCATTAATATGCAAGCATCACAAAATAGAACAATTACAGAAGAGTCTAAGTTGGAGCTGGAATTATTTAATTGGCTCAAAGCTGAACTTGCCTGCTCAGTGACACTTTGGGAATGTATTATTTAAACATAAATCAGTTGTGCTTTCATTGGCTTCTCCCCTTCCTTACTGTTTAATTATAGAAGGTGTATGCGTGGAAGGTCGGTGGGGGGAGGAAACCTTGTAAACAATAGATGTACTCGCACCCCTCTCTTCCCTGTGTGTGTCAGGAGTCCAAGGTCTTGGTGCCCTATCTGCAGCACTGCTATCAGTCACAGGGGTCAGAGCTGTGATGTGCAAACGTTAAGTACTGCAGTTGATTAGGACATATAACCAAGTGCACCAGGACAAAGCTTCCACGCAGGTTTTGGAAACAGAGAATGTTATGGCTAGGAGGGATCAGAAAGAGCTTCTTGCCAAATCTAGTCATTTTGCAGATGAAGACATCTAGGCCAAGAATGAAAAAAGGCCTTGGCCAAGTTCAAAGCCAGGACTAGACTCCCGTCATCTGATATTTGGGTCCACTGCTTCCTGACTGCACCACTCAGCCAAAGCTCTCCACACCCCCTGCAGCTCCCATCCCCCCAACAGTAGCCTCAAGCCAGAGCCTTTCCCTCTTACACAAATCAATGTTCCCTAGACTTCTCATTAGCACAAAAATTTGGACTAGATGTGTCTGAAAATGTCATGAAATCTCAGCCTTATCTTAATAGTAGTAAATTGTGAGTCACGTTTGGGCAAGATTCGGTGAATAAAAACTTGAAATTATTGAGCTCTTAATTGAATGAATTATCTTCGTTATGCTCATTAAAGGACTCAAAACCCGGCTTTCATTTGATAGGATGTAAATAATTTCTTTAAAAGAATCAATACGAAGTTTGGTAGCAAGTAATGTCAGCAGAATGGGATCCAGGAGCATGGGCGATGGTGACACCTGGTTCAGAGAGAGCAGAGCCGAACGACGGAAATCACAGGGCAGAGGCGACATACGTTCCAGCTCCGTGCTGAGTGCCAAACGGCCCCTTGTGGGCAGCAAACACGTGATGAAGTGTGTGGAACACATGAGAAAGTGACTTTCAGGCTGGAAAAATAAATAAGTCTCCACGCTAGGCGTTCAGGTTGTGTCTCTCAAGGGCCCTGCCTGGATCCCCACGTGGCTGAAAATCGAAAGAAGATGCTACCTTTGCAGGCTGTCACGCCAGCCAGCAAGGAAAGTCTTGGACCTGCAACCGTTGTGCTCAGTGGACAGCGGGTGGGGTGAGACTTTGGTTGCAAGCATAGTCTGCAGCTATGAGGAACCTCAGCCATTTCCAAAACATCCTCTTTTCTGAGAGAAGTTCTGGGTCACAGAAATTGGCAACACTTGAAGGCTATGCAGACAGGGTAGAGGCAGAGTGCACACATCCCTGGGTCCTTCTGACTACGAGAAGGAAGGAGCGACCTGAAGCTTGAGTTAAGACTTCATTAGTACACGTGGGATGCTGCAGATGTATTAAGAGCAAATAACTTGAGATCCGGGCCTTACTAGATGCCTGAATTTATGTCCAAGTAGCTCTGTTACATATGTGTCCCCCAGGGTCAGACTACATTAGCTGGTTTCCTCATTCCCCATTCCATACGTGATGAACTGAAGAGTCAATGGAGTGTACTTCAAAAATGTCTCCGTAAAACATGTTTTTAGCGTCCACAGGACTTAGGTTCAGTTTAAGCGTGGATGATGTGTGCAGATTGCACACGTGCGTTACGTGCATGCGTGTGACAAGGAGGGGGGAATAAAACATGCAATGTCTCTAAGGTCACAGAACACTGACCTCATTGGCAGGGCTAATTTGATTGTGCGGGAACAATAGCACCGCACTCCTCTGCCAGCGAAGTGCATGCTAATTATGAGATTTGCCCTTGATAAGACCTTGGTGGGTCATTCAGCAGTTGTGATCTGTCACTGACTTCTAATCATGTATTATCGTCTGGGTGAGTCAGAATGGGACCCTAAGCTTTCTGTCTTTACAGCAATGTGGCACTCTAATTACCTTATGCCAAGTGGATATGCAGCGACTGAATTAAGTGATCAGTGCGATTGCCTTCAAAATCTTCCCTTTCTCCTTTGTGTTGCTTCACGGCAATTTACATTTTAAGATGCTACGAAGCTTTTGGTGTGACTGAAAATGCCACTCTAAAAAAATAATTATTTTATTTTTAATTTGAGGAAGATAATATTAAATTCAAGCCATACTAGTGTCTTACCTTATTTCTGTGGCATAAAACCAGATGCTACAATAAACATCCTGTGAGCAAACTTGTTGAAAGGCATCCTATGGGGAGTCTGGCTTTTGCTTTCAAAAAATAAACATAACGGAGGGGATGGGGATGGTTTGGAGTGTGGAGAGACCCCAGGAGTGACAGGACTTTCTAAGACCCTTAAGTTTTCACTGTATTAATCATTTGCAGTTAATAAGCAGACCTTAACATGAACCATTATTTTCTGCTTTTAAATAGTGCTTGGGGTCCACCGAAGGGAAATATATATGCTACAGATAAAAAATTAAAACTCAGGGAATAAAATCTCACCACGAAATATACTCATTAACTAGGGTAATGATAAACTGACCTTATAAGCATTTTAAGGTCAGTAGCAAATACCTGACCTATTGATTAACTTGCTCCATGACAGTTTGAGGGATCAGTGTGACCCTAACTACGGTGATGCACCTTGCATTCATTTTTTTGATCCTTTAAAATTTTGGTGGAGCTATGATATTATTCTCTATTGTTGCATAGCAACTCTCAAAAACTACAGAGCAATCTGTTATGCTAAACCAGTTGTACCAACATCTGCATTTGCCTAGAGAATGATCTAATGCTTTTTGCAAAGAAAATGCACTGCGACATTTATAAAATTTGATACGATACACTGATGTGGATGATCCTTGAAAATACGAACTCTGAAGTAGTCCTTGAAAGTTGTCATAAAACAGACCAAAAAAAAAAAAAAAAAAAAAAACACCCAACCATCATCACAACTTCATAGAGCAAAAGTTACGGTGCTACTAACAGGAAGTAGAAAAGGATTTTCAAAGCATTTCTACCTTGTGTGTCAACATTGTGGCAGAATTCTTTTATAGTAACTGAAAAATCAAAACCAAAGAGGACAATTGAGAGAAAAATTGCAAGCCTTATTTTCCTTGAATCATATGATGTGGAAGGAACATTATTTGTTGAATCCTTGGTTTGTTTGGGTGGGAGAGGGGAGAAAAGAGGGGGCTAGATGGAGAAAGGAATGGGGTGGAGGCAGAAGGAGGGGGGTGGAGAGAGCCCAGAGAGAGGGAGGGAGGGAAGAAAGAGAAGAGGCGAGAAAGAGAGAAACCTAGACTCAGAATATTCTGCATTCCCTGGGTGGCAAAACAGAAGAGCCCAAGGAGGGGAAAAAAAAAAAAACTGTGGAAAGTTGACACAGTCAAGAATAATGGCTAAATCTATCAAGTTTGATCAGGTCTACTATAATGAAGTGAGGCTTCGTATTCCAAGCAGGAACAATGAAGACAGGAGTCAGGCTCTAGAAATGCACTGCTCACTTTGTGCTTGGAATATGCAGCAGCCAGCAGGGAGCCGCCAGATAATTACACAGTATTTGTGCGGTTCCAGGAAGCTTCCTGCGCAGGTTGAATGCCCATGCTATATTAAAAGGCAGCACAGTGAAATGTTTTTAATGAATATTTTTGTCAGAGAAAGAAAAGGCATTTGAATGATTGTGTGTATGTGAGAGAGTGTGTGCGTGTTTACGCTTGCGCATGGGAAAACCAGAGGTGGAATATCACTGTCAAAATACAGGTACCGTTATTTATTTTTATTCCATTATTTACCGTTTCAAGAGTGTGACGTTCTTTCAATAATACGAATCACAACATTCGGTTAATGTTATTTAGGGCTAATTGTACATATAATCTCTTAGCTAATATTTGCTAATAATATCTTTCAGTGAAATAGTACATCAAACAGAGGCTTAAAACAACTTTAAAAAATTCCGGTGGTAAATGAAATGTTTAGACACATTGAATCAGGAAACCTAAAGAAGAAGTAACACAGATGTTGATACTTACTAGTCAGTAGCCTTTGGCAGTGATAGCTCTAAAACGTAAGAATACATTATTTCAGTGCGCTTTCATTCTCACCTAACAGATGTGGATAATCCACTGAATTTTAAACTCACACATTCTATTCACAATGTCCCTTTAAATTCATTTTTTGGGGCAAGACAAGCTACATAAACTAAGAGAATTCCTGTAAAAGGTTGTGATTTTTTTAAGCCCAGTCCCACTAATCTGATGCCTCTTATATTTCAGATTTTAAAAAATTTATTTGATGAGAAAGTATATAATTTCCTTCAATTCATATTCTACTGTTGGTACTACCTATGTAAGAGCAGCTTTTTAAAGGCTAAGTGACACTCAACGGTTAGCAATAGACATCACACAGTATCTTCCTTTCCTAAATTAAATAAATTCTGCATTTCAAACTCTGTAGCTAACAGAAGCATCTCAGATATTTTTTCCTGGAATCAAATGATTTTTCAGATAATGTAATGACTTATGTACCAAGGTATTAATTTAGGTCCCAAACCTCCACATTTTAAAAGAAAATATTGCATTTCACATGGCTAAGTACCGACTGTGAACCATTATCACTTGTAACAAGTACATTCTGATGAGGTAACATGGATCTTTATTTGAAGGGCGCAATCCTGCCACATTGCATGACACAGATGGTAGGGGTCAACAATCAAGTGAGAGTTGGAGGATTTGTTGGTTGAAAGATGGGTCTGATGAGGCAATTTTCTCTTTTTTTTTTTCTCCCAAAGAGTAATTTCAAGTAGATTTCTCAGCCAAGAGGCTTGCCACTCCCTCTAGCAACTGACTAAAATTTAATAGCTCTGACCCTCAAAAAAAAAAAAAAAAAAATCACTGCATTCAACAAAAGTAAATACTGCCTCCAGATTATTGTAAGAGAAAGCAATATCCATTCCAAATTCTCAAGGATTCGTTTCAAGGTTCCTGTCATTGAAATGTTTCCTTTTGTAAACTGCATTATTAATAATTGCAAATACCTAAATGGAATCATTTAAATGAAAACTGGTTTCTTTTACCACAATGGGAAAAAACCTAACCCTTTTAATAAGTAGATTCAAAATGAGTATACATAAAACTCTGAAAAGGAAATTTCAGGAGGCATTTATGGCCATGTACATTTAAGGGGAAAGAGAGGCCATTACCTTGGCATGTTTAAATCGGATTATCAATCTGTCCTCGAAGACTTTCAATTTTAAAATATAGACAATGGTCGGATATGATTTGAATGATAGCTGTTTACACATAATACTCTATTATCATGCTATGTATTCAAACCATAAATAATGCAAGATGCTTTTAATCATTTTGTCTACTTCTAGCTTTTCATAAAGATACTCTACTACTTTATTAAGTAATTTATACTCATCACAGAACGCATAAAGCATATAGGTCAAAGTGGTCTAGCTATCTTTTTTGGAAGTTTCTGTAAACAAAAAACTTCAATATCATTTGATCAAAAAGACAGAAAGCTTGGGAGAGTGGGGAATGGGCTTTTCTCCCTTTGTTGGAATTGATGGAAATATATACACAAGGACAGTGCTCGATCACAGGCAGAAACAAAGGACTCAAGAGAGATCATCCTTCCATTTTGGTCCTTTCATAATTAGTAAATATTCTCAAATTGGGGCCAAAATAGAGAACAATCACACTTAAGTTTTGTTCCACACCTTCCTCCCTTCTAGCTACAATGAAAATGTCAATTTACATACATTAGAATTTTAAGAGACTATTTCTTCTACAGATCCTCCAGTTTCAGTTTCCATCTTTGTTGTCAGTTGTCCATACAAATCTTTCTGAATGGGGCACTGGGGACTAGACTCTGAGTGAAGGGACCAGCCCAAACACTTCTGCTGGCTTGGGAGAAGGTATGGAGGCTTGGAAGGAGGTAACTTTTGCTTAGGATATCTGCAAAAATGCTTCTGAAACTTATTGTATCATTTTCATATGGCCTGCTCTGCTAGAAGTTTTGCCTAGTTTTGCATCATTTCCATTGGACCTCCTCATTCTGAAGTCTCAGATTTCAAAGGTATCTTTTGTGAAATGAAGAGCAAGGTTTTCATTAATTGCCTTAGCCTGGGTATAACGGTAAAACGTTAATCTGTAAAAATAAATGAAAAGCCAATAGTCTTTTCCATGTAGCATATAAAACTATCCCTTCCTCCCTGGAAGCTCACAGGTTGTTTCACCCCCATATACACAAATGCTGGCATATTCATAAGCAGTCTCCTCATCTTTAAAGGAATGGTACCCCAATATTAAGTAAGTGGTCCTTGGAAATGCCAACAGCGCTTTCCAGCCCTTTTGCCTGCAAAGAGCTTTGTGCCATAGAAAAAGGTTCCTCTCTATTTTCTAAGCTTCATTTTATTCAATCGACTCTTTTTCACATTGTTATAGCTAGTGAACATAGCAAAGTTGGATTCAGAAGTGAACCTGAAGCATTATCATAACGCTTAGAAGAAATGGCTTCACACTGTATAATCGATCAAAGGTGTCAGATTTACAAAATGCAGATTTTCTGTCACATTTGGGCACTCTAAGCACTGTATCTTTTCACTAAGGTGCTGACTGCTGTTTTAATGAGGCCCTTTGGTGGCTGTAAAAAACTGAAAGAAGAGGATTAGAGGGGTTACCCTAGATATTGTCTATTTGTCTTACAAATTTCACACTAACTACCAATTACATCGCCATAAACCTTTTGGCTACTTCAAGCTGTATGCCATATAATACATTAAAAATACGCTATGTTAACCTCTCCTATATTATACACATAACTACAGCCACTGATGCAAGTAACATATCTAATGAAGCCAATAATGAGGCTCTTTAAAAGTAGTCTTGTTATAGGAATAATATTAGAGCAGTTCAGTTAGAGGCTAAGGTCCATTATGGAATACTTCCTATATACTCTGGTCCCAGGTCTGGAAAGATGCTGACACACTAATTCCAGCTCAAGAAGGGTATTAATCTTGCAACCTTCTACTTGTCATGCTTAATGGGACATCCTGCCTAGGTGAAATGAACCTGATGTATTCACGTAAACATAATTTAATAAGGAAAGATAAAAAGAAATAGACTTCTGGTATGACCCGAGGGAGATGAAAACGTCTGCCATTTTGTTCGAGAACCTAACCCACAAGAAGAATCTACACGGTGCCTGGTAAAGGGTTGTCCACAGTAGGCTCTCAAAAATATGTACGGCGTTAAAGAATACATGGAAAAATCATGGTTAAAGTTTTGAGACATCATTGCTGTGTCCCTACCCCCACCCACCACTGAACTTCCTGCAATTCATTTTGTTGGCGGGGAATGATAATGCCAGACAGCAAAGGCAACTTTGTTCATCTTCGGGAAGAAGACACATATTAATGTGGGGTTAAGCATCTGAGTGTGAAATCAAGATCCGCAACAATACAGCATGAGATTTAAAAAGCAGGCATGAATGTCAGTAACCGTGCGTCCTCTTTCATTTGCAATCACTCTTAAGTCTAATGAGCTTCCAAAAATTGTGTCAAGGTTTCAGATAAGCTTATAAAAGGCAGCTGTTGGAGAAAGTGGTAGTGCATTCTACCAAATCAAGCATTACATCAGCCTCACGCGTGCGTGCGCGCGTGCGCACACACACACACACACACACACACACACACACACACACACACACAGAGTGTGTAGTGGGGCTTTACCTCCCTTATTCCATGCCTAGATCCTGGTCTCCTACTGCTTTGAGAGAGACAAATCTAAAATGGCCCCAGAGAACACTTACTGGCTTTAACTTTTAAAGCAGCTAGCATCAAGAATCGAGATATTTATATTCTGGGTGATGAATCATTGCTTCATGTCACTGAATGGAGTTTGTCATTAGGAAATTTGCCAAGTTCTCTTTGATTCAAAGATAAAATGAACATGGCATTTTTGGTCAAGGTTTAAAAATTAGACAAGTGGGAAATATGATTCAAAAATAACATCTAGAAACACCTGAAGACACTGTCTCCTCCAATCCTTCTTCCAGCTATTTTCAGAGAGGTTAAAATATGGTTAAGTAGATTATTTGGATGATAATGTGGTTAACTCCATTGTTGTGAATTTGAATTTATCACATTTCTATATTTAGCTAGCGAGGCACCTGTAAATCTACAGAGTTCATTTTATGGCAAAATCGATGCATTTATCCCCCCCCACGCCCCGTATAATATATGTTACTTGTGAAAATGAGTCTTTTACTTACAGTTTATTTCTAACAGGGACAGAGAGAAATGTACATGAATACTTAACGGACGAGTTAAAATAAAAGGATCTAGGGAACCCTTAGCAATAAAAAGTCTGATCGGACAATTCAGAGATGATAGGTCTTCCTTAGCCTTCTCAGTTGTTGGAATATCTGCAGTGTGTCTTGCCTCGTCAAATAGCCTCTGCATATCACCAGCATTCATTTCCTAGATGGCAGTAAGTGTCATCAATTCCACTAGACCATTATCCATGATGGTAAGAAAGCTGCCCATGCTAGAGGATCCAATCTGACCTGTGCTGATGATCAGAACAAATGCCAAAGAATAACTAACATCAAGGGAAGACAGCCACACTGGTGCATCTGAGTAGACGAGGGTACATGCAGACAATCAGGTGTTTGGAGCACCACAGCTAACTTTTTATTCATAGTGTTATTTTCGTTCAAATCTCTTAAGTGTCTCGTTTACAAAGTGTCAAGAAGAGTTACTCGTTCATTAAGCACTTTGCATACTCGATATAAAAAGCACCATGGAAACTAAAAATGCTGTACTACTTCGGTCTTCTCCCCAGTTGAACTCAAAGGACTTCCCATTCCATAGTCAATACAGGAGAAAGGAATGAACACAAGGAAGGTGACTTATGAATATTTTCTTAATGATAACCGCCTTGGATTGGTACCTATTCATCTTTGATCCTTAAATAAGAATTGGGGATTCATGAGCTGCCAGTCTTGGCAGTAACCACAAGGCCCTCCAAATCTCCAAGGCACACCTAATAACGCTCACTGCCTAGTGGCTGCCTCTAGACATCAATCCATGGGTAGAACGTATTCCTGGGGGTTTTGCTTTGCTCGTCCATGATCTTGAACTCCAGGCCCTTATTCTTGCCCTTAGATGCCACATAATTCTATCTAGATAGGTACAGTCAGGTGCAAGAGGAAGAAAACCTACCTGTAGAGAGTGTATTAGGGACATTTGGAATCTATGGGCCTGATTCCCAGAAATCCAAATTAAAATGAGATTTGGAATGAGAAGGAACTGTTGCTGCTTCTAATCATTCTAATAAAGTTATCTAGCTTTCTCTGGATCATTTTTTTATACGAGGAGCTGTGCTCTATTCTATATGGAATAGACTTCGCTAAGCTGGATAAAAAATGTCACCTTAGGCACCTGAATTAATAGTTTGGTTATGTACTCGGTTAAGTCTTTACTATAGATCAGCATAAGTGCGCTAGACAGACAATTCCTTAGAGCTAACATTTTAAAAAGGTGCCAAAGCCCCTTTGAGAACTGTGTGAATTATCCAGATTCAGGAAGAAAAAAGTTAAATATACAGTGTTTTTCTACCCCCCTCCCTCTCTTAGTTGCACTGAGTAAGTAAAAGTGCAGCAAAGTTGGCAAGAATAAATACTTCCTTGGTTTTTCTAAAGCTGAAATTAATGATAATGAAGCTATACCTTATATGGCAAGAAATACAGTACAAATTGGATAAGTAAGAAAAATGATCAGCCATTGTGTGCCTCCGATATAGTACATCAGGGTATCGCCACGGTGAGGCTATCTTTATTTTAAACCATTAAACAAAACAATATAAATCTGCAGGCAGGTGTTTCTTGTTGCAGAAGTACTGAAAGCTGTAATGCAAACAATCTAATTTTAGCATCTATGTAGAGTGTGAAGTAAATTTACTGATCACTGATGCATTGAGCATGGGAAGAAATAATCAGCTGGAGCTTTCAGCGAGATTATCCTATTAAAGCAGGAAGACTTCATGTGGTTGTTAAGGAAGTAGTCAAAAGCAGGTGATGGAAGTGGGGGGTTGACGACTCGTCAGTGGACCCAGTGTACATGTTAAGTTGTTGTTTTCTGCTCAGCTAAGCAGCAGAGAATTGATATGTTAGCAATGAAGTGCAATGACAATTAAATTGTAACTGACCTACATGTTACCGTCATTACACGTTCTCTTTTTTACTGCTTTCCCTCTTATTTAATCACACAGTATGGGGTTTTTATTAGGCTGTAATGTTAAAATCTTCATCCATTTAGCCATAAATGTGTGACTGGATATCTATCAGACTTCCTTGCGCTGTACAAACAAAGCCATTTTGCTGAATCACTGCTGACTTGTTTGTGGCCTAATTTAATGAGAGTAATAACTTACATTACTATCCAGTTAACATTTAGGAGCCCAGGAAAGACCTGCTCGAATGCAGTAAGCTACTGTATCCATTCTCTATTCATATCACTCCCCTTTGCAGTAAATTGTATACAATAATATGCACTGCTTACAACACAAGCAAGGCTTCCCTCAGCTGCATGAGGGTGGTATTCTAGGAAGTTCACTGTGCTTAGGCTGAAATGCTTCTGACACACAAGAACCAGCCAGAATGATCCTCTTTTTCTACAGACCACAGCAGCTGTGTCTTAAACCTTTAAAAATAATAAACACACATTATAACCTGCAGACAAAGATAGCTTAATCCTTCCTCCTATTTTCTTACTGTAATTTTAAGCTCTTCCTTCTCCCCAAACTCAGGGATAAAAAATAGTTACTCAGGAGAGGGAAAGAAAAATCACTGTTAGTTAAACAAAATAAAGTTCCAGGATAAAATATAAGAGCAAAAGCCAACAAATAAAATGGGTTGTCGCTATTTGTATTTATGTGATTAAGCTGCCTGTGATCTTGAATTATGTACCATTTTACACTTCTCTATGAGAAAGCTACCCTTCCTCCCTCTCAACTTGCACGTATCTATATGTTATTAAATGATTCCTTTATACAAACATACTGTAAGTTATTCCATTACAGTACTTAAAAAAAAGATTAAAAAAATCTTGATCACCTCATCTGCCTTAGTCACTTAACTGGCAACTGAAAATTCAATGGATCAATTAAGTTGCCAGAAAAAAGTCTCATTATTTTCACACTAATGTTATGTATAGATGACAAAAGTAAAGCTCTTTACTCGCTTGAAATAACCATTATTTAAAAAACAACACACACAGACACATATACATGGAGTTGATAATTTATAAACAAGTATTTTCACAATGAGAGATTTGGAGCAGATGGACTTTCTTTTTTCTTTACCGTTTCAGAGCAATTTCACTACATTGTTTGTGTCAAGATTTAAGTCTTTAATTACCATCTATTAGGAAATACCTCTGATTGACATTACAGTCTTAGAAATCTCTAATAATACTGTGGGAGCAAAATCATACATTGAAAGATACTTTTAAATTTTATTTCTTTCCATGAAATATACAAAGCCAACCTTCAGGCTTCTTATCCCAGGGGAAAATGTATCACCCTGGACAACTAGGAAATTACTTTGGGTTTTTTGGGGGTTTTTTTCAGGATTCTGTAGAGAGATTTTATTAAAACAACAATGACCCATTCAAATCACTCTGAGTCTTTATAAAGACATGGAATACATTATAAATTAAATGTTTAGGGACTTCCCTTTATCTTTACTTATTTATTTATTTACCATCTTTATTGGAGTATAATTGCTTTACAATGGTGTGTTAGTTTCTGTTTTATAACAAAGTGAATCAGCTAAACATATAACATATATCCCCATATCTCCTCCCTCTTGTGTCTCCCTCCCACCCTCCCTATCCTACACTTCTAAGTGGGCACAAAGCACCGAGCTGATCTCCCTGTGCTATGTGGCTGCTTCCCACCAGCTATCTATTTCACATTTGGGAGTGTATATATGTCCATGCCACTCTCTCACTTTGTCACAGCTTACCCTTCCCCCTCCCCATGTCCTCAAGTCCATTCTCTACGTCTGCATCTTTATTCCTGTCCTGCCCCTAGATTCTTCAGAACCTTTTTTTTGTTTGTTTTTTAGATTCCATATATGTGTGTTAGCATGCGGTATTTGTTTTTCTCTTACTGACTTACTGCACTCTGTATTACAGACTATAGGTCCATCCACCTCACTACAAATAACTCAATTTTGTTTCTTTTTATGGCTGAATAATATTCCATTGTATATATGTGCCACATCTTCTTTATCCATTCATCTGTCGATGGACACTTAGGATGCTTCCTTGTCCTGGCTATTGTAAATTGGGCTGCAATGAACATTGTGGCACATGACTCTGTTTGAATTATGGTTTTCTCAGGGTATATGCCCAGTAGTGGGACTTCTGGGTTATATGGTAGGACTATTTTTAGTTTTTTAAGGAACCTCCATACTGTTCTCCATAGTGGCTGTATCAATTTACACTCCCACCAACAGTGCAAGAGGGTTCCCATCTCTCCACACCCTCTCCAGCATTTATCGTTTGCGGATTTTTTGATGATGGCCATTCTGACTGGTGTGAGGTGATACCTCATTGTAGTTTTGATTTGCATTTCTTTAATGATTAGTGATGTTGAGCATTCTTTCATGTGTTTGTTGGCAATCTGTATATCTTCTTTGGTGAAATGTCTATTTAGGTCTTCGGCCCATTTTTGAATTGGGTTATTTGATTTTTGATATTGAGCTGCATGAGCTGCTTGTATATTTTGGAGATTAATTCTTTGTCAGTTGCTTTGTTTGCAAATATTTTCTCCCATTCTGAGGGTTGTCTTTTCATCTTGTTTAGGGTTTCCTTTGCTGTGCAAAAGCTTTTAAGTTTCATTAGGTCCCATTTGTATATTTTTGTTTTTATTTCCATTACTCTAGGAGGTGGGTCAAAAAGGATCTTGCTGTGATTTACGTCATGGAGTGTTCTGCCTATGTTCTCCTGTAAGAGTTTTATAGTGTCTGGCCTTACACGTAGGTCTTTAATCCATTTTGAGTTTATTTTTGTGTATGGTGTTAGGGAGTGTTCTAATTTCATTCTTTTACATGTAGCTGTCCACTTTTCGCAGCACCACTTATTGAAGAGGCTGTCTTTTCTCCACTGTATATTCATGCCTCCTTTATCAAATATAAGGTGACCATATGTGTGTGGGTTTATCTCTGGACTTTCTACCCAATTCCTTTGATCTATAATTCTGTTTTTGTGCCAGTACCATACTTGATTACTGTAGCTTTGTAGTATAGCCCGAAGTCCAGGAGCCTGATTCCTCCAGCTCTGTTTTTCTTTCTCAAGATTGCTTCGGCTACTAGGGGTCTTTTGTGTTTCCATATAAATTGTGAAATTTTTTGTTCTAGTTGTGTGAAAAATGCCACTGGTAGTTTGTTAGGGATTGCATTGAATCTGTACATTCCTTTGGGTAGTAGAGTCATTTTCACAATGTTGATTCTTCCAATCCAAAAACATGGTATATCTCACCATATGTTTGTAACATCTTTAATTTCTTTCATCAGTGTCTTATAGTTTTCTGCATATATGTCTTTTGTCTCCTTAGGTAGGTTTATTCCTAGATATTTTATTCTTTTTGGTGCAATGGTAAATGGGAGTGTTTCCTTAATTTCTCTTTCAGATTTTTCATCATTAGTGTATAGGAATCCCAGAGATTTCTGTGCATTAATTTTGTATCCTGCTACTTTACCAAATTCATTGATTAGCTCTAGAAGTTTTCTGGTAGCATCTTTAGGATTCTCTATGCATAGTATCATGTCATCTGCAAACAGTGACAGCATTACTTCTTCTTTTCCAATTTGGATTCCTTTTATTTCTTTTTCTTCTCTCATTGCTGTGGCTAAAACTTCCAAAACTCTGTTGAATAATAGTGGTGAGAGTGAACAACCTTGTCTTGTTCCTGACCTTAGAGGAAATGGTTTCAGGTTTTCACCATTGAGAATGATATTGGCTGTGGGTTTGTCATATATGGCACGTATTATGTTGAGGAAAGTTCCCTCTATGCCTACTTTCTGGAGGGTTTTTATCATAAATGGATGTTGAATTTAGTCAAAAGCTTTTTCTGAATCTATTGAGATGACCATATGGTTTTTCTCCTTCAATTTGTTAATATGGTGTATTATATTGATTGATTTGCATATATTGAAGTATCCTTGCCTTTCTGGGATAAACCCTACGTGACCATGGTGTTTGATCCTTTTAATGTGCTGTTGGATTCTGTTTGCTAGTATTTTGTTGAGGATTTTTACATCTATGATCATCAGTGATATTGGCCTGTAGTTTTCTTTCTTTGTGACATCTTTTTCTCGTTTTAGTATCAGGGTGATGGTGGCCTTGTAGAATGAGTTTGGGAGTGTTCCTCCCTCTGCCATATTTTGGAAGAGTTTGAGAAGGATAGGTGTTAGCTCTTCTCTAAATGTTCGATAGAAATTACCTGTGAAGCTATCTGGTCCTAGGCTTTTGTTTGATGGAAGATTTTGAATCATAGTCTCAATTTCAGTGCTTGTGATTGGTCTATCTATGTTTTCTATTCCTTCCTGGTTCAGTCTCAGCAGATTGTGCATTTCTAAGAATTTGTCCATTTCTTCCAGGTTGTCCATTTTATTGGCATAGAGTTGCTTGTAGTAATCTCTCATGATCCTTTGAATTTCTGCAGTGTCAGTTGTTACTTCTTTTTCATTTCTAATTCTATTGATTAGAGTCTTCTCCCTTTTTTTCCTGATGAGTCTCACTAATGGTTTATCAATTTTGTTTATCTTCTCAAAGAACAAGCTTTTAGTTTTATTGATCTTTGCTATCGTTTCCTTCATTTCTTTTTCATTTACTTCTGATCTGATCTTTATGATTTCTTTCCTTCTGCTAACTTTGGGGGTTTTTTGTTCTTCTTTCTCTAAAGGCTTTAGGTGTAAGGTTAGGCTGTTTATTTGAGATGTTTCTTGTTTCTTGAGGTAGGATTGTATTGCTATAAACTTCCCTCTTAGAACTGCTTTTGCTGCATCCCATAGGTTTTGGGTCATTGTGTTTGCATTATCATTTGTTTCTAGGTATTTTTTGATTTCCTCTTTGATTTCTTCAGAGATCTCTTGGTTATTTAGTAGTGTATTGTTTACCATCCATGTGTTTGTATTTTTTACAGATTTTTTCCTGTAAATGGTATCTAGTCTCATAGTGTTGTGGTCAGAAAAGATAATTGATACAATTTCAATTTTCCTTAATTTACCAAGGCTTGACTTGTGACCCAAGATATGATCTATCCTGGAGAATGTTCCATGAGCACTTGAGAAGAAAGTGTATTCTGTTGTTTTTGGATGGAATGTCCTATAAATATCAGTTAAGTCCATCTTGTTTAATGTATCATTTAAAGCTTGTGTTTCCTTATTTATTTTCATTTTGGATGATCTGTCCATTGGTGAAAGTGGGGTGTTAAAGTCCCCTACTATGATTGTGTTACTGTCGATTTCCCCTTTTATGGCTGTTAGCATTTGCCTTATGTATTGAGGTGCTCCTATGTTGGGTGCATAAATATTTACTATTGTTATATCTTCTTCTTGGATTGATCCCTTGATCATTCTGTAGTGTCCCTCTTTGTCTCTTGTAATAGTCTTTATGGTAAAGTCTATTTTGTCTGATATAAGAATTGCTACTCCAGCTTTCCTTTTTGCATGGAATATGTTTTTCCATCCCCTCACTTTCAGTCTGTATGTGTCCCTAGGTCTGAAGTGGGTCTCTTGTAGACAGCATATATATGGGTCTTGGTTTTGTATCCATTCTGCCAGTCTATGTCTTTTTGTTGGAGCATTTAATCCATTTACATTTAACATAGTTATCGATATGTATGTTCCTATTCCCATTTTCTTAATTGTTTTGGATTTGTTATTGTAGGTCTTTTCCTTCTCTGTGTTTTCTGCCTAGAGCAGATCCTTTAGCATTTGTTGTAAAGCTGGTTTGGTGGTGCTGATTTCTCTTTGCTTTTGCTTTTCTGTAAAAGTTTTAATTTCTCCATCGAATCTGAATGAGATCCTTTCTGGGTAGAGTAATCTTGGTTGTAGCTTTTTCCCTTTTATCACTTTAAATATGTCCTGCCACTCCCTTGTGGCTTGCAGAGTTTCTGCTGAAAGATCAGCTGTTAACCTTATGGGATTCCTTTTTATATTATTTGTTGTTTTTTCCTTGCTGCTTTTAATATTTTTTCTTTGTGTTTAATTTTTGATAATTTGATTAATATGTGTCTCGGCGTGTTTCTCCTTGGATTTATCCTGTATGGGACTCTCTGCGCTTCCTGGACTTGATTGACTATTTCCTTTCCTATATTAGGGAAGTTTTCAACTATAATCTCTTCAAATATTTTCTCAGTCCCTTTCTTTTTCTCTTCTTCTTCTGGGACCCCTATAATTCAAATGTTGGTGTGTTTAATGTTGTCCCAGAGGTCTCTGAGACTGTCCTCTGTTCTTTTCATTCTTTTTTCTTTATTCTGCTCTGCGGTAGTTATTTCAACTACTTTATCTTCCAGGTCACTCATCCATTCTTCTGCCTCAGTTATTCTGCTATTGATTTCTTCTAGAGAATTTTTAATTTCATTTATTGTGTTGTTCATCATTGTTTGTTTGCTCTTTAGTTCTTCTAGGTTCTTGTTAAATATTTCTTGTATGTTCTCCATTCTATTTCCAAGATTTTGGATCATCTTTACTATCATTACTCTGAATTCTTTTTCAGGTAGACTGCCTATTTCCTCTTCATTTGTTTGGTCTGGTGGGTTTTTACCTTGCTCCTTCATCTGCTGTGTGTTTCTCTGCCTTCTCATTTTGCTTAACTTACTGTGTTTGGAGTCCCCTTTTCGCAGGCTGCAGGTTCATAGTGCCTGTTGTTTTTGGTGTCTGCTGCCAGTGGGTGAGGTTGGTTCAGTGGGTTGTGTAGGCTTCCTGGTGGAGGGGACTGGTGCCTGTGTTGTGGTGGATGAGGCTGGATCTTGTCTTTCTGGTGGGCAGGACCACGTCTGGTGGTGTGTTTTTGGATGTCTGTGACATTATTATTTTAGGCAGCCTCTCTGCTAATCGGTGGGATTGTGTTCCTATCTTGCTAGCTGTTTGGCATAGGGTGTCCAGCACTGTAGCTTGCTGGTCATTGAGTGGAGCTGGGTCTTAGTGTTGAGGTGGAGATCTCTGGGAGAGCTTTCGCCGTTTGATATTACGTGGGGCCGGGAGGTCTCTGGTGGACCAATGTCCTGAACTCGGCTCTCCCATCTCAGAGGCATAGACCTGACACCTGGCCGGAGCACCAAGACCCTGTCAGCCACACAGCAAAGACATGTAATCAGGGGCCAATGGTCAGGTCCTACTTCTTAATTCCATCTTATCCAATCAAGTAGAGACTTGAGAAAACAGAGCAGCTCCACCGAAAAATAAAGGACTCTGTCAGAACCCGCAAGCCAACCAATTACTTTGGTTTTCATAAATGATGGGCCACGTAAAATTTTTGTGTATGCTAATTAGAGCTTCTATGTCTGGAAGTTTATCTTAGCTATCAAAAGAAAAAGCATTTTATGGATGAGTTTTTGTAAAGTAAGCCATCACGTCCTGGAAATTCAGGGAGAAAAGCAACAAGATAATGTTTTTCAATACTGACCTCCTACTAAATTCCAGGCATTGGGAAAAAGACTATTAAGATTTTTTTAAAAATCAAAATCTTTGCTTCCATGGGGCATGTATTCTGATGGGAGGAGAAGAGCAAAACATGAACAAAATAAAAATTATATAGCATATTAGACGGTAAAAATTGCCAAGGAGAAAAAAAAGCAGAAAAGAAGAGAAGGGGTGCCACAAGGAAGGCTGGATTTTATTTTGGGTTGTCATGGGAGACCACACTGAGAATGTACATTTGAGGAAAGACTTGGAGACAATTTACTTACATTAATGTATAACCTAAATATATATTATATTTAATATTAATGTGTAGCTTTATATGTAACACATGTTATATTAATTAAAAAGCCATGTTGAATTGGATTTCAACCAAGGAAAGTTTCAAAGAGAGGATAGCAAAACAAACAAATAAAATAGGCTAGAGGTGGTATGGCATCGGACCACCTGGAAGACTGGTCCTTATATGTGTCTCACAACCTCCCCATTTTGAGTCCATAATCCATTATCTGTCCTTGGAGTAAACCTGTCACCTGGGGGCTCTGGAGTGATAGCAGTTCCGGCCAGGTTGTATGAAAATGCACCTGTGTTAAGATCTTGACTCTGTTACTGTGTAACACACAGATAATCAAACAGTCATGACCACTTTTTAGCTCTTATTTCCAGCCAGGCCCTGCCCATTAAACACCTTTGTGAAGTATTATTATGCCCATTTTGAAGCCGAGTAAAGCAGAGTTCTGAGAAAGTAACCAACATGGCAAAGTTCAGCCAACTAGTGAGTAGAAAAGTGAATTCTTTGACTACTGTACCACAGCTCTTTCTGTAGATGTTAGGACAAAATAAAAGCAGAAACCAAATCAAATCCATCTGTAGTGTCAATCAAGAATAGCAAATGTATGGGAGGGTTAACAACAATTTGGGGTAGAGTCTGAAAGCACCATTAACTTTGAAGTTAAATTCTACCATTTATGTATCCGGTGGTGCTTCTTGATGTAAAATGTGGAGACCAGATAAAACTTTTAATAGGAACTGCCAATTTATTGATGCTTCCTTCTTTCCTGATGGTGGCATCTGCTAACCTATATGGCATTTTTGTATGGATAGAAAAAATGAGGCCTTTGCTCCAAATGGAGACAGCTCAGCGCTGGGACTAAGCAAGTGGACTTCTGGTAAGATCTGTGTCCTCCCTGGGTGTCACTGTGCATGCATTCTTGGCAGCAATTCTTGGGAGCCCTACTTTCAAATTTTAAACAGTAGTGACCTGCCTAGTGAAAGGAGTGGGAGAAGCTCCACCTTGACTTGAAGTGTTCCTTTTCTTCACGCTCTTGTGTGACTCCATCTTTAAACATCATGCTTCTTGACTGACATTTTAAAAAATTCCATCATGGCAAGTGCAATATTAGGAATTCTAATAAAAATCTATAAGGAGAAAAATTTATTTTGGCAACAGGACAATCTTGGATGAGCAGGTGTGAAGCTGCTGAACACTTTCTGCTCACCTTCTTTCTATTTAGTTTCCTTCCAGTATATGGGAATGAGCCATTTCAAGCATAACATCTTGGGATAATAAATAAACTTGGGTTTTTGAGCCAGAAAGATGTGAATTCAAAGCCCAGCTCTGCCATTTACAAACTGTATGATTTTGGCTAAAGTCCTTCATCTTTCTAGCTGAACTTGTTTCCTTTTTGATGTAAAAGAAATGGGATAATAGCTTTATTTTTCAAGATTTTTTTGGAAGATCGAATTTCTACCTGGACTTGTTTCTTCCTTGACTCTGCCACCTAGCTGATGTCTTTAGGAAAATATCCGTTTTCCTTGGTCCTAGGCCCTCCAGAAGGTCACTGCAGTTCTATCTTTACAGCCCCATCTCCAGTCACTGCCATCTTCCATTCCTTCACAACCACAAATTCTCTATTTCTGCACTGTCCTTTATGCTTCCATAATACCAAAATGATTCTAATTCCCCCAAACACACCATAGTATTTCATACCTCTATGCCTTTTATCACACTATTCCCTCTTCTTGGAGCCACATCTCCCCACAGTCGCTTTGGAAAATTCCTATTCGTCCATAAGTCTTGACTTAGTTTTTACAAAGATTAAATGAAAAAAAAAAAAAAACATGCTAAGTGCTCAGGACAGTGGATGGCACAGAAGAAGAGTTCCATAAATGTTTGCTCTCTCTTCCCTATGCAAACCCTTTCCATAAAATTAAATATGCTTCTTCCTCTGTGTAATTGTATCACGTATATCCTACCTTATTGGAGAGAGGCACACAGTGAAGAAAGAATGAGATTGGAAAAGTCTCTGCTCAGACCTAGCTCTGCCACATTACTAACTCTGCACTTTGAGCAAATTATTTGAGCTCCATGGCCTGTACATCAGGGATAACACTATTTACTTTTTCCAATGATTGTAAAAACTAGAATTAATGACTTCATAGTACATGGCCAATAAAAACAGCCACTATTAGTACACTATACAAATCAGCTGCTGCTACTCTACAGTGACACCCCTCCACATCACTATGAATGGGGTCCAAAAAAATTAATTTTTGGACTTAAGTTTTGAGTGTAGGTGAGTTTGAAGCCAGGAATGAAATCCAATATTCAATCATGCTATATCTGAATTTGCTCTGTTGCAGAGTGCATTATTGTGGGATTATTTTCACCATTACTGTGTATTTTCTTTCATGTCTACCTTATTTACTAGACTATTAGTTCCTTAGGTACAGACCATATACTTTTAGCATAGTCTAGATTACACATGTATCATCTAATTCTGTGACCCTGGGCATATTACTTAAACTCCCTAAATCTTGGTCTCCTCGTTCTAAAATGAGGATGATAATAAAAATAATGCCTACCTTACAGAAGATTGTGAGAAGTAAATGGCTGAGGCATGTAACAGATTCTGGCACTTAATAAATGCTCATTAAAGGTTAGCAATGATCATCATCATCTTGTTATTATCACTGTTATGATTACTGTTGTTAGAGACCCCAGCACCTATCAAAGAGCCTGTTTATATATGAGGCTTTCAATAAATCTTAGTTTAAAATTCGATCAAATCCTCTTAAAATTTGGAAGTTGTCATTTAGGGTAGCTTCCCAATTATAGGCTCAGTCCCCTTACAGGCATCTCCAGATGGCTGCCGTGAAAGGATCACTCTCTAATTGGCCTGAATTCCCCCAAGTCAGCCATTTTCTCAGCACCATACTGAGGGCCTGAGTTCCTCTCACCCAGCTCTCTCTCCTTCCTCCAATTCCTTCCACCAGAACTGGCCAGCCTGGGGGCAGTTGGCTTCTGCCTGCCTCTCCCACCAGCCACTGCCAAGGATGCTAGCCAGTCCTTTATTGGAGCCAGGTGGAGCTGCCACAGCCAGCTGTTGTCCGCCTTGTGTTGCCCAGACTTGTGGGTGCCAATCTTCCTCCTCTATGTCTCGGGATCAATCTTTGGCATCTTTGCTTTTCTCTGCAAACCCCAGGCAACAGGGTCCCAATACTCAGGACTTTCTTTGTGGGAGTGGCACCGTTAGGAAAGTTGTAATCCTATCACTCATTTACCTACATTCACTTGTTCGTTTTACTGGAAGTAGATCAATGTAAATGAGATACAGCATGCTTTGACCTCTAAAATTCAAGGAAGATAAATACACCGATTCAAGAAAAAGAAGAAGGGGATTCCCCAAATATCTAAACAAGCAACTTCTGAGTCTAGGTGCCTTACACTGAATCCTCTAACTCTGGGCGCCTCTTCTAGGAAGTTTCCATTTGTGATTATGCTGAGCCACAAGCTGATTGATCTCTCTTTAGAGGGGAAGTGGAAGAACAGAACTTAAGTGTTTTCAGCATTCAGCTCTCCTAACTGCTATAGCCATGGCAGACTTATCTGGCAGGAGCTAGCAGGAAGCCTATAACCGCTTCATCCTAACTCTCCAAATGCTGGCAACAATTAAATGAATTCTTAAGAAGAGAATCAAAAAAGCAGGAGGCAAAATGAATGGCTTATCCAAGTGCTAAGGAAGGAGAGGCTGTGTATTCAAGATGGAAAGAATATAAATACATACACACACACACACATGCATATTATGTTACATATCTATAAAAATATGAAATGTTATTTATTTTGAGAATACCCAGTCATTTCCATCTGTAGTAAGAATCCATAATAACAGTCTCTGTTTATATAACTCTTTTCACCTCAAGAGATCCCGAATGCATTTCAGACAGCTCTACATACAAACAGAGGCCAGGAGCTCCACCATCTCTGGAACTGGTGATAGGAGCCAGGCAGAAAATGCGTGTGCGGCTACATGGATCTCAGAGACCGCTGATGGAAGAGAGGCCAGTTAGTCAAGGACAACAGGGCAAACACACATTCTTAAGACAGGGTCAAGAGGAGCCTTCAAAGTCTGGGTGACACCTCAAATTCTGATAGCTAATTGAGAACAAAAGCTGACGAGGACTCCATTTATTTACTTTGGAAGGATGAAGGATGATGCGGGGCAGAGCAAGGTTAGCGAAGCAGTGAGTGCAGGGAGGAGAAATAAATCTGAGGCATAGATCACAAAGTCTTGCCCTCCAGCTTATATATTCTTATTATACCGAATACGCTTACGCTTAAGATGAGAGGACACATAAAAAGGTAATATCTGTTGATTCATTTATACCCCTGTTTTCGCCCACAATCCGCTTTCCCAGAAAGGACTGACTAGATCGCTCAGAATCCCCTTCTTTTTCCTTCACCAATTCAGTCCACCACACAGCTGGTCTGGCTTCAAAATAATTCTCTTAAAAAAACGAAAAACAAGGTGGCAGCAATGATTTACAGGCATTCCTACCTCAGAAGCCAAAGCTTGACAGAAAGTATATTTCTGCATGGCCCTGACAATAAGTTCCTAAGGCTGCTAAAAGCAACACAACAGAAACTTCCAACTATCTAGAAAGTAAACTGGAAAATGGCTAGTCCCTGCCCAAAGAAAAGATTACTGACCAAGTGCCCAGTTATCAGGATTGCACTGGCAATCCTTAAACCATGCTTGTCTGAGAAAAACCTTACACCAGGGGACAGAAGTGGGAGATGGAGTGAAGGAACACATCCTACTCTGGAGGAAGGAGAAGAGAGATTCTTGTATAGAAGTGGCCTGCTAACAGCTCTTGGGGACCTTCCTTCCCCACAGCATCCTTGGATCCGCTGGTAACCCCTCAAGAGCCTCGTTGTACCCAGGTGGCATGGTCCTCCAATAGAGATATCCCATGCCAGAAAAGTCCAATATCTGAGCACAGCCAGAAGTTCTAGTTCCTGCCAAGTCAGACTGTAGCTTTTCTAGGTCCTGTGACCTCATGGACTTCCCACGTAAACTCAGCAAAAAGCCCAGTGAAGGACAGAGAGATACTGAATTCCTCAGGGGCTTCCATCTGTAGCAGGGAGAGAGGTGAAGATGACCTGGCGCAGGAAACATGCTTCACTGTTACTCTTTGGAGTTGCGTTCTATCAAGGGCTGTGGAGGAAGAGATGGCAGAAGCACAGGGCCGACTGGGGCCACCCAAAACGTTTTGGGGAAAACCAGCCCCTCCTACAATATGCCTCTTCTAGCTGTGTAGGATGGAAGAACAGTAATGAAAACAATTCAGCCCATTCAGAGCAGTCTACTCCACAGGAATGCTCCCACAGGGAATTTGACTCTCAGGGTCACCTTGGTGAGGCAGATCGAGCAAAAAATCTTACAAAACAGGAAAGTGAGGGACCTCCCTGGTGGCGCAGTGGTTAAGAATCCACCTGCCAATGTCCAGGAAGTCCCACGTGCCGCGGAGCAACTAAGCCTGTGCACCACAACTACTGAACCTGCACTCCAGAGCCCAAGTGCCACAACTACTGAGCCCACGTGCTGAAGTACTGAAGCCCGCGCGCCTAGAGCCCGTGCTCCGCAACAACAGAAGCCACGGCAATGAGAAGTCCGTGCACTGCAACAGAGTAGCCCCTGCTCACCGCAGCTAGAGAAAGCCTGCACACAGCAACGAAGACCCCACACAGCCCTAAATAAATAAATAAATAAACTTAAAAAAAAAACAGGAAAGTGAGGCTTAGCCAAGACAAATGGCCTCACTATCTCCAGAACTGGAGCTAGAACCTTCTTACTGCAGAATTTCAAGTTCTTTCTATTGTACCTTGCCCAAAGTTATCATCAGTAGGTAGATCAAAATGGTTTCCCCACTGAAATACCTGTGCTCCACTTTGGCCTTTAGAATCTTCTGGCTTCATCTCTCTAATATCCCGAATGGGGGCCCATGGAGAGGGGAGGGCCTAGGAGGTATGTAGGGAGAAGCAATAGGAATTTTGTTTTCTCTTTGTAGTTCCCATTTAGTTCCTCCTTGCCACCCTTCACACCACCCAAACATACATTTAGGCAGAAACAGAACAGGATATACTAACAAGTGGATAGACAACTGGATGGATAAATGGATGCAGATTTATTTTTTTAATATATAGTATATTATATACTATTTCAATTCTAATGAATTATTAGGAATGTTTAAAAATCCTCATAAATAACCCCCAAATGGAAAAGTCTTTTCTCAGTAGGACAGGGAAGGTTCATGTAATCAAAGGTTATGGAGTTCAAGCCTATAAAATTAGAACACTAAAACCAGACAGTGTTTCCTGAATTTTGGAAGACATTGTTCAGAACCAACAAAGGGAGCATTTGCACACTAGTCAATAAACCTTGGAGCTTACTCCCCCAGGTAAGTCTAGGCTTACAGAAAAAAGCTAAGTACACCAGCAAGTTCAAGGAGTTTGGATACATTCGCGCATGGCAGGAGCTCAACGGGAAACTTGAAGAACACCCATACTTGTTCCCAGAGGCCAACTCCATGGATGGCAACTGCACTCCCCAAGGCATATTCTTGGTGCCCCTGTTAGAAACAACTCAGGGCTAGATAGAATGGCAAACCGGCCCAAGGTGACATATTCTTAAATAAGGCATGGGTCACATTGTTCTTTATCTGGCCTCAAGGCAGAGTTCACTCTCTGCTCTGGAGTGCTCTGCAGCTGTTGGCAGAGCTGACCATAGAGATAATCATCTTAAGAGAGATTCTCTTACAATTGAGTGGAATGGGAACTTGTCGCGTATCTAGAAAACATACAAGCATGCATTAAATGGAAATTTATTCCAGAGGAAAAGAAGAACGAAGGCAGAGGAATGTTCTTCAAATGCCAGAACAGCCCAGTGGAAGCAGGGGTCTGTCAATCAAGATAGACTGGGTTTGCAGCAGGAGCAAACAACCCTCAGACTTCAGGGGCTTAGAACGACAAAAACAAGTTCATTTTTCCTCACATGCTCTACAAGTCCATCCCTGATCTGGGGTGGGGGGTGACGGTTGGGACGTGCAACTCCAGTTGCCCTCACTCAGGGACATGGGCTGAAAGAGCCCCTTACCCGGAGCGTCCCTGGCCATGAGCAGAGGGAAGAGAGGTGAAGTGTTCAATTCACACTGATTCTCACGGATTCTCCCTGAAAACAGCACTCATCCCTTCTGTGACCATTTCATTGGCCAATGCAAGTCACCGTGCCATGGTTAACTATAAGGGCTTGGAAGTGAAATTCTCCCACAACCAGAAGAACAAGAAACATCAGCGAACAATTCTAAGAACTACCAGCAGGATATTTGTTTGCTGGGCACCAGATGGCTGAGCCAATATCCCTGTTTGTGAAGAGCTGAGGCCAGGTATCAGGTTCAGATGAGAAAGAGCTTCCATGTAACAGAACGGGCTGGCTAAGGAAGCAGCAAAGTCCTTTTCACTGGTTGTACTGGGAAAGAACATAGAGACTTTCTCTCAGAAATGCTAAAGGAATCCCAAATGACAATAGGAGCCAAATAGGTAGCATAATGTGCGAATCATCCAGGGAAAAAAATACGCCTTAACCATATGGAAGTAATCTATGGTTCCATAAAGACATTTGCTCTCTCCCATGTGTCTTCATAAGTGGAGACTTCCCAGTCAACTTTTGAAAGGGACAGAGAACAAAAGGACATTCATTTACTTCCAAACAAGAACTGTGTGTGACAGATGGTGGCTGACACCACACCTCAGCCCAAGAGCCAACAGAGAGTGGAGGGGACAGGGGAAGCTGGGGGTGTATACCCCGTGAAAAAGGGGGTATAACTCAGGCTGAGTGCTTCCCTGTGAGGAGGCAAACCCAATGTGGCCAGATTTTCCAATCTGATTGCTTAAGAAAGGCGAGTGGGCTTCCCTGGTGGCGCAGTGGCTGAGAGTCCGCCTGCCGATGCAGGGGACACGGGTTCATGCCCCGGTCCAGGAGGATCCCACATGCCACGGAGCGGCTGGGCCCGTGAGCCATGGCCGCTGAGCCTGCGCATCCGGAGCCCGTGCTCCGCAGCAGGAGAGGCCACAACAGTGAGAGGCCCACGTACCACAAAAAAAAAAAGAAAAAAAAAAAAAAAAAGGCGAGAAATCTTGATACATACATGCACTTTCCCCTTTTGCAATGTTGGTGCCATATTTTCAAAAGACACTCTGTGGACCGAACGAAGCATGATGTAGGCTGGATCCGGCCAATGGCCCACCAGTTCATGGCTTCTGCTGGAAAGAACAATTCTAAGTACGGATGTGGGGAAAATGGGGAATTGTATGGTCTCTAAGACCCTGGGGGGAGCCCAGTAAGTATCACCCTTCTTCCTGAATTCTGAACTAATGGAAAAATGAGACAAAAAAGTGAGCTGATGGGGGTTGGGGGAGGGCAAATTATAACCTTTCTTACTGAATAAAGCAAGACAGGGAAAGATGGGAAAGTCAGCTTCCTAAATTTAGAGATGCTGGACTGGGTCAGGTCTCTCCCCCCTCCCCTCCTTACCACCCATGCCCATGTGCACGAGGTGTGCCCCTGCCAGGTAGCTGGTTCCCTAAAAACACAGAAGAAGAGGCAGAGCTACCTAGGCCTGGTTTCTCCTTCCAGATTCCCCCCATCAGACAATTCACTCCTTCTCCCACCAAGAGAGATGAGGGTGGGCAGGAGAGTTTCAGATACACAATAGTGGTGGAAAGGACGAGATCCCACAAAGTTACTTCCAGCCAAGGCCACCTCTAGCACACAGTGCATCTTGGTGAGAATTACAAAAAGGCACTCCAACCTGGCAGCTGAACTGCAGAAAGGACCCTTCCTCCCAGCTGATGCAGCCCCAAGCTGGGGCACACAACTTGGCAAGAAGTACCAGGGCTAGATTCCAGCCCACACTTGCCTACTCGGCCTGGTGCCTAAGTACAAAAACCCACAAGTGCCCATAGAAGCCCTGCTTCAGACTTTAATAATCCTATCACTTTGATTCCAGATTCTTCAGTCTCCAAAGTAACCACATTGTGAACAGCACCCAATCTCTGTCCACCTCCAACAGCTGGAATTAATATGGGTCCAGGCTGTGTCAAGTCTGTGAATGGGGTGGAACAGACAAAAAGTGGACTGCCTGGCAGAGCGGGTGCCTTTTTTATTGTCATTATTGTTCTCTCAATTTCCCAGTCATGAAGTTGGTACAAATTTTCAAAGCATGAACAGCCATTTTTTTAGCATGTCAGAATTTAGTGAGGCTATAATCATTTCTTCACAATGTTTCTTAGTAAAGAATATATTAAGGGAGACATTGTTTTAAAAGTTTCCATGTACAACTGTGGCTTGTCCCAAATTCTTTGTATTCAGATGTCAGACTATAATTGTTGGTTAGCAGCAAGGTTACCAGATGGGTTATAAAATGCATTTCAAATGAATATCAAAAGGACTTAAGGAAAATACAATTAACAGCTGGTGTAGTTGAGGCAGGCTATGGTTTCACTGTAAAAAAAAATTAACACAGTCTTCATTAGAGTGAAGCACATTTCTTCATCCATGACACGCCTTCTTCATTTCTAGAGTTCAACTCAAGAAGGAAGAAAGACATCCAGCTCTAATTAAACAAAACAAAACAAAACAAAACAAAAAGGAGTTGGAAATTTCTACTTATCAGGGGTGAGAGACATGCCCATGGAGGGGAAAGCAGAATGAAAAACAAAGAATATTGAGTTGCAACTGATCTCGCTAACATTTCATAACCAGGGAAATGCAATCAGTGCTGTTTCCAGAGACCCACACAGGATGTTAGACTTCTACATTCTTTCATATTTCTACTCAAGCCAGGTGCATTTAGAAAAAAAATTAAATGTTTGATACTATTTAGCTGGAACTGAGTTCTTTTCTTTACCACATTTCCAACAAACAGAATTCCACATTTTGCCAACCTATTTCCGGGTCACTGATAATGTTTTAAGAAAAGAAAGCAGACATGATCGACTGGATAATCTACAAAGACCACTCTTTCAAAACACAGCTTAAGTGAGACCCACTCATTCGTTCATTCATTCATTCAGCTAGCACTTAGCAAGCATCTCTAAATAGGCAGGGTAATAACTGCTTCTACAGCACCCTTCCCTTTCCTCTAAGACCACAAAGTACACAACCAAAGTTGTTTTTATGTATGGTTTAAAACCGTCACATTTTTCTTCTCAGTGAGATGAGCAAGTGACATGTTTACCCTTTAATAAGTATCTGAAGAAGAAATAAGCAAACAAACCCACTCCATTCCACACGTAATTCCTTGCATGTAAAAGAGAGGGAGAATATATTTGTATTATGGAGAACATATATTTATGATTACCACTTTCACGAACAGAGAGATGTCCTAAATATGGAGTTCCTGGGAGTAAGCAAGAGCAAACACTCTGCTGTTGGCAACTGTGGTCGCACTAATCTCAGGGCGGAAGGCTGTGGCTGAACCCTCGGGGGTAGAGCACGTGGCTTTCTTCACTTATCTTTCTAACTCTTTCCACTTGGAGACTTGTAGGGTGCAGGGCAGGTTCACAGATAAATAGTCCTAACATAAGATGCCCGTAACGATGCGCTTGCTTTCTCCTCTTCTCCCTTCCCTCACAAAGATAACAAACAGAGGAGGAAAGCGTGGCACATGGGAAAGTGGAGTTAAAATGTACTGCACGTTACTAATCCTAACATAACATTGGCAGCTTGTACCATCCCCCTGCCAAACCCAAATTAACACACTGCCTTACTGGAAGGCAAAGGCTGCAGCTATATTTATAGCTCAATTAACAAGTTTCATAACTAAACCTCCAGAAGTCCTAGGCAAACCTGACAAATGCTATGCATCTTAACGCCACGATGACCCTGCCAGAAAGGCACCATCTTCTAACGGGGAACAACTCCTGCTTTCACCTTGTAAGAACAATGATGATTGGCACTGGCCCATCTGATAAAGGGAAGCCGGCTGGGCAACTCGGCTCTTGTCAGGGGTACATCTCTAACAGCTCCCAACCAGCACACATACGGTTGATTCAAGCAGGCGGCTAATTCTTCTTCCCTTTGCAGATGGATGGAAATGCCTGCTCCTCAGGAGCCGATGGCTGCAAAGGATGGCTGCCATCTTATGACTCAGGAGCCTTGGTCCTTCCGGGAAGAGTGTAACAGAAACACAGGGTACGTCACTTGGCGGGTATTGTAACTTCAAAAGAAGTAGAAAAGCTCTTTATAATATCTTCCAAGCAGGTTATTTTTGCTTGAGGGGGAAAGGCTCTTCAGAGGATGATTGGTGCACAGGTGGTACTGTTGGGATGACTAGAAGGGTATGGTAAAGTGTTTTTAATACAGCACTTGACTTAGAGCAAACTGCCTGTAGAGTCCAGTCCAAGATTCCCTTTTACCCAGGAAGAACACACATGAGCGCATGGCACAGAGCACTGTGATGATCTACTTGCTCATTTAGCTCCTCTGTGGGAGTGTCAGCTCTTTGAGCCCAAGGAGGGAGCCACATTCTATAACATGGTGGCTGCTGCAGCATTTAGTTCAGAAGTCAGTAACAGTAAGGGCTCAGCATTTGTGGATGAGGAAATGAATCAATGAATGCATGAATGAATGAATGAATAATTCAATAGACACACAGTACCATTCTCCCACATACCATCCAACTTATAATTCTGCAAGCCTTTTGGTTTAATTTACAGGCTGGAGTTACACACACTTCATGCACCATCCTCACATCTTCCTATCAACTATAATGCCCCTCCACCTACCTCTACCATGGGTCTCTTCCCCACGAAGAGCTGGCTATTCAGGTCACAAAACTTTGGAAAACACCTACAATTTGCTGGTCAGAGCCCACATTCATTTCTATTGTTTGAAACCCTTAGCTACTAACATGGGGGCAGAGGAGATGGTCAACTATTAATGCTACTTGAATATATTAAGGTCCACAACTTTGGTAAGTTACTAATTCCTAAGCTTCGGTGCTCTCATCTGCAAAATGAGAGAGTTAATCCTGAATTATCTTTAGGTGACTTTTCAACTCTAAATCACTACGATTTTATTTTTCTGCCCTCTAGTCATACCTACACACATGAATGGCATACTTCTTCGTTCTCCTATCCCCTAAAATGGATGATTGCTGAAGCTATTTTTAAGACACCAAAACTTCTGAATCTGGTATAAGAGAGCCCACACTCTTTTGCCGCCTTTGCACTCTCATTGCTGGGCCTTTGAGTTCCAAGTACAAGAGTATTCTTTCCAAGGAATATAAAAGGATCATTTTCTCAGGACAACTTTTGTGGCTGCTAAAAAAAAAAAAAAAAATCATAAAGCTACAAGCACAGGATAAACAGGATAAGACAAGTAAGGTGCTGTTATTAAGGTAGACTGGAGTCAGACTAATAAGACAATTCTGCCAGGGTTCAAGGATCGATTGTCTCTCCCTGAACAGGTTCCTCTCTCCAGGAACAGTATGTGGAACAGAGAGGCCTGTGCAACAAGGACCTTAAAGAGGTAGTCCAGGGCTTCCCTGGTGGCGCAGTGGTTGAGAGTCTGCCTGCCGATGCAGGGGACACGGGTTCGTGCCCCGGTCTGGGAAGATCCCACATGCCACGGAGCGGCTGGGCCCGTGAGCCATGGCCGCTGAGCCTGTGCGTCTGGAGCCTGTGCTGCGCAACGGGAGAGGCCACAACAGTGAGAGGCCCGCATACCGCAAAAAAAAAAAAAAAAAAAAAAAAAGAGGTAGTCCACTGGCCAAATCTGGCCCCCAAATATGTTCAGTGGGCCAAGTTGTGCACAGCTGCTGAGGTTTTGATGTGAATTTAAATAAATGCCTTTGGGTGGGTCATGGACTGCCCAGTTTATCAATGGTCCTTACCACTCCCTATGTCTTCTATCTATGTCTTAACATTTTCATTCATTAATGTCACTGGCCCTTTGTTAAATTCACTGTATCTGTCTTCTCTTACTAGAATAGAATGCTATGTCCCCTGAGTATAAGACGGTCCTCTGTTCATGTTATATACAGTGCCTTGAAGAGTGTCTGGCTCATGTAAGTATTCTGTACCTATTTAGACACTGTACCAGGTACTGGAGATTTTGAGATGAACGATACAAAGTGCCTTGTCTCAAAAGCTCACATTTAAGAGAAGGGATAAGGAACACAGGGAAACACATATAACAACGCAGCACAATAGCTTTGATAAGGGAGCTATGTTTGAAAAGATGGACAGGAAAGCAGAGAACATTTGCATTGTTCCTCAGTGTTAGTAGAAGCTCATGACCTGGACAAGGGAGAGAGGGCATTCCACACAGAGAGCTGAGACCGTGTAAAGACACAGAGCGTCAGAAGTACACACGTTCGGGACTCAGGCCACTTCAGTCGAGGTTGGAGAGACAGCGCAGAGGAGGAGCCGCTAGAGGTGACACCAGGGAGGTAGAACCTTTGCAGGATTGTGAAGACCTCCAGGGCCGCCGTGCTGAGGAGTTCAGAGGCTATTCTGCCAGAAAGAGATACTATTAAAGTATTCCAACCAGGGAGTGGCAAGAAGAGAATGGTGTTTTTGAAAGTTACTCTGACATCACTCTAGGGTTGGGTTGGCATGAGAATAGGCTAGGAGAGTTTTACAGAGGTCTCCAGGAGAGGATGAAAGCCTCTGAAGGTGGGTAAGAAAAGCTGTATTTCTCTTAGGAGAAATTCATGCAGTGGAAAACCTGGAGACAGAACTAACAAGTGGGAGAGGAAAAGAGGTAAGAGTTGAGCATGGGCCCACCGTTTCTGGCTTGGATAAACTGGGCAGATGGTGTTGCAATGGAGGGGAGGACAAAAGAAGGAACTGGCAGGGGGTACAGCCACTGAATTGTCCATATCATGGTCCATCGTGACCTTTCTCAGGGAAGTTTGAAAAAAATGAGGGGGGGGCTTCCCTGGTGGTGCAGTGGTTGAGAGTCCGCCTACCAATCCAGGGGACACGGGTTTGTGCCCCGGTCCAGGAAGATCCCACACGCTGCAGAGCGGCTGGGCCCGTGAGCCATGGCCGCTGAGCCTGCGCGTCCGGAGCCTGTGCTCCGCAACGGGAGAGGCCACAGCAGTGAGAGGCCCACATACCGAAAAAAAAAAAAGAGGGGATTGAAAATAAGTGCAGTGGATCAAAGAAGGAATATGATGTGAACAATAAAGGCTCGTAGAAGAAGGGGTGATTTATTTATTTTTTCAAAAAACTTGGGGAAGGGGGAAGGGGGATGAATAGGACACAGGAGGTTTTTAGGGCAGTGCAACTATTCTGTCTGATACTACAGTGGTGGGTGCATGCCATTCTGCATTTGCCAAAACCCATAGAATGTACAACCCCGAGAGTGAGCCTTGATGTAAACTACGGACTCTGGGTGATGATGTGTCACTGTAGGTTTGTTGATTGTAACAAACGTACCACTGTGGTGGCAGAGGTCGATGGTGAGGAAGGTTGTGCCTGTTTGAAGACAGGAGGTATATGAGAAATCTCTGGGCTTTCCACTCAGTTCTTTTGTGAACATAAAAAGAAAGTTTATTAATGAAAAAACTTAGTGAAGTTTGAAAAGGGAAATAAGGTGGTATCTTGCCAGAAAAGCAAAGTCAGGAAAGACAGTGGTTTTCTTTCTTTCTCTCTTTCTACAGATATAGGAATATAAGTATTTTTAGGCTTTGAAGTGGTCTGTGAGGAAAATATTTGAGAGAGAAGATATGGTTGGTGCAAATAAAACTCCTTGGGAAGGACTTCGAATAGCGCCAGGTGCATAGTAATTGCTCAGTAAATGTCAGATCGTTATCACTACTGTAATATCCATTACCTTCTTCTTTATTGTATAGTAATTTAGGTCACTGCCCAGCTCACTAACGAGACCATTAGCTCATATAGAGAAAGGATGGGACTACTTAAGAGTTTGTGTTCCTTATAAGCACTTAGTACAATTCCTCCAACAGAATCTTTATTCATTGACTGATTCATTCACCATAGTTATTGAACAAATGGTGGCAACTGAATCTTCCCAGAAGTTATTGAACAAATGGTGGCAACTGAATCTTCTCAGATGGTCATTTGGGCTTCTGCCTTTATTCCAAGTATATTTGAAGCATTTTTATCCTTACCTGTGAAGTACCATGTGGTATGTAATGAACAAATGGCCCCGGCCCTCTCAGTTTACAATGCTAAACTCATCTGTGTCAGTTATGAGACTTCCAGCCACAGAGAGCATAATTACAAGTCTAGAAGAAGGAGACTGAGGGCTCTAACTGGAGTAGGATCAGAGACTCCATAATGACATCAAGGATTGGGGTCCTTCTATTTTGCTGCTATGCTGATCTTAGTGTGGCTTTCATCCAAAAGCTGGCCTCCTTCAGTGTCACAACACGGCCACAGTAGTTTTAGGTGTCATTTATAGACAGAACAACATCCAGAGAATAAGAGACCATTTCCTCCTGGGTACCTCTGTTGTGAGAGGGAACCTTTCCAAAAGACCCCCAGCAGACGTGTCTTACATCTCAGTGGCCAGAATTGTGTCACAAGCCAGAACCTCAAACCATCTTTACGTAGCTTTGGGGAATGGGGCCACCATGGCTGCCTTAGGCTATTTAGGAGCTACCCCCTAGGGAAGGGAAGCAACCTTTCCAGAGTACATGGTCTTATGGTGGAGAGGTGACCCTGGAATCAACAGAGTTCTGCTTGGAAGGATAAAGAAATAGGGTGGGGCAGAGAAATGGATGTTGGATAGACAGTCAACAGTGTTAGACCTGAATCAAGACTAATACAGCATAAGAATAAAAAAGATGATATAAAAATGTGCCTCTTCTAATATGTGCACATAAAATTTTCTTCTGGAAGTTACTCTATGAGGATATAGAAGATATACTAGTAAAATGATGAACAAGTAAATAACTACTTCAAGTTTCAGCCAGGTGATATGAGAAGGGCATCATCAAAGTGCTTAGAAACGTACCACACACACTGCCTTGTGGTCTCAGAGTAGTTCCCATGGTGCGGGAGACAGATTCTTCTTTCCCTCCATCAACATTTCATTGTCAGTTATGTGTCAGAGCTCATACCCAAATCTGGAAATAAATACTAATAAATCAGGTTTCCTCTACTAGAAGAGTATATAGTCTAGAACAGAAGACTAATAACTACATAAGTAACAGTTAACATGTGTTTTTAGATGCAGGATGAGTATATAAGGCACAGTCTAGCCCCAAATTAGCAACAGTCAGTTTTATTTGGGGGCAGGAAGAATTTCATACAGGAATGTGATGCTTGAACTGGGTCTTGAAAAGTAAGTAGTTGCTTGCAAGATGAAAAAGGGACTAGGAGAGACTTTCCAAAAATAGGAAATATTATAGCCAAAGGTGTACAGTACACGTGTGAATTCTGCCCCCATGGAACGCCAAGTGGATTCACATGGCTGGAGAACAGAGTTTAAGGAGTGTTGTTGGGGGTAAGCTTGGAGATTTTGACAGGAACCAGGTGATGGAGGGCCTTTTTTCTCGCCATGTACATAAACTGAGATTTTGTGTAATAAGTAACACTGAAGACTTTGCAAAGTGAATAGGCATTTTAAATATCACTGGAAGCTGAGTCATGGGGAGATTGGGGTGAGAGCAAGTCAAGAGACAGGGCTTTCGGTTTAGCAGTTGCTTCAATTGTTCAGGCAAAAGCATGATATTGCTTGAGCCGAGGCAACAACTGAGAGTCTGGAGAAGAGGGAGGAATAAAACACTTGATAAAATTCAGTGACAATTCGGATGTGGAAAAAGAAATGGAAAAGTCAGAATAATTGAATAGGTGAAAGTATGATTAATCAGGATAGAGAAGACAAGAGAAGAAGTTAAAAGGCAGCATGATCAACTCATCTGGTTTGCCCAGGACTCTCCCAGTTTTAGCACGAAAAGATCTACATCCTAGAAAACTCCTCAGTCCCAGGCAAACCAGGATAATTGGTTATCATGTAAGGAAAAGAAGATTTTGAGGAAAGCATGATAAGTTCAATTTGGAAGATAACGAATTCCTAACCTATTGTGCAGTAGAACATTCAATTTGCATCTACTTAACCCCCAAACAGCTGGCCAGGTCAGTGAAAATTCAACCAGCTAGCATTCACTAACTAGGTACCGCCCCCCCCAAAATATGGTTTTCTAACAATTTCCACATTTACACTCCATCCTGTAGATACCACCATCCAGCTTTCCCACAGTTAAGGTAAGAGCCCTCACACAAGCGGATGCATAGCTTTTACACTGAGTTTGGTGGGCTGCAGATACAATGTAAAGGATGATTGATGGACATTGATAGATTTGATTCACTTGTGCAAATTTTTAAAAAAATTTATTCTTAAAAGGAATATGTCCTATTGTAACCTATGGTCATTTCTATCAAGGGGGCTACCATCTGCTTTTGCAGACTACAAAATTATTATTCATCAGAAAACACACTGCTTCCCTGCCTTATTTATCTTTGTATCACAGAGACATCCGTGTACTGTACATACACAAGTGCTCAACAATTTGTTGCAAGAATGAATTATTTTGAGCCTATAAATGTATATATTACACTTATTACACATAAAATCAAAACAGCTATGATCTCTACATTCCTTTACCTTTTTTAACAAATAAAAGTTGAAAACCATATACATGGTAGTTTTAGGTTTGTACAACAACTCTGAGAAATCTAAACACCCAGTTTAGCTTAGTAAAAGCCTAAAACGTCATAGCAAGAAGAAAGTTCCACCGAATACATTTATTTATGCTTGAGACCAATATTGTCCCACCAACAGCAGCCTCTATAAACTGACCCAGTGCTCAAAGAGTCCCCAAATGCCTTATTTAAAACAATGGAGCAGACATTTAAGATGATATTCAGCTCTTAACTTGGCAATTCCCACTACTGATTTAAACCAGACCTTTAGTGTTATTTTTAACATAGGTTTTGGATTTAATTATCTTAAATGTCTAAAAGAATGCATACAATTCCCAAAGTGTTTATCTCTTTTATGGTAAAATCTCTTCCCCTATCGCTAGAAATCTGTTTTAATTATTTAATCAGTTTGGCTGAAGCTCACAAAGCATTAAATTGTTAGTTGTTACTTAACATTCCTTATAAATTGCATTTATTAATTTCTGGATAGAGACTTGTCCATTGCTACAGTAATTTAAATTAGTACCACATGGTTACAGACTGCTGCTGAATGATGATTAAATCTTTGGGGCAAATTCAGTCTTTTAAGATATTTAAATGGCACTAGAGATAAGCTAACCAAATTTGGGTCCAAGAAGTTACAATTTATCAAAAATGTAATAAACCATGGCCAGAATATTCATCGTAAGCAGCACATAATGTGGTCCATGAAATGACATTTTAGCATCTCTCTCACTGTGGTCACAGGGAAGTGCTGACGGTGCAGACACAGCAATGCTCCATTGATATTTAACAGTTCCCATCTACAAGGTACTTTGCAATATTGTGGCTTTTTATACACTCAAGTCCCCCTGATACTCTATCAGTCATTTTGTTATTCAACACACTGACATATTCCTTTCTTGGTGCTTTAATTTCACGGGTGCAAACAATCAACATAGCACACAATCCTTTGAAATCTCAGCAACAGAAGGAGGAACTGTAGGACCTTGGTGGCCTTTCAGAATGACAAATCGCTAGGGGAAAGAGCTCTGTAGGGACTGACTCTAAACTACTTAGGTACAGATGATGGGGCGGAAGCTTGGAAAATGTTAAGGGATCTCTCCCAGGTCACAAAGGTGGCAACAGGCTCTAGAACTCGGTTTCTTTATTTGCAATCCAAAACTGTTTCTTCAGTACCTACTACCACCACCGAGTCTATTCAGCTGATATGATCCTAGACCTTAAAATTTGCTCAGATCGTTGAAAGGACATGGTCATTTATTCTCGGGGAACCAACAGGGGGAAATCAAGTGATAAAAAATGAATCTGGGCTTCCCTGGTGGTGCAGTGGTTGAGAGTCCGCCTGCCGATGCAGGGGACATGGGTTTGTGCCCCGGTCCGGGAAGATCCCACATGCCGCGGAGCGGCTGGGCCTTGAGCCATGGCCGCTGGGCCTGCGCGTCCGGAGCCTGTGCTCCGCAGCGGGAGAGGCCACAACAGTGAGAGGCCCGCGTACCGCAAAAAAAAAAAAAAAAAAAAAAAAAGAATCTTCCCATTGCTTCCAGGTACTTAATAATAAAAAAAAGAGGGTGATAGGCAAGGGATAGAGGAGACCATAAGTGTCTCCTACTGGAAAGATGGACTGAAACACTCAGGTAGAATAACAAAATCAACTCATAAAATAATAGATTCATCTTCCTGCAGCTAAAGATAAATATTAAATAATCCTAGGTGCTGCTGGATAAAAATTAATTTCTGTAAGGCAAATAGTGTAGTACGTATACGTGTTTCAATTTCTGTTTGGCAAGGTGCCTATTTTGAGCATCCTGCACAGACCTTTGAAGTACGGGGGCTGCTGTGATAATGCAGATGCTGAAACAAGAATTGCTTCCTCCGCGCTCCCAAGCACTGTAGAAAGTCTGTTTTGGATCGTCAGTCTCCCAGCTAATTCCAGGTATTCGGTCTAAAAACACAACATTTTTTAATGCATTAATGATACATTGCGGCCCTTCTGAATTGAATTGTGCCAGAAGATGGGAGTGACATTAACTTATTAGAGAAGGCACAAAGTGCTGAAACACTGCAATTTATGTTCCCCAAATTACAGTCAGGTGCAGTCGCCCGCATGGGGCCTGTTGAAACAGGATACAGTGAGAAAAGAAGTGTTTCAGATAGAGCCCTCTAATGATTAATTTACAATGGAAAGAAGGAGAAAGGGCAAATAATACACTGTATTCTAAATCATGAAACTATTATAGACGTCCCGCCTGCCTGCTCTTAGACCATCTGAGAGCTAAGCCGTTTTATCCTACAGCTCCGGTTGTTTTAACTGTGCTTATTTAATACCGGCATTTGACAAATCACATAAAATGTTCCTGGGAAGCCAAACACAGTCAGGACCACTTCTGTAGAAACTTTCAGAAATGTTAAAGTCAAAACAACCACCAAAACAATTGCGACAACTGCAAACTGAACTTTTTCAGAAGTTCCCTAAAAGCCATTTTTTAAAAAATCATGAACATTTATCCCTGGAAGAATCTTCTGGTAGGAGCATGGAGGTTAGAGGAAGGGATATTCTGGGCCAAGCAAACGCCATGAGGCATGGTGAGTTCTTGATGGTCATGGAGAGAAGAGGAAAGTCACTGGGGAATCAATGAATGGAGTCACCCTCAATTCCAAGTCTACTCAAGTTCTTTCTACAGAAGGTTTTAGCAGAACACTGGGTCACTAAATGGAACCAAAGAGTGGGGTCCCTCACTGTGATATTCTACCAACACTCCATGCATCCTTCCAGAAGGGACATACAACCCAGCATACCGACCGAATTCTATCTTGCCTCACTGCATTCTGTCTCCTCTGAATACCTCCTGGAACTTCATCTGGTTTTCATTCCATGTTATATAAACCAGTATGAGCTGCTGGAAAATTGCCCTTGAGGTGGCTGTACTTCAGTACTGGGCAACATGACTCATGAATATTTTTAACAGTCAAGGCCATATGTTCCTCTCCTCTATGGAGCATGGAGCCAAACAGAGCTTCTTAAATAACACACAGTGTGGCAACTACTGCCAGGCACACTGAGAAGAGGCTTACAGTTGGATTTGTTCCCACAATCAGAGATGGGAAAGGTCCCTGACTTGAACAGAGTATACCAGATGACATGAAGCTAAGAATATATCAGGAGAATAAAGGGCTTGTTTTTGTGTTCTGTCTTCATCTTTGTTTCTATGCTTGATTTATTTTACAAATCAAGTTAAGGGAAATGCTCTTTACAGGTCAGTAAAGCCCTCTTCCTCCCCGATACTTTTTCCTACCATACTGTCAGGATTCCAGGGTACCCAGGACGTGATGCCACAAACCCATCAACACCCAGAACTGTAGTTACGGAAAAGAAAACTTCCCTGTTTTCAAGATATGACAAAGCTTCAAAGTACAAAGACACTCATGGACTGGGGAAAGTGGAAGAAATTTTTGAAGAACAGCTTTTAGAGGGGATGAGGCTTTGTGTTAAGGGAGAGGAATGGAAGAGATGAGAATAAAAGAAACATAATTGCTTGAAAGAGGATGGAGGCTCTGAGAGGGACCAACATGCAAAAGGGGAAGGGGTACAGGAAAAAAAGAAACTGGGTTATTACCTGAGATTTTTTTCTTGACAGGCCCAGATTTCTACTTTCTAATGACAATCTTGTAAATGTCCAACTTTGTTTCTGAATAGTGATCTACTTTAAATTATCCAGCTTGAGTTGACCAACTGAACTTATTTCTCAAACCTTCTGGGTAAGTTTAATAACCTGATATTTATTTAAGAGCCCAGCACTGTTTGGCACTATGTTAGGAATGAGAGATCTGGCTTTGAGCAGGGCTGACAGGGTCCCTGCCCTTCCAGATCTTATGTTACTTTACTAGCATTTGACAAGCATTATGGGAACAGTTGTGTGGGGTTAGGGAGGGTCCCCCAGAGGGAATAAGAGCTAAGGTGAGACTTTCATGATACAGAGAAACAACTCTGATCACCTTTATGAGTCTAATCTCACCATTTGTAAAGTTAGGAATCTCCTGCCTCCCACTGGCTTAGGGCATCAGAAGGAGGCAGCTAATGAGAACATGGTTACACGTGTGGGAATAAGCAAGAGTTTGTTGGAGGGAAGAAAACATAGTGTGTCACCAATCCTGGGAGGCCAAGAAGATGCCAGTTGGGGGATTCAATGTTGACCCTGAGTTTCGAAAATGACACAGGAAAAATACAGAGCTGTGCTTTCTGGCCTCAAACTTCCGCCCCTGCCTGCCCTGCCAGCCCACCTACCCCACGCCCTCAGACTAAATGCCTTCAGAGTAAGCAGAGACAAGTGGCAGTTCATAAATCTGATTTTCTCTTGTTCCTTGCGGAAGCTGGCACTGTGCTCACCCTGTACCTTGCTCTGTCCGGTTCTGTTGCCACATCACCATAAACGGCACTTGAGTACAAAACAAGGTCTGTCAGGAGTGAAAGAACTTCAAAAACAAATGCCACCAAACTCTTTACTTGACATTTGTAGTTCAGGGAAAATCAACTGCCCAGCTCTACATGGGTGTGTAAGCTTAGTACAAAACAGGTCTGGAATAGCAGGGGATTCCTCTGACCTCATGCCTTCCGTAAGAGTTATTACTTTTTACTTTTTACTGCCTTTGACTGTATTCCCATGATGCAGAATACTTGGAAGTGTAAAAAATGCAATCATCCAACTGCTTAGGCAATCTCATACCAAATATCTATATGGCTAGAAAAAAATGAATATGTGCCCTTGTGTAGAAAATATCTGGGGTTGAATTATTCTCTTTTTGTTTAGATAGGTGGCTGTCTGTTATACATGCGTTTAATTATTTTCCCCATTTGCTTTTTTTTTTTAACATCTTTATTGGAGTATAATTGCTTTACAATGGTGTATTAGTTTCTGCTTTATAACAAAGTGAATCAGTTATACATATACATATGTTCCCATATATCTTCCCTCTTGCGTCTCCCTCCCTTCCACCCTCCCAATCCCACCCCTCTAGGTGGTCACAAACCACTGAGCTGATCTCCCTGTGCTCTCATCTCACACCAGTCAGAATGGCCATCATCAAATAATCTAGAAACAATAAATGCTGGAGAGGGTGTGGAGAAAAGGGAACACTCTTGCACTGTTAATGGGAATGTAAAGTGATACAGCCACTATGGAGAACAGTATGGAGGTTCCTTAAAAAACTAAAAATAGAACTACCGTACGAGCCAGCAATCCCACTACTGGGCATATACCCTGAGCAAACCATAATTCAAAAAGAGTCATGTACCAATATGTTCATTGCAGCTCTATTTACAATAGCCAGGACGTGGAAGCAACCTAAGTGTCCATCAACAGATGAATGGATAAAGAATATGTGGCACATATATACAATGGAATATTACTCACCCATTTGCTTTTATATGCACTTTCACTCCTGTGGTAGCAGGGTTTTATTATTATTTTTAATCCCAGAAAAAAAGGAAAAGATTCAATACGGAAAAAGGACAAATGCAGTAAAATCTGCTATAATGATTGTTCAGTGGGAACCGTCGTCATTGCAGGGTAGGGTTGCACACCTACTCATTCTTTTGTGATGATCATGTTTTTACTATTTCAAATTTAATACTTTTTCTAATATATTATATGTTACCTCCCATGTATTTAAGCTGTACTTAAAAGCATGCTAAGAACTGGTAATTCTTTAATGGTTGTTCACTTACAAGCAATTGTGGGTCATTACACAATCATTTAAAGGGCATTAATGAGAACCATTTAATGGTTTTAGTAGAATATCATTGTAAGGGACAGGGGAAAAGTTACTGGCTGTAAATTTTTATGACCATTTCTTACAAAACGTATTACTTTAAAGATTTATGTACGTAACAATGAGTACAATAAAAGCCATGCTAAAAATAATTTGAAATCAAAGTAATGCATAGATATAAGTCTTTGCTCTGCTGCTATTGGGTGGGCCCCATTTTTTTTTTAAATCTTCCTTTTCTCCTTCCTCCCTCCCTCTCTCCCTCCCTCCCTTCCTTCCTTCCTTCCTCCCTTTCTTCTCTGCCTTCTGCCCTGCTTCCTACCCTTCTTCAACACTTCCATTTTGTTTCTTAAAAGACATTTTTAGTACCACTGAAGATTTTATTTTTAATGAAAACCATTAGAGATTGAATTCTTAACCAATATGATTTTTAGTTGCTGGGGGAGGAGAACAGAGGGATAACTACAACAGAACAACGTGGCACAGAAATGCCCCAAATGTCATGAATCTTTGTTTACAGATCTTTCCCCCATATATCATTATTTTAAACTATTTCCTCTTATATATACTATAGGACTAAAATAGAAAATCCAATACTTTCTAGGACATCACTCCCTAAGGTAGGACAGGTGACTAAAAAGGAAGAGGAACTAGTCCTGGTAGTATACTCATGGAGATCTTTAAAATACGTACAAAAAGGGGCCTCACAGGTACCCAGAGGAGACCCAGCACCCTGCTCCAAGCAGCTCACCTCTTGAAAAAGAAATGGGTATTTGAGAAGCTCACTCTACTGGGGGAGTAACCTTATTAAAGTGCTTTAATAACACAACAGTCATCGCATTATGCCTGGTTTTGTCCACTTGTGATTCTCGTGGAATACATAATGAATAAGACAATGCCTCCTTCCCAGGATTCTTGCAGAAGCAGGAGGATATTTCTAATTAAAAAGGCAGAGTTAGCGCCGCACACGAAATGAACAGAACCGTATCTCTCGAAATGCCGAGATTTTACTGTTTGCATTAAGTAACGCTTGTATTTCTCTCTGAATCCAGCCCAATACCCATTACCAATATGATGAAGATTTAAGATAACTTGGTGAAAAGATGGTGAATTACAACTTTTAATTAAAATGTAGAAAATGGTTCCTTTAAAATAAACATGATAACACTTTCATGATCATTAATTTTTTATGGAGAGAACAACAAAAGCAACCTGAATATTTTAGAATGTGACATTAGAAAGTCAGGCAAAGGGGATTTTTAGAAAGTTATGCATATCCCAGAGAGAAGACTGTGCAGTTGCTACTCTCCATTTCTAGTCCCCTTGGAAACCCCAGTCGAATGCAACTGACACATCTGGATTCACAAGGATTTCTTTACTTGACCTATTCAGGTAAAGTAAGTGATGATGAGGATGGAAAGAGGGTAAGGCAAGCACTGAGGCTTACACAGTTATTTACTCCAAAGAGCAGTTCTGTGAATATAACAGGGCGGAGTAGAGCTGATTTCCCTATGTAACTTATATATCTTGATATAAAGAACAATTTTTTTAATAAATCTAATGTAGAGTTGAAATGTTACTGGTGCCACATTCTGGATTGAAGGAAGAAATATATTGAAAGATTGGCGAGTTTGTGTGCTGTGGTCCCTCTACCATATTCGTTCATATTGATGCAAACCTAGCTTCACACCTCCTTCTGACATTAGCTCCAACTCTTCCCCTAAAGAAATGTTCTACTACTATTAGGTCTTCTCCAGCTCAGTGTGTGTGCGGTCTTCTCTCCATCACATGATTCATGCTGATTCCTACCAGGAATCACCCTGACTTCTCTCTGCCCATGTGTTCTCTATCTTGATTAGTTCAAGTCCACCTCCTCCATGAAGCCTTCCCTGCCTGCTGTAGCCTAAGGTCTGGCCTCAAAAATCTAAATCTACCACCAAATGCTTAGGTCAACTATAGTGAGAGTCATGGGGAAGACAGAGCTGTTCACCCGCTGGTAGGGCGGGTACTCTTTTGGGTCAGTTGGCTTCTTTGTCTGTAAAATAAGGAAATAATTTCTGCCTGAGAAGGCTATTGTGATAATTACATGGAAAACACATTAAAAAGCATCTAGAACAAAGCAGTTTCATATAAATGTTAGTTCTTTTTTCTCTCTTTCCTTCCCTTTCAAATTTAGAGACATAAGTGTCTAAGGCATTCACATATAGTAATTTGTTATATTTACTTTCTTGTACCTTTAAAATTTTTGTTTTGTTTTGTGGGCCTTCATTCTCTATCATCTTGCCCCATTAGTCTATGATCCCTCAAAGGAAGGGACCCTTATTTATGTATCATCATATTCCCTGCCTCATGTAGTATAGTTCTATATACAAAGTTAGGATCAATAAATAGTTATTAGAAGAGGAGGGATTAGTCACTTTCTCTAATGTTTGGGAAAACTTTTTAATTTGCATAAAAATAAAAGCCCCAAATTAGGAACACTGTATTCCATCTTTACATCCCCTAGTTCACTATATATGACTGAATTTACACACAATGGGAAGGGAGCATCAAACAGTCCGATTTCATGTTCTGTCCTGTCACCTAAGCTGGATAGCTCCATGTAGTAAAAGGTGGTACTAATGAAGTACAATCGTGCATTTAATTCCCAGTGTGGGTATGTTTAATTTACAGACAGAACTTTTCTATGCCTAGGGAATATATCTTTGCACTTCTAGGCAAGTGTTAAAACATAATGCTACTGGCCTCAAGGTGGTCTTGGGAAATGAGCAGTGAGGACCAACACAAACAAGGAAAACTTCAACTTGTCTTACACGCTATTGATGGAAGGATGGCCTTGTGATCTTGGTAGTCAGCGGACACTACATTCTAGCATTCAGCACTTAATTCATAAGCTTCTTCCACTGGTGAAATGGGGTGTGGTCCACAAAGGCAGCAGAGCAGAGCTGCTATAAGTTTGGCCTCTAGGTGCCAGATGGCCTGGCTGCTCGGTGACCTAGAGTCAAGTTACATCACCACCCTCTGCCTCCATTTCCTGACTGGTAAAATCGAGAGGAGTTCCTGCCTCGTGGCATTGTCCCCAGGCACAGAGAGGTTAACACATGGAAAGCCGTTACAGCGGGGCCTGGTACAGAGTGAGGGCCATGCAAGGGTTAAGTGTGAAGCTGCAGGATCTGAAACACTCAAAATGATTCTGCAGTAGCGCTCATTTCTTCTCTTCAACTCTCTCCTCCTTCATAAGGAGCAGCGTGTAGTGGAATCCTAAAACTCATAACAGGGGCATTCCTCCCTCTCAGTGGTGGAGTAACAGAAGAGCAGCAGCAGAGACACCCCAAGTCCTTTCCGCAATCACTCTTACACTTTTAAAAGCCAATCAGCATATGTGTGTGTCCCGTTTCTGAGACGCCCTGTGTTCTGAGGCTCTCGGAGCTGATGCCCTTAAGAGGCATGTCTGGATTTAGAAAGTGCCAAACTAAAAGCAAAACCAGAGATGACAAATAAAGAAAAACCTTCCCAAAGGGTGAGGAAACTTGATGAGATCAAGGAGAAAAGGGGGCCACACCACTGAAATAGCTTCATCCCGGAGATCACCACAAAGCAGGAGCCGTTAAATGCAGTGTGAGTTCCAAATGGACAATTTCTAACAAAGTTGAGCTCTTAGAATCAAAACAAACCGTTGGGGGTGCCTTCAGACATTAGACGTCTGACTGGCAGTGGGGAAAGTAATGACTTTGCGAATTATGCTGGGAGGTTGCTACATCCTGAAAAGATATGCAGTATTATGTGTCATCTGATTTTGATGCAATTTCTAGAAAGAGAAAGGTAAGTTAAAAATAGAAATTCCACTTTAACACCTGTTTACTCCTGCTTTTGTCTGGGGTCCAAAAACGACAACGTGTTCTTCCCATTCACGGCAGCAGCATTATTTTGACATAAAATTTGAGACCATGTGCGCTGCCAAAGCACCCCTGCAAGAAGGTAAGCCCACTCTTCCCATCTATCACACACCCTTCAGACTTTCCTTACTTAAGGGCTTGTCATTTCAGTGGGGAGGAAGAGCCACCAAATACCAGCCACATGGAGTTTTATTCCTTCATGCTGTTTGTGATAAACTTCAGGGGACATATTTAACCTTCAATAAAAAATAAAATTTCTGGGGCCACCCCAGCCGCAGGATAATATCACTGCTCTTACAGCAGCACTGAGCTTTAAGACACCGCCAAACAGTCCAGGCATAGGATGGGCCAGTATACATCATTCCTGTGGGAGGGGGGAATTCTACAAACTACTAAACCACTTGCTGTTAATCTACAGCTCACGCCCATGCTGTCATTATTATGTTGCTGTTGTTACGGTTATTATTGCTCTTTGTCTTCTTAGGGACAGTTTCCTCTGGAAAGACAGAACCGTTCACCTTCTGGCAGGGTAGTCATTCTTTTGGATCATAGGGTATCATTTTGCCAGCTTCTCGGAGTTGCTAAATTTCTGAGAACACCGTGGCAGTTTGGGCTTCGTGCCTGGAGGCGGTGCAGCTGGGGATTGGCTCTAGGTGCTTCCCTCACCCCGCTTCCCCTGTCCCTTTGGCCTCATTCCCTACAACCTGGATAAAGAAGCAAAGTTGCCAGAACTAAGCTTTGTTCTCAAATTCACCTCAACCATTGCTTCTGAGGACCTAATAGGACCCAAGTCTGTGCTTGGGACTGCTGGAGGTAAGAGATTCCAAGTTTTAAAAGTTATGTTTGGAGCATGGGGTAGAAATGTCCTCAAGCTCTCCTGTCCTTAGAAATGGGTTAGAACATCCCTAGCAAAGCCCTAGGGAAAGTGCATTTGCTGGGACATTAACCAAGATATTTGGAGATCTCTCTTTTCTGCTGGAAGTAGGAGAGCAGAGACAATGTTAACTGCAAGAAAATGAGCAAAGAAGTGGGTTTTAACTTTCATGCTCTAACAGGGCCGGAGAGGGAGATTACAAGGGAAGCACACAGGCAAATGCAGAAGGCCGTGTCCTGCCTACCCAGGGAGATGAGCATCGTAGGATTTGCTGCAGAGGCCCACGGCCAGCACAATCTATTAAATAGCTCAAGTTAGTCAATGTGGAAGAAATTTTTAGACACACATGCCCAACCATATGTGCACGGCCAAGATTTAAAATAGAAAAGTGAGAGACTGTTGGATGACTGAGGATTTTTCCCTTGCCAGGAAGTCCTCCTTAAGGATTTCATAGCTTGCAAAAGAGAACTGCTTGCCAGACAAGCCAAGAAAAAGACACAGAAGATTGGGACCTGCTTCCTTAATGATGAAATGTCACAACGCGAAGAAAAGAGGCAGGCGTGATTAAGATGGCTTTGCAGAAACAAGAGAGATTTCTCGACATCTCCTCCTAAACTGCTTTAATTCCTCACACCTCCAGGCTGGAGGCACACACACAATGGGACCTTTTGGGCAATTGCACTGGGCAATAAGGGAACCCCTCTGTCATAGAAATTCTTTGTTCCAATGAAAAATTACCCTGTATGGCCCCAATTCACAAGGGGCAAATTCCCTGTTTGTCAAGTTCTTGGAAGATCAAAGAGCTATTCCACTGGGTTTCAGTATGTGTGTGTGTGTGTGTGTGTGTGTGTGTGAACGCGTCATGTATGTGGAATGAGATGAAGAAATAAGATGGATTCCATTAGCCATAAGAGAACCAGCCTTATGAATTTTCAGTCACACCAAGTGGATGTTTTTTAAGTGACACTGTATCATTGAACACCCATCTCAGCAAGTCTGTGCCTCAGTTCCTCTCTCTGCCTCCCCTCCAGCCTCTTTTCCTTCCCTTCTTCTGGGCCCCCAGGAAAGAACACAGGTGGCACACCCTTCCACAGCACGGTATAAGAAACACTGATAGATCCCACGATGGCCAATGTTTTGTTACGTCATCACTCAATACCTGGATGGGGTACAGCATAAAAATAAAGCTCGTCTCGTACACTTTCGAAGCTTCGACCCTTCAGGGCTCTGACTCTTGAGTCATTTACTGTAATTCATGTGTTTCAGAAGAATTGCAATCATATCTTCTAGAGGTTCCAGATCCCAGGAAGCTTCCTCCTAAACTGTACCATCAATTTTCAATTTACTTAGATTTCTATAATTTTATGACTAGAGGGGGCTTTAGAATTGATTTAATCAAATTCTGTCATTTCACAGAAGAGAAACGTGAGGCCCTGAAATGTTAAGTGAATTGTTATAGCACGAAGCTACTTGGTAGGTAAGTCAGTGTGAGTTTTGCGGTCCTTCTGGTCTAGTCTTCTTAATACCACACTGAACTTCAGTACTATACTCTATAATTAACTCTTCCATGTTCCTAGGAATTATATGGACCTCTCTACCGAAAATCAGTCTTTCCATTTAAATCTTCGCCTACTAAAGCAAGGGTGATCTCCAGTGACCCACAAGAAAAAAAAAATTTCCTACCAGAAAAAAAGAGAAGATGCTCAACTGCTTATGAAAAATCAAACCTGGATAGTCTGAGTTGCATTAAATAGCATAAGCACATTACTAATTCATGCCAGGAACAGTCCTGTACTATGAAGAAAATATTAATATGATGAAAGCCTAGCCCACGAACTACCTGGAGAATATCTGTCAGCTGTAAGTGTTTCCACACAGTAACAGGAATCACTACTTCATAGGCAGGGATGTGCCTTTCATACTCCTCCACTGGGACCCACCCAAATAATCACCTCCACCGTCATCAACAGCTAACTTTGGTGTGTCTTCTATAGGAAGCATCAACTAAGTGCCAGGAATTGATAGTCTTCATTTATAGCCCAGCTCTAAAATGGAGCTACCCACTTTCTTCCCAGAGAGAGAGGAGAATGACTTCGTCAAGGAGTACTACTTCACGCTAGAAGATCATGCCATGGTATCTCTAGGGAAACTCATCCTGTAGTCTTCTGATCATACCATCAATATCTCTAACCCATGGGCTACATTTTGATCTCCATCCTTCTTGTCAACCTCGATTACTCTTTCAGGGTGCATCTGGGGAAGGCTTCTAAACCCCTAGCAAACTGGGGCTCTATTACTCTTGAGGAATCTCATAACCAAGCCATACAACCTGCCTTATACCCCATTTTTTTCTACTCTGCCTTTCCCAGATAGTGCAGGGCAGTGAAAGAAGTAGTGCAAGACAGGAAATTCAGGGACTTGCGTTCCACTTCTGACATCTTAACTAATTACATGGCTTTGAGAGAGTCGCTTGATCTTTCTGGGCCTTGGTTTCCTCATCTGCAAAATGGAATCACTGAAGGAGATGAGCTCAAATGTTTCTGGCAACTGTAATATTCTGGGAACTTCTTAGAGCACAGAACTATGTCAGACAGATGATGTCAGAGATGATGAAGCCCCTGGAAGTTATGGCTTAAAATTCTCTTAAGGACAGTGTCTAACAAATCTTGAGCCCCCAACAAATAATCAAATGTCAAGGGAAAGAATCCTAGCACTATTTATTGCCCTGAAAGTTGCCGTGAAATACTAATGTCAAGTACTAGCGATGGTACTTGAATTACTGTATGTACTCAGGTAATTACTGCATGTAATTTGCAAATATGCAACAGCATGTACATTGTAATGACAAGGGTAACAATACAGTTGATAACAACTTAGGCTTGCATAAGATTATTTTACTTAGAGTTTCAAAGTGTTTCACAAACATTGACTCATCTATTTTCTGAATACCAATAATGCAAAGTACAGCTGGGGACAGAAAAAGGGAGGGAGTGAAGAATATATCCACACTTTAGAGATGGGCAATCCAGGCCTGGACAAAAGTACTGATTTCCCCTGGGTGACACAAAGCCAGAAACAGACCTGGGAACATGGACCCAGCCTACCCCAGCTCCACCCTCCAGGTTACAGTGTGAAGTTTATGACATGGCATTACCCAGGCACTTTAGAGTGTCAATTTGCTTTACAATTTTATAAAATATCATTTGGAAGGAGGAAGAAATTTATGCTTGTTCACTAAGAGTGCTCCTGCCTGCCCACCCTCTTGGGATAAGAGTTGGTTTCACCTGAACAGAGTTGCAAACACGACGCACACACTCAGCACTGAGAAAGCTGTGGGGTTTGTTTTTAATTTAAAGAACGGCTCTGATTTGGTACACATTTTAAGCATGCACCGTATAATACAAATCCGCTGAATTCACTCAGACAGGAACAAGTTATGCCATCCTAATGCTGTCTAGAAACCAGATGTATAGTTACTGTTTTCTTTCTCTTTCCTTTTTTTTCTCTTGCTGCACAAAATTAGGTCCTCCGATACCGAGATTCCAGAGGCTCATTGTCTTGCAAAATATTCAGGTGCCTCATGATGATCTACAATAATAAACCTCCAATGCTACAGCAAAACACAGATAAAAATGTGAAAATATATATGCATGTATTTATAAAATGAAATATAGATGCGGTGTGAGAGTGAGATCACGAACACAAAGAGGAAACAGGTAGGGAGGCAAGAAGGTAGCTTCCCTTCCAATCATGTGAACTGAAAAATAGAATGGATGCTTATTAAGGTAGTTTACCGGGACTCCAATTTGTTCTGTGATTAAGAGGTATTGGTTGGATGAGACTGGTGCGGGAGATCAATATACCTGTCTTCATTCTTAATTCTTCTTTAATGTCTCTTGTCTCCACGGGGCAAATGAATCACAGATGTAGAGTCGATCTTATCCACCAGGGGGCTGCACTTCAGGAAAAAACCAACCAACCCCCAAACCCAAAAAACAAAGATGGTTTGGACTACAGCAGATAAATCAGGTTGACCCCCAGGTCCCTCTGTCCTCAAACTCCCAACGTTTGTTCAAGTGTTGTCATGTTTCTGGCCAACAGACGTACAGTTATGACACATGGAGGACAGAGGGATTCATGGAGAAAGTTACGCCTTGATCTTCAAATGAGATGATGGTGTGATGTACCTGACGCCCCACTGATGTTGTTCCTCCACACCTCATCTTTCTCTACAACTCAAGCTAAGGGGAGTTCTTACATAAATCTCAGCGATGCCATCCCATCGTCTGAAGCTCATAGTAACGAGATCCACCTTCCTCTCTCCAGGTCTCCCAGGTTCAACCTCTCTGGAAGTAAGTCTTAGCCAGGGGTGGTTTTGCCGTCGAGGGTACGTGTGCAATGTCAGGAGACACTTTCGATTGTCACAACTACGGGGAGCAGTACTTCTGGCATCTAGTGGATAGAGACCAGGGATGCTGCTAAACATCTTACAGTGTATAGGACAGCCCCCCACAGCAAATAATTATCCAGCTCAAAATGGGGATAGTGCTGAGACCGAGAAGCCCTGCTCTATAGTGACAGCAACACCTTGATGCATCCACCCAAGTGGCTGGTGACACAGCTCCCTGAACTCTGGATCCTTGACCCAGAATGACTTTAACAATCTGAAATGCAGAATTCCTCCTGCTTCACAATGTGTGTGTTGCATAGATCTAAGTATAGGGCCATGCTCTCTGTCACCTCTTCTCAAAAAGCGTTGGAGGTGATTGACACTGGGGACTGGGAAGGGGCTAGGAGGGTGGAAGGTTGATTTTTTTGTTGTTGTTAGAAGCCTTCTGTGCCTATACTTTTAAAGTTATTTGTACGACAAAGGCTAAGCGTTCATTAAAATCTGTCTCCTCAAAAAAAAAAAAAAATCTGTCTCCTCTACTTCCTGGACACATAGACTACAATTCCCAGCCTCCTTTGCATTGGCTGGCCATGTGACTGAGTCTTAGTCAAAAAAAAAAAAAAAGTGAGAGGAAGTAATAGTAGCATTTCTAGGTCCAGTCATAAGAACTGATCACATGATCCTTTGCCCTCTCTCTTTCCCTGACTCCTGGCCATACACCAAGTTCCCAGCAAAAGAATCCAAGGCTGAAAGAGATGGTGGTTCCACCAGATCTAAGGACCCTCGGTCCCTGAGGGACCACATTGAAGACCACTTGTTAACCAGCAACACTTTCATTGGACTTTAAGTGAATCAGAAATAAAATAACCCACTGAGAGTTGGGGATTGTTACATCTAGCATTACTCAGCCTAAATTAATACAATATGCATATATCATTCTAATTTAAAAATTATAATTCAAATACAAATAATGAAAGTTTAAAAAATTTTGTAGAAAGCACGTTGCTGTCAAGTTTCTGTTCTAGACTTTCTATAATGCCACTGAAGGTCCTTTTTCTAAGGTAAACTGACCTATATCACTTTCTACCTTTTAAGCACTTCAGTGGTTTCCTGTTGCACTTAGTGTAATATTTTAAAATTCTCATCATGATTCACATGGCCCTTCACAATTGCAAAAGAACACAGCGTTTGAGGGAGGATAACAGGGGTGTGTTGATGAAAGGAAGAACTTTGCCTCCCAGATACCCCTTCCCATACTGCTAGCAGCTGGCGTAGGCTCAGACAATCTAACACTCCTACTCAATATTTTATACCTTAAGGAAAGTAGCCTTGAGAAGGTGGCTGCAATGGCACCAAATGTCCAAGACAGCAGTGGCAAGGGCACGCATTATCCACTCTGTTCCTGCAATAAGGACTCATCTGTATTGCCCTGCTGCCTAATCTCTTTTAGATTTTTCCCATTTCTGAACTTGCATTTGGTTATTAAGTTTCCCTTTGATTCTGTGAGCAATTATAAATTTCTTTTCTGCTTTAGTTAACTAATTTTAGAATTTATTGCTTGTAAGCAAAATCCTTGAGTGAGAGAACATCTGCCCTCACCTCCAGGACTATAAGTTCCATGAGGGCAGGAACTGTGTCTGTTTTCTTCAACATTATATCTCTGCCTTGCTACAGTGTCTAGTACACAGTGAAGCTGACTGAATATTTCTGAATGAATGAATGAATGAAAAATATCAGGCAAAATTTACACATCAGCACTGACCCCCCAAGGGACCATCCTTCCACTCTAAAATCAAGATTTAATAAAGTGGGGGGTTAGTCGTACAAAGAAGGTAGGACTGAAGTGGAGGGGAACTGACACCTGAGTGATGTGAGAGAATGAGAAAATGACTGGGAGAAGGCAGTGTTGATTAAAGGTTGTGCGGAAGACTTTAACTCTATTGCCTCCTGCTGGACAGTGAGAGTAGTACAATAACTACAGCTTTCACTTAACTGCTGACACGTATTTCTCTTTCCCAAGTTCCCCAGCATGTGACTGCTTCCCAAACTGTGAAAGCTGAGTACTGGAGAGTCAGAAAACACAGCTTCCCATCCTGAAAAGTGATCCCACCTCTCTATCTCAGCATCCTGGCTCTACCTACTTCAACTACTTGGCAGACTGGTTTTGAGAATCCAATAAATCATGTATTTTATAATGCTCTGTGTATGGAAAGATCACTATGTGCACAATTCACCTTGCGAATAGCAACAAAAATCTCAAAGGAACACTTCCACCTCTCAAGAAAGCAGTATGTCTTTCTACAAGGTAGGCTGCAAATCCAGTTTGCATTGTAATAATATGTTTTCTTCCATATGTCGAAATCAGCCATCCTTGTTAGAACTGCTACCGGAGAGTGGAAATAAATCATTTCATGGAGGTATCACTAAAAGGAAGAGGGTTTGCGCAGAATCAATGAGAAAAGGGATCCAAATGAGATTTTAGAGAATCTTTGCTTATACTTGGTGATATGGTGCAGCTGACATCAGGCTTTCCTGGGAAACTTCATACTCCCTTATTTTCCTCATTCAGGAGGAAGCCCATGAATTTTCTAATGAAGCATAATAATCACTGCAGACAGAAGCTACCTCTGATTTAAAGTTCTCATGGAAGACAACAGAGACTTTAGCCAGCATGGCAAATGCCGGTAATTCCCATCACAGAAGGGTAGAGTAAGCACCAGGGATGCCACCTCTTGGGGATGGAGCAAGAGGCCGGGCCATACTTTGCGATTTCAGTCTCCAGGAGGATTTTGAAGCTGCCATTGCATATATCAGCACACAGACTCCAGCTGATGGCTTATGCCTAAATAGGATTTGTTAAACTCTATCACTGAACACAGACTTAAAATCTGACTCCCTTCAAAATGTAAAAGTCCAAAGGGTAGAAAATATTTTGTGCAGGGTAATATTTAAAAAAAAAATTCACAAGAGGATGACTCTGGAAAATCTGGGTTCTAATTCTGGCTCTGTCACCAAACTAACTTGGTCAAAAAATCATAACCAGCCTGGAAGTCATTTTCGTCATCTGTAAAATGAGAGTGTTGGAATAGAATGAGTGAATTTCAAAGACTTACTAGCAGTAGACTTCTCTCCTTTAATTCTTTAATTCGTCAACCTTTAATTCTTCTTAAATGTTCAGTAGATAAAGCAAGTAAGAATGGGAGAACCACTCTGCTTGGAGCACAGGGTAAACACTGTGGACAGCCGTGGACAAGCTAAGCTCAGCACTGAACGTCCTTATTAATCCATGTTGCTGAAAACTCTGTTTTTTGACAGGTAAACAGAGCTTTTGATACTTCTGGATTTGCCTAATGAGGTTGATCTAACCTGAGGGATTTGAACCCACTGTTTGGGGTACTCTCACAGCAGCAAGTTCAGCTCTGAGACTGAGAACTTGTTTTGTTTGCAGAGTGAGACTGACGGTAAATGGGGATGGAGTGAAGAGGACAGCAAAAGAGGACCACTGGCAAGTGTGGGGAAGGCATGCTTTGTCTCGTTCACAACTGGACCTAATGTGGGCTCTGGTTGCCACTTAGGCAATTGATGGTTGGGAATCCTGGACGTTGAAGATGGACAAATGATGGTCCATCAGCAAGGATGTAGCAGGTGAGGGTCCCGATAATCAGCTGTGGCTGGCTGGGCTCTTTGATAAGAGACATCTCTGATATCGTCAGAGACTTTAAATCTTTGTGTGTGATTCAACGCCCACTCTAGCCCAAACTTCTGACTTTGCAGCAGGTGCTCACTGGCTGCAGGTCAGGGGTTAAGCTAGTTTAGTTAATCCCTCACACAATGGCAGGGGTGCGGTGGGGTCAGTGTGCAGGGTCAAGACAGGGAGAACCACGGTGTGTGCAGAGACCTGCCTCTTTCCATAGTTCCCACATGCATCCCCTTCGAGCATCTCTCCCTCCAAAAGAGGAGCGTACTTATCATCCTCACCAAACCATCAAAAAAGGGGAAAAAGAAGAGAAAAACCCTCCCTTCCTGAAGTGCAGAGTAAATTTGGGTGACCAAGATTTAAAACTATGTCCCTGGGGCTTCCCTGGTGGCATAGTGGTTGGGAGTCCACCTGCCAATGCAGGGGACACAGGTTCGAGCCCTGGTCCGGGAAGATCCCACATGCCCCGGAGCAACTAAGCCCGTGTGCCACAGCTACTGAGCCTGCGCTCTAGAGCCCGCGAGTCACAACTACTGAGCCCGTGTGCCTCAACTGAAGTCCGCGTGCCTAGAGCCCATGCTCCGCAACAAAGAGAAGCCACCGCAACGAGAAGCCCGAGCACGCAATGAAGAGTGGCAGCCGCTCGCCACAACTAGAGAAAGCCTGCGCACAGCAAGGAAGAACAAACACAGCCCAAAAAACTAAACAAAAAGTAAATAAAAAAATAAAAATAAAATAAAATAAAACTGTGTCCCCAGGCTCAGTTCAAATCTGGCCAAACGTGATGCTACCATCTGAAAGTTTCAACCAGCCGGAGAAAGAAGTTCTTACTTCAGAAACTCAAATGCACTGATTAAAAGTGAGTGTCACAAACACACACTCCAATATCATCAAGAGCGAGTCAGAATCCACACCCGAGTTAACAGGAAACTCGGTGGAGGAGAGTCAGAGTTGCCACTGAAACAAAAGCCCTTGCTCTGAATGCCAGCTCAGCAGGCAGCGCTGGCCTTTTCAATGGGACTCACTCTTTGATGTGTGTTTTTTAACTGCAACTTTCATGTGGTGATGGAAGAAGCTCGGAGCAAGGTGGTAGCATTATGTGAAGACCAACGCTTTCATATGCCCTTTGCCCTTCAACAGCACCAGACAGACAAAGAAGAACCACATAGCCGGGAGAAGCCTACCTGTTTTTTAAAGAATATCCTTGCTAGCAGAATCTAACAGGGTGAGAAGCACACTCTTCAATGGCAGAAAAAAATTTTTGGTGCGGTCACTTAGAGAGAGAGAGATTTGGCTTAAAATAAGAGTTCACTTACAGCTTCACTTGGATCATAACCCAGATTAAAATTATTTGTGTCCAATTAGCTTAAAATAAAATAGCCCTGTGTGTGGCAAGTCTTTCACACGTTTATTTTCAGACCTGGAGCCTTGGGAAACTATACAGGTGTGTCTTATTTTGCATAATACATACATTTCTGGGAAGGCTGAGTGGAAGTGAAGCTTCATATAAGAGGTACACGCCCTTTTTAAAGCATGTCGCTGAAAATTCTTATTTTTGGACAGGTAAACAGAGCTTTTGATACTTCTGGGTTTGCCTAATGAGGTTGATTTAACCTGAGGGATTTGGGGTACTCTCACAGCAGCAAGTTGCTACAGGGACGCTTTCAAAGCTGTTCTGGGTCAGCTTACCCAAAAAGCTCACGAGAAGGAACCAGAAAAGCACCTGATACCGTTAGGCAGGGAAAGGCAACTAGGAACTCTTAGCTACTCCACGGAAACACATATTACAGGACATTTTCTAGAACTGGGATGGGGGCCGGCTGTTCTCAGGAGCCCTGAGAGAGGGAGAAGTATTGTGTTCATCGAACAGGATGGGATGTTATTCTGGGTAACGTTTCCACAGAGCCCACGTTCCACAGAAAGTCAAGGGTTTAGAAGGTGGTGGTCAAATGTGGTCCCCTTAGCTGGCAAGAGGGAAGCTCAGACAGAACAACGAGCCTCTCACATCCTCAGGGGGCACGGGAGCTGGACTGGGGTGGGGAGGTCAACTAAGTAGGAAGAAGGTGAAAAAGAAGAAAAGGAAGAGCAGTAGAGGAGGAAATAAAGAAGCAGGAGTCTTCAATATATAATGGTAAAGGCTAAAGGGACACAGGGCTAAATTCACGATTTTTTTTTTACAGGACTGGCTGCATATGAAATCGTTAACAAAGTCCAGGATGTTATTATTAGGTGTCTGCCCACATTCCCTGCACTACACCCCATCTCTTGAAGCTGAACGAATGTATTTTTAGAACAAATAAAAGGAAATACTACTTTTTAGAGAAAGCAGCAAACTGAGTCACCAAGAGGTGGCTAATTGAGAGCTGAAAACTATATTTTTAATATTTTTCCATTTTTTATAATGTTCAGTAAGCCATTGCTGATATGGACGTTTTATGAGACTCTCCAGATGTTTAGAGCACAGCTCCATCCTTCTCCTGACAATAGCCTTATGCTCTACCAGCCGCTATAATGGCATCAATCCCAGCACATTACAGCAGTTTTTACCATCCTCGCTCAAGGAGCACGAAAGCTGGCTCCGTGCACCTTCCAGGCTCCCCCACCAGCCCCACAGTGGGAGATGACTGGACATTCCCAGCTCAGTCGTGTCCTCACGCCCAGACACCAGCTACTTTGTCATCTGGAGTGTCTTTTCCCTCCCTACAGCCTCTGGGCAATTCTGACTTCACTTGTGATACACAGCCCAGCTCTCACTTTCCCCAAGTCACCCTCACTGATCCCTCCTTCGTAAAGGGCTCCCTCCTGTACTTCCTCAGCCCCCAGAAGTTACTCTCCCCTAGCACCCATCTAGAGAAATCACAACCACCTCTTTTAGTGTTCATCCCCGGCCAGTCTGAGCGCTGTGAGGGCAGGGAGTGGGCCAGCGCTTGTCACAGTGCCAGGTAGGCACTCACCTGTCATTGCTCAGAACGCACTGTCACAGAGGAGCTAGCAGGTGGCCTCCACCACATCCCTTTGTGGCCCTGTCCGAGGCACCATCTGACCCAAGCTGACATGTTTTATGGTCCAAAAGCATGGGGTCCACAGCAGTATGACAGGTTTTTCCATCATTTTCACCCGTTTTATGGGCTACACTCTGAAGAAGGTAGCTCTAAGTGTGAGAGAAAACCAGCCACTGCCCACATAAATGAAATGTCATGTTGGCACAAGCTTTATAGTAAGTAAAGTTACACACAACTGGAGAGAGGGTTTCTTGTGCTTTGAGCAAGGGAAACTGGAGAGAGCTTCATTTCATGTTGAGTAGTAAGTATATAGACATCCAGGGACTCACCAGTGCCCTGCAGGGTCCCCAAACTCATTACAAACCCACACAGTGAAGCTACCAGGAAAAAGTGGATATTCTCTCTCTGTTCAATGACCATCCTCTGACTAAAGGGCACTACAGTACTCAAAGCTCTCGTGTAAGCTGAAGGTAGTCAATGCCTCGTGGACAACAGATCTTTAAACTACTGGGCACCTCTGAATAGAAGTCTCCCTCAGGCCTCTTTTTTCTTTTCATCCCCATCCTTCATTCATGGCCTTGAGAAAGCTCTCCTTAAAGTATGCACAATGATCCTCAAGCACTTGGGATGGACTGGGCCTTTCTGGGTTAAGGGCTCAAGGTTCTAACCCTGCCCCTAGCACGGCTCCTATTCTGACACAGCACCTCCATGGAACCCCAGGGTAGGATGAGTACAATAGCATATGTTTCTTCAGGGGACAAGGGGTGCTAACTGCCCAAAAGTACACAGCCTACTCAGGACATACTGTGCATTCTGAAAACGTGTGAGTGCCCTTCTGGCGTCGTGAAGAAGGTAAAAGCAAGGAAGTGGATTAAATGGACAAACAACATCCTACTTCAGATTTGGCTATTACATTGTCTTCAGTGAAGTGTTTCTAATGTTCTTGAAGCTTGCAAATAATGAAAAGGGTATTCCCCCATTGAAATCCGAGTAAATACGCTATAATTGGTTTAGAGTGCCTTTAATACTAGTGTTCTCACATTTTAAAACTCTTTTCTTCCAAGTTTCAATAACATGTTCTTGAAAGATATACTCTCTAAGTAATTCTTTGTCCTCAAGAAAACACTCAAATCACTTTTCCAAACTGATGGTCTGGCATCCTTCCAGAACTGATTTAGAAGTTATGGCTCACACCCCACGTCTGAGTCTTCTAACCTTGGCACATTCCTTAGTCCCAGGAATAGGGTTGGCAGTTGGGAAGGATGGCTATAAAAAGAGAGAGCTGCTTGTATCTAGCTCTGTTTAGCAAATTTTGCTTTCATGAAAATCCTAGAGAGTCGAAAAGGCATTGCCAAGATACCTACAAGATTTCACTAACCTGTCAGACCATTCCACGTGCCATCACGCTCAAAACAATTAAAATTTGTATAGCGCTTTATAGTTTGCAAACACTTTCATATTCATTATCTTATTTGATCAATATAATAATCTGGAAGACACGCAGAGTGAATATTATTACCCCCACTTGATAGGTAAAGATACTGAGGCTTAGAGGGAGTTATGTTCAAGACTACCCAGCTAATTAATGCCTGAGCTGAGGAAGAAACTCGGTCTCTAGGCAGCCTGTTGGGTTCTCTTTCCACTGTACCATGCTGCCTCCTGAGAAGCCTTTGGCTCCAGACCACTGGTTTCCAATCTGCTTCTGATGATGGCTAGATTGCTCACAGCACCAGTCATACCAGACCAAAGAGAAGAGATCATGGTCACTGTGAGGAATACCACCTCCAAGGAGAATTCAAGTAGGCATTGGTGGAGATATCAATAGAGGAAAAAGTCCCTTACCCACAGCATCTTAAAACTCCAGCACGAGCACTCATCATTTTCACTAATGTGCAATTTCTCTCAAAGCTCTTCGGAGTTAGGGGTTTGCTTTGCCTACTGTGAGAAAGGCATCCACCAAGCTAAATTGGGCCCTCAGGCATGCACCCAGCTTTCTCAGAAGCCAATACTGTTTAGATGGAGTCCTTCCATGCACATCTCCCAGGATGGTTTTAGACAGCCTATGAGAATACTTTATTTCCTTTAAAACAAGTAACCTAGAAAATGAAATAACACATATTAGATTAAGCTCGGTCCCATTTGGCTAATTCAGAAGTTAATGGAAGGTCTCTTTTGGTCATCGGTATTGGCAGAGACACATTTAGTGAAACTCTCGTGGGAACCTCACACAGGTACAGTAGCAGCTCTTACCCATAAATTAAGACTGGCACTTAAAGGCAGCTTTTTCCTCTCTAAGAGGGTGCCATTCAGGTTTCTCTTGATAAAGGGCTTGCTTATCAAACTCCCCCCAAAATACAAAGAATAAGAGAGATGGGGCAGGTGAAAGAGATAAGGAGAGAGGCAGGTGCTGGGGTATGGGGGAAGAGTGATATCTTTGAAATCAGAATGACACAGAGTAGAAAGAGAAGATGGGCCAGATCACTAACAAATACAATGGTGGTGCCCACTGTGCATGAGGCTTATGGCAACTAACAATTAATTTCACGTCTCTGAACCATGTGCAGTGCCTAGCACATGGACTGTTTATATTGGAGATTTAATACAGAACACCAATTTATAATCATTCCCTGACAAAAATGTTAACTTTAAAAACCATGTAAGCAATAAAAAATCAAGCTTGGCTATTTCATGACTTTAACCCCAGTCCCTATATTCAAGCAAATATATCCAGAATCAAATCATTCCCGGAAAACACATTCTATCTAATCATTTCTAAGATCTTCTGTCCTGCCACAGAATTGATGAAGCTATTCCACCTTCCTGACACTTTTCCAGGAATAAGGCTCCTTCTGATAAAGAATAAAAAATGCAGTGACCTCCTCAACTCCTTCTCAAATGCACACTGAACCAACACACCATGATGAGAAGGCTATTCATATTAGGAACCACTGAATCATTTTATGTCATATTTTTGTATTTATACTTGTAAGTAGAAAAGGTCTAGAGATTTCTTTTGTTGTATTATACTACTATTTTTCTCTATTTTGGGTATCAGAGTAATCACAAAACTAGGTAATTTTTTTTTTTTTGGCGGTACGCGAGCCCCTCACTGCTGTGGCCTCGCCCGTTGTGCAGCACAGGCTCCGGACACGCAGGCCCAGCGGCCATGGCTCACGGGCCCAGCCGCTCCGCGGCACATGGGATCCTCCCAGACCAGGGCACGAACCCGTGTCCCCTGCATTGGCAGTAGGACACTCAACCACTGCGCCACCAGGGAAGCCCAAAACTAGGTAATTTTTAATACTTTTCTATATTTAGGAACCATTTTAAATTAATTGGCCTTTGAAGTTCCTAGGACTTGTTTTAGTACTAATACTTTTAGTACATTAACCACTTTTTAAAATTGTATTTAGTTACTTAGTTTCATCTATTACTTTAATTATTCCTAATTATTCTCAAACAATTTTGGTAATTTATATATTTTTAAATACTTTCATTTCTCTGAGGTTTTCAAACATATTGGAGCATAACTTTTCACAGTTCTCTTATGATTTATATTGTCTCTGAATATATTCAAAAATTCATGCTCCCATTTCTAATTTTGTTTATTAAAACTGACAGGGTTTTATCAATCAGTAAAATAATTTACAAAATAATTTATTGTTACATATGTAAATATACTGAATATTAATATATAAATATAATTTATATGACACTTATAAATATTATATTATTACATAAGTAAAATAAAACAGTTTTTCCTAATACCTAGAGATAATTAATCACTTTTACTATCTTAAGGTTTCTGATTCATTGTTTTTATCTTTATTACTCACTTTCTCATGGTTTAGTACTTGTTTAATTTCTAGAGTTTTACTTTCAATTCATTTGTAATTATTTTTTCTTTACTTCCCCCAAGGAAATGAAATATTGAAGGCTATTACTTCACCTCTGAGTATAGCTTTGGCTGACTCTCAGAAGTTTTGATATGTTGCATTCTCGTATTTATTGTTTACTGAATCATACACAGTTTTATTTATCAAGCTGTTTGGGCCATAAGTTAGGTTCAATTGTCTGAAAATACAAAAGTAATCTTTTTTAAACACTATATAATAGCCAGAAGAGAAAGTAAATGTTCATTCTTAATAATATTAATTCCAATAAAGAGGAGGATCCTTTTTACCCTTATCCATTACTTATTAGCATCTCAGTTTTCAGTCAAGTAGTTTTCAGTTCTGTCGACATGCACATTGATACGTTATCCTACTTTGATTCCTGGGGGGTTTGGAACTAAGTTCTAGAGTACAGAAATTAAGAAACCAAGGACTTCAAAGAGAATTTGCTATGTATAATATTTTTACTAAAACTCCCAATGAAAATTAAAAAATGGACCAACAATTTTCACATATTCTTACAATAAAGAAGGGTAAGGTTGTTTTAAATAGAGGAATGTAGAGAGGAGCAACAGAAAAAAAGGAAAAATGAAATGAAGGTCTCTTTGCCATGTGGGCATTTATGCCCAAGTGACACAACATAGCTTCAAAATGGGTTCTTAAAATACATGTGAGCTGCTATGTTTTTCTTTGTTATTTTCTGCCTTCCTCCATCCTTTCTTTCACTTCCTTTTCTTCCCTCCATCCCTCCCTCCCTTCTTCAATAATGCTCACAAACCACTGTCAGTGAGGAGGGCTGACATCCTTCATTGGATTTGGGGTCTGATTTATGTAAAAGAATCAGCTGTGTCCACCTACTTCCCACTCACAATCTGTCACTATTCTAGTCATTAAAAATAGAGTCTCCATCAATCCCTATATGGAATGGAATCTCTCCTTTTCTCAGCATAAATTCCCTGTCCTAACAGCATAGTCACAATCCAACTAGGAAGCAGGTTATCTCCCTCCCACCCCACTTGACAATGATTGTTATAAAATATTGAAAGTAGTATAAAACATTGAAACTGCTTAAAAAATCTTGGAAGGAACATTAAACAATAAGTTAGTGAAAGGAAATGGTTTAATTGCAATATTCCATGGAGTCGAACACCTCTTAGGCACAGAAGTAGCTGTTGAGGAACAGAACTCCAGTAAAAGCAAAGCTGAGGGTTGGCTGACAAGCAGGAAGCTGATCCTACAGCCTCTTCAACCCCAGAACTCTACCACTGGCCTTGTAAATAATGAACTCCATTTTACAAATGAAGACTATAAGTATTAAACAGATAAAATGACTTTCCCAAAAGTCAGAGCTGTGATTTGTGTCCAGGTCTTCAGATCACAAACAGCCCTACTACATCTCAGGTATACCTGTTCCACCAGAAAAGATCTATTTCCTGACCCCTTGTGCAAACGCACTTCTCTGTGTCTAGACCTCTGGTCCAACTGCTGCAGACTCTGGAATGTTCTCTATCCCCACTTTGTGCCAAGTGCCTAAATTCCACGCATTCTTCAGGGAGGGGGCAAGTCTCATCTCTGCCACATGTCTTTCCATATGACTTCAGCTTCTCTCTTCCTCTACTCTCCCCTCACTGTGGTGCTGACGCGGCAATGAACCACACTTTGGCTTATGATTGTAAGTGGCTTGAGGGCAGGTGCTGCCGGGTTCCTGCAGAGTGGATAGAGTGGATACAGTGCAGCAGTGATATACCAAAAATCCCAGATTTTAGTTACTGAAAAGCAACATATGAGGAAAAAGAGAACACTAAAAATGAGAGAAACCAAGAAGAAGCCAGTCAACTACAATCTGTCATCTAAGACAGCCCATCAGGTAGGAACACCTAGGAAACTGTTCAGGGGCAAATATTCCAAGACACTATCTTCCCTTAAGAATTCACTTCCAATAAATCACTCTTTATCTAAAATTCCAATACTTAGCATTGTATCTTTATCCCACACAAATGCATTGCCTAATGTCAACAAAAACATTCCTAAATGATTATTCTCAGCATCTAGTACTTTCCCACTAGTTAGGTGGATTTTGAGGATTCAACCTGAAAATTTTATTAGGATCTGAAACTTTCAGATGCTTTCTTTTCATTGTAACTCGAATTTTCCAATTTTATGTGCATATTTTAATCAATATTTTAATACTTACATAATGTTTGAGAGGGTACATCATTTTTTTGATTTTCTCCCAGAGGACAATGACTTTGTTTTTCTTGTACTTTTAAAGTATCCACAATAACATTAGTTATATGGGTTATGGGGTTTATTTCCTTTCTCACTGAATAAAAGAGAAAATATTTCCCCAATTTTCTAAAATTTATACTTGCCACATAGGCACAACCAAATATGTCCAAAATTTATACAACACTAAGAGATCCTGTCCTGCGTTTACTTGCCCAAACTACCCCAACCATTATTCTATTGTGATATGAAACACATTTATTTTGGGAGATTTCTGACATCTTTGTAATGTGTATTGTCCTTCTTCCATATCTGTGCCTGGTTAGTAGGCAGGGAATCTAAATTCCCTAGGAAGCATATTATCTGAAACTTACTATCTGTATATGCCACAATGTTTAATTTTTTTCTAAGTTTCCCCTCATCCTCTTTGTCGATACCTATTTTTAAAAGTCATTATTGCCTTCCAGCTGTCCAAATTTTCTTCTCGTTTTTCTCTTAAAAACTGACTAAAAGCAGGAGGTCAATATCTCAGCCATCATTAATTTCACGCCCTCCTCTTCTCATTTATTCACTGGTCTTTTTTCTCCTGAAGATCCCTTTTTTTTCCTTGATACATTTATAAAAGACCTCCTTACTCCAACTAACCTCTTTTACTAGCAATATCTCATTTCGCACTTTTGTGCTCCTTATCTTTTCTTTGCTAACTTTACGTTGTTCTGTCTATTTTTATATAGTTCCTGCCTTCTCCACTCCCAGGGTAATTGTCCTGTTACACATGGATCTTGAGCAGCCATTGGGGATGACAGACTGCATTTTTACTAGGATTCTAGAGGCAGAGGGGCCCTGCAGCCCCCATGCTCTGCCCAGTTCTTTCACTGCCACAGAGTAACGGAGGCTTTTGCACTTTAATGATATTGTCTTGGGCTACTTCACACCTATCTCCAATTCTGAATCTTAATACTCCCATTGTATCATACATATTAGATTTCCTCCCAATGTGTTTTTCAACTAGGGATAGTACCTTGTAGGGTTGTTATCAATGATCACATTTCTAAATAGTCAGCGGAGAGAATGAAAATGATTTACTCTATTAGGGTGAGGTCATTTGCATACTGTTAAGTGATTTGCATGCTGGCAGATCCTACAATTGTGTTTCAGCGGCTTCCCCTCATCTCTCCCTTCCTAACAAGGTGTAGCTTATTTTGCTCACTATAAAATTGTCCTTTATTTTTCTCTCTCACGCCATCCTCTCCCACTGGAGAATAACACCCACTAACACAAGCATGACATTGCAAGGAAGTCTCTATCTTCTGAGCTAATGTTCTCTTTGGCATAATTCATCAACCCCTCTGATTTTTCAGGGATGGTGACAATGGTGACTCCCCTAATATCTGAATGAAGTCCTTCATAAATATTTTGCTGAGTGATTGATATCTCCTCTAGTTATTTTTCTCACACCTCTTCCCCTCAGTATATAACAGATGGGATTCCATCATCAGAAGATCAGAAGCAGATGTTGTGGAAAAAGTACGAGGAGCCCAGAAGCCCTTGTTCCAGCCTCAGCTCCCCCATTAACTACCTCTGCCATCTCCACAAGTCACTTCACCTCTCTGGGCCTCCGTTTCCATGTCTGTAAATCGAAGGTGAAAATGCCTTCTTCAGAGGCATACTAAGGTGATCAGAAAAGATATGTTTACAAAAATGCTTCCTAATGTAAAGTAGTTTGACACTTGGAATTTTGATAACTCTTAGCTAAATCACGTAGGCTTTTCAAAATCAGATGAAATATGAAGTATTTGTTTCACCCATCCCCCTTATTAGCTTTTCATACTAATAAATAAACACACTTCTAGGAAAGTCAGTTACATTTTGAGAAATTCCGAATGACAAATTGTCAGACACTGAACAAAAGAATCATTTTAACCACCCCCACCTCCATCCTCCTCCATGTCTCATTAGCAAACATATTCTCCACCTTAATTTATGTAACTTATGAGGGACCCTGAAGGGAGAGGCAGGGCTCTAGCTTGATTTTTTGACTGAGCCTCATTCATTGAAGTAAGGTGTCAGGGCTGCCTGAGGATCTGGAAAGCATTTTGGAAGTAAGAAGCAGACAAATGTAAATCTTTTAAACCCTTGTGATAAGCAAACTCTCCTCAGTTCAACATATAAATATAAACACTAAATCAAATCAGATGCTTATACATTTTTTAATCCCATCATAAAACATTTTGTTTTGACAGCTTGGTAATGTAAAGTAAAAACACCGACAGCCAAAAGAATCAGCATCTTTGCCTGCCTACTACCTGAAAGTCTTTCCTGTATATAAATAGAAAAAAAAAAAAAAGAAAGTATGTTTATGTAAAGGGAAACACTGATTTACTAGAACTGATTGCTTCATAGTCTAATTACTTTTCAACTGGCTGTTCCAAATTAAGATGTCATTGATGGCTTTTGGTGATATATTTCATTTTAAGCAAATTTATTCTATAATAGAGTACATCATAATGGAAAGCAGAGTTCCTACTCTTCCCTCCTCTTTGTAGCCTGATATCTTGACAAGTAAATTAAATTTAGCAGTTAAAATGCTTCCATTAGTAATTTTATTAAGTTAATTAAAGAATCTCTCTTTCTGAATTTTAACTACCTTCCTTTCAGAACAATGGTGATTTCTTTTTTTCTTTTCTAATTTCATGTATTTAGGGACTGTGATATATTCTAGGACCAATCAACCACTCTATCAATACTACATTTCTATGGGCAAGATGCTACCAAGCAAATCAAGTAAAAAGAAAAAAAAAAGAACTCCAAAGTCTGAAAGAGAGGGTCTGTTTCATATCACAGAAAGGGTTTTAATATCTTTAAAAGAAGGAGGAAAGAGGAGGGGGGGGAGCAAAACAGAAAGAGGAAAATATACTTTTTAAGTTATCTATGTTCTTGGGAAAAAAACAGAACTGCTAACTAGTGTCTCCACACAACAGGGTAAATCATAAATGGTTGGGGTAGAATTTAGTTCATAGAAAAATGCCAACTCTTTTATTCTTACTTAGTAAGTGTACAAGTATTACTAAGCAAGATACTGCAATTGGTGAAGCACAAGTTAAATGAAATCTTGGGCCCTCTCCAGGGAGCGGTATTTTGAAAGAACCCAAATACTTCTAAGAGATTTAGGGCAAAAAGAGTTGTCTTATTGACCACTGCCTGCTTCTTGTGGTTGGTGTTCTTGAACTCAAGAATTACAGAAATTATTTTTGGAACTGGAAGGGAGCACAGAGAAAATGTTACCTTACCCTCCTATGTTAAAGATAACGAAACGGAGGGCCAGGAATTAGTAATACCACCACCACCAATAATAATAATAGCAGCTCTAACAAAGGTGACTAAATATTTATTGAATTCACCACTGTGAAGGATCACATACATTATCACACTAAAAAGCCCCAGAAGGGGAATTCTTTGAATGTCCCAACATTATAGATATGAGAAATAGTGCATAACAAAGATTAACTTGTGCAAAATCTATGCGACTCCAAAGTCCTGTGCTATAACTAGTACACATCATTACCTTAGATGAATGACTCGGGGTCATGCAACTAGTTAGTGCTTTCCCCAGGGTTAGAGTTCAGGAAACCTGCTTCCCAGCTCTGCTCTTTACAAACTAGGCCATATAAGGAGGACTGGAAATCCAGTGGTTGTGCTGAGGCATGGGCATTGAGAACACAGGATGATTTACTTTAAAAGGAATCCCATTGCCAAGGTGCCTGATAGAATATTTGCGTTATGGGTGAAACCTTATCAATGTCTGCGTTCATGTGTTCAGACCCAAAGTGACATTTCATCTAAAATTTGGGATCCCGCCTTTTACTCATTCATTGATGAAATGGAGATCCAAGAATACAGTCATGGTCATTACTATCAATATCTCCTAACTTCTCTCATTTTCGAACACCCTCCCCATCCCCTTGAACAGCCCACTCTGGGAGTTCGCATGCTCACTGTTCAATCCCCATCATTCCTGTGGGGATTGAAGTCACTCCAAGTGACTTCAAGTCACTCCACCACCCGGCCAAATCCTCGTGATCCATCCTTGCTGAGTACAGTCCTTCACAGTCACACCTCAGATATCACCCCACCAACTTCTGCTCTTTTTCTCCGGGGGACTGAATGCCTTTCATAGCTATGTTCCAAACTGACTGCTTTTCTCATGAGAATAGATCACCATGGCTTTTTTTCTTTCTATTCTTTCCCCATTCTTCAGATTCTGTTTCCAAAAAAAAGCCCAAGAAAGGAATATGGCAACTCACAGATGCTTCCTGGCAGAACAGAAAAGATGAAGCCACAAACTATGTGATAGGCCAGAAGAGAGAGACAAGACTGAGACCACTTCATTCATATATGTTTTCCTTCCCTCCTTTTTCACACCAGGAAAAGCTAAAATGCAGATGTCTACCCCAGATGATCTTTGTGTATTCGGAAAGCCCAACCCCTCTTCTTCCTGCCTCCCTCCCTCTCTCCCAGTTCCTTCCTTCTTTTCCTTCCTTTCTTTCTTTTCCAACATCTAGATTAAACAGGGATTAAGAGCTTTAGCACCCTTTGCCCCTGATTTGATCCCATGTCATCCCAGATATAGGTTTTCAAGATAGCACTCCATGGTTTCTGAAGCACAAGAAATTGGCAAATGTTCCCGGGACTGCTTTTATGGAGGATATTTCCTTTATTAAGCACACTCCTCTCCCCAAATGATGTCTTTAGAAAGAATCTAGCATTCTGCAATGTTTCTATAATTAATAGCTAGACCGACAGACCCAGAGGAAAAAGAGACTGGGTCATCCATTGTTTTTCTAATTAGAAATGGTACTCCCTGCCCTGACCCTTAGCTGAGGAAGAACACTACCTTTAGCCTGGAAGCATGTTTTCTATTTACCTGACCACACAGCAAACATGTTTTCATTAGAAATTTACCTCTTACCTCCTTCATATCCTGCCAGTCACATCGCATCTGTTCTTTGGTGAGGACCCTTTTCAATTATTTTGAGGATCTTCTTCTTTTTTATGTGGAGTTCCAGTCCAGTAGTGAAATCTGTTTCATATGTGTAATCAGTTTTCAGGTCTGGAAGGAGCCCAAATTGGTAAGTTCCTGGGAGTAAAAAAAGAAAAAAAACAAACAGAATTTAATTGCAACCTGAGCTTATAGAAGATGAGAGAAGGTAACTCAAAGGGGAAAGACCTAAAAAATCAACATTATGTCCTCTCCTCCAACCCAAGTCATTCTGGCCCGCCTTTCAAGATGGACAGATCAATTCAATGTATAGAACCACAAAAGAGCCATTGCGATTGTGAAATTATGTGGCAAAATTCCTATTAGTTGTCACGTGAAAAGAAGAATGTGCGATTTTAAAATAAAATACCAGAGAAAGATGTAACAAGTTTGATGTAGTCAATGTAGCTGGCCACAGTTGTGAAAGATTCGATAAGCTTCTTCTTTCTTGTCCTTCACCCTGGAGGCTTCTGAAGAGGCCTGAATATCTGGCTTACAATGAGTGATGCTACTTGAAATGAAAAGCAAGGAGATTGCAAATCACTCTTCTGCACAGGCATGGAATAAGCTATGGCATGGCTGATGGACAGATTCAGGTATTTAAGTGAGTGTGATTTCCAAGCAACAATTTCTAAACCCTACATTATCATTGACCTCCATCACACGATTGGACATGTTTACGAAGGTACACACAGCAGAGTGAAATTCGCTGGGAAAAACACTGAAGTCATTTTCCAACATCACAGCAGTATTTCTGCAAAATGAAGCCATGTTAACCCAATCACCAATATGGTCCACCTTTGCACTCTTCTGCTTAATGGTCTGAGTCCATTCCATCAAAGGAACTTTCTGTTTCAGGAATCCAGCTATGAGTTTGGTTGGAAGAAACCAAATGAGGTAAGTAATCTGATGTATGTGCTCAGTAAAGCTAAGTAAACCAAGAAAGGACTTGAAGACATGTACTTGAATAAACGACTTGAAGAAAAGACTATACTTTTGTCTATTTCTTCCTCTCTTTTTTCTTACAGGCAAAGATATCAGGATGGTGAAAACTACCCCAAGATAATTTTTTCCATGTGATTTGATTGGCCAGGAAGCAAAAGCAAAGCACCCAATTAGCAGCCTTTTAAATCAAACACAATTAACTGTACACTGAAATAGATGGTCTACAATTGCATGTTCAATTAAATAGCTGGAATCAACTGAAAGCCTCAATTGCACACTACAAGCTACATAGGTCTGTTCAGATTTCCTACTTCTTCATGAAGGTCCAAGACAGATACTTCCTCAAAAATTAAAAGCAGAAATTTTTGTTGTCTAGTAAGCACTCCTTAAAACCTTTATTGTAAATTAAATCAAATATTTGCATTAAGTCTTTTCTTGAGGAAAGCGGAGGCAGGGGGTGGGGTGGTGGTGGGATGAACTGGGAGATTGGGATTGACATACATACACTAATATGTATAAAATAGATAACAAATAAGAACCTGTTGTATAGCACGGGGAACTCCACTTTGCTGCACAGTAGAAACTAACACAACATTGTAAAACAACTATACCCCAATAAATAAATAAATAAATAAATAATAAAATTAAAAGAATAATCTTTTCTTGAACCTTGTCAGAGAGAAAAATCAGAACACTACTAAAAATGCAAAGACTATTTTTCATGATTGCTAGTGCAATGGCTGTCTCTGTTCCAGCCTCACACTGTCTAAATTCCATCGAATCATTTCTGGGGACTCCCACTTCATCTAGTCCCAAGTTATATTCTGTGGTGTATTCCATACACATATGCAGTTCTACTTAGGCCAGTTGAGGTTATTTCCATTTGAACCATTGGTAAGAAAACAGTGTTGATAACAGCCATTAGGTAGCACAGCTATCTACAATTATAGCCATCCCAATTGCTAGCGATCTAGTGGTGAAAATTTCCACATTCCACTTAATCGTATAATGATTTATATATACATCTATTGGACTATAAGATACTCCAAGACAGAGACCATCTTATACATCTTTAAATCATTACATTATCTGCCATAATATTGAGTATATTGGTCTTAAATGGTGAAATAAAAGAATGAATGAATGAAGCAAGGAATTAATATTTAAATACAGGCAATAATTACTTGTGTTACAGTCACAGTATACAGAGAATTGCCTGGAGGAGCTTTCAGAGAGCAACAGAGAAGCTTGGCTGACTATTCTTGGAGAACACATTGACTGTTGGATGGAGACAGTTCACCAAGAAAGCAGATTTTGACCCTTCAAGAACTTCAATGTGATGATGAGTTTATGACAGTTCTAAAAGCCAACATACGGTTGGTGGCCAGATTGTGGTTCTGGACTGAGAGGCTTCCATTTGGAAGGCAGACAAGCATTTGAATTATGGGTCTAATGAAAGTGTCAATAGCAATCCTGTTACTGGAGGAGCTGTAAAACCCTGCTTAATGAACTAGGCAGGGACACAAGAACACAATGGTCTAAAATGTACTGTATGAGAAAATGATAATTAGCCCAGATTTCATGTACAAGATAAAATGCATAGGGATAATATTACCACTGAGCAATATTATTGCCCTTCGGGGGACTGTTTTGTTAACAGGGTTTGGCTCAGCCTTTCCCATCTTCCTTGTGTGAGTGGAGATGTACTATACAATCGTGAGCTGCGAGTCGGGGGAAAGAAGGTCAGATGTCAAAATTCCCATCAGAGATACTGACAAATGTTAATGACAGAAAGAAGTGTTCTGGCCTCATCAAGAGTTCATTCTTATTTAGGAGGCTTTATGCCATATAGGATAAGCCAAATGGCTTCCCACACAAGAGGAATGGGGGTGAACTAGAAAGTCATTCTCTAACCTTGAAGTCTACTTTTCTAGACCACCGGACATCAACCAGCAAAGTGAGGCAAGACAAGGCCACACCTGGAGGGGACAGTCTGGACCATAGCTATTGACTCCCACGCGACGAATTAGGGAGCTACTGAGGCAGCCCCGAGTATAGAAGGAAACAGTGAACTTGCAGTCAGGGAGCTGAGATTCTGGCCTCAGCTCTGTACTAACTCCGAATCTGAACTTTCTCATCTCTTCCAAAGGTGAATTAGAGTTCAAGAATTTTAAGGGGCTTACAAATCACCTGAGGATTCTGTTAAAAATACAGATTTTGATTTAGAAGGCTGCACTCTTCACATAACTTGTAATGCAGTTGGGGTGAGAAGGTGGAACAAGATATTTTTAAAAGCAAGGGGAAAATAATGTATTTTCTAAAATGCTAAATTATGGAGAATATAAGTTGTAAGAAATCAAGAAGGAGGTCACCCTGGACTTGGGTCAAGGGTGGATTCATGGAGAAAGGCTGGACGTGGGCCTGAAGTTCATTCATTCACAACCGATTTGTATGGCCGGCCAAGAAAGAAAGTTGGACAGTCAGTAGACAGATGAGGTGAGAAGATGAAGGGTCTTAAAGAATGGTGAAAGTGATCAGTGTTTGTTTTTGAGAATAAAAGGATCAGCAAGAGTATGTAGTGCAGACCAGGAGAAAGCAACATATGGGAAACTATTTTTCATCTTCAGCATATATTGGGCACCCAAAATCCATACTGCCAGCGGGGTGGGGAAAAGGGAGCAAGTGTTGCTAAGATAACCTAAAGGCAAATCATGTAAAAGCTAAACTTCCAGCCAGACAAAAGGCTATTTGTAAATTACTCCAGTTAATTTCCCAGGTCGTGATTGGTGATTGCCTCTCTCTGCAAAGCGGTTTATGACATTCTCAATTAAGAATTTGCTATAAAAATGAATGAATGAAGTATTTCAAAACTACTATGAGATATTAAAAATGAGTCACTTTTAAAAAGTGGTTTTGTTTCCTGTGTTCTGGATAATGCATTTGAGAATGTAGTTTCCAGCCTCACCCATAACACCATTGTGAAATCAAATTGAATGACTCTCTGCTCTTAGAATGATCCCTCATTCAAATGCATTCAGTAAATAAAGCCCAAACACAATGAGGCACTTTTCATAGAGCATCCCTGAGAGCTAGGGCCTGGTCTCTCTCACCATATGAAGCTGAGATTGAAGTAAATGAAGCATTCACCCACACTGACTGCATAATACATAGTGGCTTATTGTTTACTAAGCTCTTGCATGTACACTATCTCATTTGATCCTCACAACAACCCTACAAAAACAACACTGTTGGTTTATTATCCCCATTTAACAGATGTAGCATTTAGAGCTCAGAGTGGTCAGTGACTTGCCCAAAGTCACACAGCAATCCAAAAGGTACTTTAAATCTTCTCAGCCCCTTCCTTCTCTCCTCCCCAGAACAGGAAGCATATTTTTAAGTACAAAACAATATAATCAGTAGAACTATTACGAAAACTGGGCAGAATATTTAATTCATTCAGACGAATTTTGTAATCCTCCGGTGATTTTGTAAATACCGAGGAATTCATTTTCCACCTCCTGCAATTCTGTGAATTCTATCCTGGACAAAAGGTCATCCAAATATGATCCTTGCTCAGAGTTATGGAAATGTATGCAGTCTAAAAGAATATGGGCCAAATGCAGAGTAAAAATATCAGTGAAACTCCCAGTGCCATTTTCTCTTGCTGCCTCAAATCCTTTTTGAAATTAGGCAGGTTATAAATCATAAAAAAATAAAAATGCAAACTTCTGCCCTAAATTCAATTATCATATATTAGAGGGGGTCATGAGTGCAGTAGATTGGAGAGTGAGTAAAACAAGACTGAAATAGGTATGGTGGGAAAGCCAGAGACAGAAAGAATTTTTTTGAAAAAATTTTCAATTTACTTACATCCATAGAACATACTGAAAATTATCTGAAAAGCAACAAAAAATACAATTTTCTCAAAGTCAACATCTTTTCAGCCTCTAGTCCTACTCAGCTGGAATTTGGTTTGGGGAGTGCTACTGAACCAGGTTCCTTCTGCCCAACGCGCAGCAAGCCAAAACACTGAGATGCCGAGGTTTGCAGCAAAGAGAGGGTTTATTTGCAAGGCAGCTAAGCAAGGACACAGCAGAACGAGTCTCAGACTCCCAAAGGCAAGGGTCCCAGGTTATTTACGGGATAAAGAATAAAGAAGCAGTGCAGTCCGAGGCGTGGGGAGCATGGGGAGCGTGGGGAACGTGGGGAGAGGTGATTGGAAAAAGGTGCCGTGATCTTCATTCTGTGCAGGTGTAACTAAGCTACAGGCCTTGGCACGTTCAAAAATGGAGGTGCTTGGCACAGTCTGAGGGTGGCATTTTTGAAAGGTCACCATGGGGACAGTTGTACGTCCCCAGTTGGAGGGCCGGTGGTCCTATCCAGTCTTAACCAGCTCAGCCGGAACTAGACTTCAAGTTCCTGGAAAGCAACTCAGGCAAACATCTTGTTTATGCTACGTGCTCCTTGGAGGACATGCAAGTCTTAAAATGACCTTGATTAGTGAAGGCAGGTGAAATGGATTTGACTCATTACGCACAGTTTCAGGAGACAGGAGATTAATGCCTCTTAAAAGTTAGACTGGGTCAAAGCTGTTCGGAGGAGCACCTAGAAGCCTTGTCGTCCCGGAGGAAGGGGTTAACAGAACTAAGGATAGCTTCATTTTCTAACATTGCCTTGCAAACACCATTTCTACAGTCATCAGGGCCAACCCTCTCGTTCTTCATTCAGCCCTCTGCTTCCATCTTCATTTTGGCTGTGCGGTCATTTATGCAGCAGGAACCTGTCCAGCACCTAGACACAGACCACACTGTCTGGCCTCCCACATCCACATCCACTGTTGAGGGAACTTATTCGTTCTAAGGGCCCTTTTCCTTAAAATGTCTAATTCCATCCTCTCCTAAGTTACAATGTATCTATTCACCTGTGTGTAACTGTGAATAGCTACAGAGCTTCTGAAAATCCAAAGTTTCTTGTTTTTATTTTTTTGTTATAAGGCACAAGTTTTTGCTTTTTTTCTTTTAACATCTTTATTTGAGTATAATTGCTTTACAATGCTGTGTTAGTTTCTGCTTTATAACAAAGTGAATCAGTTAAACATATACATATGTCTCCATATCTCTTCCCTCTTGCATTTCCCTCCCTCCCACCCTCCCCATCCCACCCCTCTAGGTTGTCACAAAGCACCAAGCTGATCTCCCTGTGCTATGCAGCTGATTCCCACTAGCTATCTATTTTACGTTTGGTAGTGTATATATGTCCATGCCACTCTCTCACTTTGTCCCAGCTTACTCTTCCCCCTGCCTGTATCCTCAAGTCCATTCTCTAGTAGGTCTGCATCTTTGTTCCCGTCTTGCCACTAGGTTCTTCATGACCACTTTTTTTTTTTTTGATTCCATATATATGTGGTAGCATACGGTATTTGCTTTTCACTTTCTGACTTACTTCACTCTGTATGACAGTCTCTAGGTCCATCCACCTCACTACAAATAACTCAGTTTCGTTCCTTTTTATGGCTAATATTCCATTGTATATATGCGCCACATCTTCTTTATCCATTCATCAGTTGATGGCCACTTAGGTTGTTACCATGTCCTGCCTATTGTAAATAGAGCTGCAATGAACATTTTGGTACATGACTCTTTTTGAATTATGATTTTCTCAGGGTATATGCCCAGTAGTAGGACTACTGGGTCGTGTGGTAGTTCTATTTTTAGTTTTTTAAGGAACCTCCATACTGTTTTCCATAGTGGCTATATCAACTTACATTCCCACCAACAGTGCAAGAGGGTTCCCTTTTCTCCACACCCTCTCCAGCATTTATTGTTTGTAAATTTTTTGATGATGGCCATTCTGACCAGTGTGAGATGATATTTCATTGTGGTTTTGATTTGCATTTCTCTAATGATTAAGGATGTTGAGCATTCTTTCATGTGTCTTTTGGCAATCTGTATATCTTCTTTAGAGAAATGTCTATTTAGGTCTTCTGCCCATTTTTGGATTCGGTTGTTTGTTTTTTTGATATTGAGCTGCATAAGCTGCTTGCAAATTTTGGAGATAAATCCTTTGTCAGTTGTTTCATTTGCAAATATTTTCTCCCATTCTGAGGGTTGTCTAAACGTCTTGATTATGGATTCCTTCGCTGTACAAAAGCTTTTAAGTTTCATTAGGTCCCATTTGTTTATTTTTGTTTTTATGTCCATTTCTCTAGGAGGTGGGTCAAAAAGGATCTTTCTGTGATTTATGTCATAGAGTGTTCTGCCAATGTTTTCCTCGAACAGTTTGATGGTGTCCGGCCTTACACTTAGGTCTTTAATCCAGTTTGAGTTTACTTTTGTGTATGGTGTTAGGGAGTGTTCTAATTTCATTCTTTTAAATGTACCTGTCCAGTTTTCCCAGCACCACTTATTGAAAAGGCTGTCTTTTCTCCACTGTATATTATTGCCTCCTTTATCAAAGATAAGGTGACCATATGGGCGTGGGTTTATCTCTGGGCTTTCTATCCTGTTCCACTGATATATATTTCGGTTTCTGTGCCAGTACCACACTGTCTTGATTCCTGTAGCTTTGTAGTATAGTCTGAAGTCAGAGAGCCTGATTCCTCCAGCTCCATTTTTCTTTCTCAAGATTGCTTTGGCTAATCGAGGTCTTTTATGTTTCCATACAAATTGTGAAATTTTTGTTCTAGCACAGGCTCCGGATGCGCAGGCTCAGCGGCCATGGCTCATGGGCCTAGCCACTCCACGGCATGTGGGATGCCATTGGTAGTTTGTTAGGGATTGCATTGAATCTGTAGATTGCTTTAGGTATAAGGGTCATTTTAACAATGTTGATTCTTCCAATCCAAGAACATGGTATATCTCTCCATCTATTTCTATCATCTTTAATTTCTTTCATCATTGTCTTATAATTTTCTGCATATATGTCTTTTGTCTCCTTAGGTAGGTTTATTCCTAGATATTTTATTCTTTTTGTTGCAATGGTAAATGGGAGTGTTTTCTGAATTTCACTTTCAGATCTTTCATCATTAGTGTATAGGAATGCCAGAGATTTCTGTGCATTAATTTTGTATCCTGCTACTTTACCAAATTCATTGATTAGCTCTAGAAGTTTTCTGGTAGCATCTTTAGGATTCTCTATGTATAGTATCATGTCATCTGCAAACAGTGACAGCTTTATTTCTTCTTTTCCAATTTGAATCCCTTTTATTTCTTTTTCTTCTCTGATTGCTGTGGCTAAAACTTCCAAAACTATGTTGAATAATAGTAGTGAGGGTGGGCAACCTTGTCTTGTTCCTAATCTTAGTGGAAATGGTTTCAGTTTTTCACCATTGAGGACGATGTTGGCTGTGGGTTTATTATATATGGTCTTAATTGTGTTGAGAAAAGTTCCCTCTATGCCTACTTTCTGGAGGGTTTTTTATCATAAATGGGTGTTGAATTTTCTCAAAAGCTTTCTCTGCATCTACTGGGAAGATCATATGGGTTTTCTCCTTCAATTTGTTAATATGGTGTATCACGTTGATTGATTTGCGTATATTGAAGAATCCTTGCATTCCTGGGATAAGCCCCACTTGATCATGGTGTATGATCCTTTTAATGTGCTGTTGGATTCCGTTTGCTAGTATTTTGTTGAGGATTTTTGCATCTATGTTCATCAGTGATATTGGCCTGTAGTTTTCTTTCTTTGTGACATCTTTGTCTGGTTTTGGTATCAGAGTGATGGTGGCCTCGTAGAATTAGTTTGGGAGTGTTCCTCCCTCTGCTATATTTTGGAAGAGTTTGAGAAGGATAGCTGTTAGCTCTTCTCTAAATGTTTGATAGAATTCGCCTGTGAAGCCATCTGGTCCTGGGTTTTTGTTTGTTGGAAGATTTTTAATCACAGTTTCAGTTTCAGTGCTTGTGATTGGTCTGTTCATATTTTCTATTTCTTCCTGGTTCAGTCTCAGCAGATTGTGCATTTCTAAGAATTTTTCCATTTCTTCCAGGTTGTCCATTTTATTGGCATAGAGTTGCCTGTAGTAATCTCTCATGATCCTTTGTATTTCTGCAGTGTCAGTTGTTACTTCTCCTTTTTCATTTCTAATTCTATTGATTTGAGTCTTCTCCCTTTTTTTCTTGGTAAGTCTGGCTAATGGTTTATCAATTTGTTTATCTTCTCAAAGAACAAGCTTTTAGTTTTATTGATCTTTGCTATCATTTCCTTCATTTCTTTTTCATTTATTTCTGATCTGATCTTTATGATTTCTTTCCGTCTGCTAACTTTGGGGGTTTTTTGTTCTTCTTTCTCTAATTGCTTTAGGTGCAAGGTTAGGTTGTTTATTTGAGATGTTTCTTAAGGTAGGATTGTATTGCTATAAACTTCCCTCTTAGGACTGCTTTTGCTGCATCCCATAGGTTTTGGGTCGTTGTGTTTTCATTGTCATTTGTTTCTAGGTATTTTTTGATTTCCTCTTCGATTTCTTCAGTGATCTCTTGGTTATTAAGTAGTGTCTTGTTTAGCCTCCACGTGTTTGTATTTTTTTTACAGATTTTTTCCTGTAATTGATACCTAGTCTCATAGCATTGTGGTCAGAAAAGATACCTGATACGATTTCAATTTTCTTAAATTTACCAAGGCTTGATTTGTGACCCAACATATGATCTATCCTGGAGAATGTTCCATGAGGACTTGGGAAGAATGTGTATTCTTTTGTTTTTGGATGGAATGTTCTGTAAATATCAATTAAGTCCATCTTCTTTAATGTATCATTTAAAGCTTGTGTTTCCTTATTTATTTTCATTTTGGATGATCTGTCCATTGGTGAGAGTGGGGTGTTAAAAGTCCCCTACTATGATTGTGTTACCGTCGATTTCCCCTTTTATGGCTGTTAGCACTTGCCTTATGTATTGATGTGCTCCTATGTTGGGTGCATAAATATTTACTATTGTTATATCTTCTTCTTGGATTGGTCCTTTGATCATTCTGTAGTGTTCTTCTTTGTCTCTTGTACTAGTCTTTGTTTTAAAGTCTATTTTGTCTGATATGAGAATTGCTACTCCAGCTTTCTTCTGATTTCCATTTGCATGGAATATCTTTTTCCATCCCCTTACTTTCAGTGTGTATGTGTCCCTAGGTCTGAATGGGGTCTCTTGTAGACAGCATATATACGGGTCTTGTTTTTGTATCCATTCAGCCAATCTATATCTTTTGTTTGGAGCATTTAATCCATTTACATTTAAGGTAATTATCAATATGTATGTTCCTATTCCCATTTTCTTAATTGTTTTGGGTTTATTATTGTAGGTCTTTTCCTTCTCTTGTGTTTCTTGCCTAGAGAAGTTCCTTCAGCATTTGTTGTAAAGCTGGTTTTGTGGTGCTGATTTCTCTTAGCTTTTCCTTGTCTGTAAAGGTTTTAATTTCTCCATCGAATCTGAATGAGATCCTTGCTGGGTAGAGTAATCTTGGTTTTAGGTTTTTCTCTTTCAACACTTTAAATATGTCCTGCCACTCCCTTCTGGCTTGCAGAGTTTCTGCTGAAATATCAGCTGTTAACCTTATGGGGATTCCCTTATCTGTTATTTGTTGTTTTTCCCTTGCTGCTTTTAATGTTTGTTCTTTGTATTTAATTTTTGATAGTTTGATTCATATGTGTCTTGGCGTGTTTCTCCTTGGATTTATTGTGTATGGGACTCACTTTGCTTCCTGGACTTGATTAACTATTTCCTTTCCCATATTAGGGAAGTTTTCAACTATAACCTCTTAAAATATTTTCTCAGTCCCTTTCTTTTTGTCTTCTTCATCTGGAACCCCTATAATCTGTATGTTGGTGCGTTTAATGTTGTCCCAGAGGTCTCTGAGACTGTCCTCAATTCTTTTTTTGTGTGTGGTACGCGGGCCTCTCACTGTTGTGGCCTCTCCCATTGTGGAGCACAGGCTCCGTACGCGCAGGCTCAGCGGCCATGGCTCATGGGCCTAGCCACTCCATGGCATGTGGGATCTTCCCAGACTGGGGCACAAACCCGTGTCCCCTGCATTGGCAGGCAGACTCTCAACCAATGCGCCAACAGGGAAGCCGTGTCCTCAATTCTTTTCATTCGTTTTTCTTTATCCTGCTCTGCAGTAATTATTTCCACTATTTTATCTTCCAGGTCAATTATCTGTTCTTCTGCCTCAGTTATTCTGCTACACGCCTCTGCGTGTACGTCACCTGAGGGCGTTTGTTCTTCGCTCAGACAGGACAGGGTTAATGTAGCAGCTGATTCAGGGGCTCTGGCTCACCCTGGCCGGGGGGGGAGGGAGGGGTACGGATGCGGGGCAAGCCTGCGGCGGCAGAGGCCACTGTGACGTTGCACCAGCCTGAAGCGTGCTGTGCGTTCTCCTGGGGAAGTTGTCCCTGGATCACGGGACCCTGGCAGTGGCGGGCTGCACAGGCTCCCCGGAATGGGGGTGTGGATAGTGACCTGTGCTTGCACACAGGCTTCTTGGTGGTGGCAGCAGCAGCCTTAGCGTCTCATGCCCGTCTCTGGGGTCCACGTTGATAGCCGCGGCTCGCGCCGATCTCTGGAGCTCCTTTAAGCGGCGCTCTTAATCCCGTCTCCTCGCGCACCAGGAGCAAAGGGGGAAGAAAACGTCTCTTCCCTCTTCGGCAGCTCCAGACATTTTTCCGGACTCCCTCCTGGCTAGCCGTGGTGCACTAGCCCCCTTCAGGCTGTGTTCATGCCGCCAACCCCAGTCCTCTCCCTGCGCTCCGACTGAAGCCCGAGCCTCAGCTTGCAGCCCCGCCCGCCCCGGTGGGTGAGCAGACAAGCCTCTCGGGCTGGTGAGTGCCGGTCGGCACCGATCCTCTGTGCGGGAATCTCTCCGCTTTGACCTCCTCACCCCTGTGACTGCACTCTCCTCCCCGGCTCCGAAGCTTCCCCCCTCCGCCACCCGCAGTCTCCGCCCGCAAAGGAGCTTCTAGTGTGTGGAAGCCTTTCCTCCTTCACAGCTCCCTCCCACTGGTGCAGGTCCCGTCTCTATTCTTTTGTCTCTGTTTATTCTTTTTTCTTTTGCCCTACCCAGGTACGTGGGGAGTTTCTTGCCTTTTGGGAGGTATGAGGTCTTCTGCCAGCGTTCAGTAGGTGTTCTGTAGCAGTTGTTCCATATGTAGATGTATTTCTGATGTATTTGTGGAGAGGAAGGTGATCTCCACGTCTTAGTCTTCCGCCATCTTGAAGCTCCTCCTCCAACAATAAAGTTTCTTTATTGTAGACGCTTCCATTTGTGAGTCATGGAACTGAGGGAGCCATAATTATATCAGTTCATATTTGAGGCACGGCATTCTTGCCTGTACTTCTAATAACTAATCCATATAATCCAATCATCCAAAGACACCAAAGCGTCTTTATTCTTGCCCATTAAAAATAAAAGACATAGGTCATTTTTCCAAGGTTTATCCTTCAAAAGGTAAGATGACTCAGAACCAAGGTTAAATTACCTGGTACTTTTAGGTATTAGGAAATATAATTCTACCAACATTTCTCCACATTTTCATACTTGATTTTAAAAACAATATTCGTCATGCTCAGACTTTACAACTCCTCTATATTAAAAGCCAGGTTGAAGTCTTTAAACCATTTTAAGTGTTATGACCGGTGGCTCCAAGAGTGAGGTTTTGTTTAGATCACATAAGACGTTAGTTGTTGATTGAAACCTGGCTTGATGCCTCTATATATCTAAATAATTAGGAAAAAATACATTTAAATGAGAAGCAGATGCTGTTTCCAGATTTCTATTTTCACTGTACAGAATAAATAGAAGCTTTCATCTCTGCATTTACTCTTTGGATATGGTGCATACCACATGAATCATTATTTAAAACATAGGGCATTTCTTTCACAAAGGTAAAGGAAATAGGGGTCTTCTGGAGAACTCATTCCTTCGAAACACTTTCTACTCCAAGAAAACTCAACAGGGTTATTCATTCTCCACCACTCCTTCCTCTGCTTCCACACCTGGTACTAAGCCAGTAGACCCAAACAGAGTAAGTGAAGGCTGGTGCTGAATGCGGCGATGGCAGGTCCCGCGGGTGATCGGTAGCTTGTCATTGGCAACAGACGACAAACACACTGCAAATGCTCAGTGTTCATCTTATCAGATGCAAAACCAATTAAGCAGAAACTATACCCAGGCCAGGGAAAATAGAGGACAAGACATCACAGGGCACCTTTGGAAATAGAGAAGAGTTTTCTCCAGCTTCTTTCTCTGTTGCTATGTCAACACTCTTGCAGGTAGAGTACATTTTCAGTTTCTCTTCTCAGCTGGTAAGTTACACACTCGGTTCTTGAGCCAATTTTAAGTGCTTGAGGTGTTTGGATGGAGGAGATATGTAAACATAGGGCAAAGGCCTGCACAACTTCAAAGCAAAGGACGTGTATACCCACAGGTTCCAAAGTTTGGTCTTCTGCGCTGATAGCTATGGTGAGACAAGCCAAATCAGCTACTAACCCCCAAAAGAATTGGTGGGCAGTGAAACTATAATGTAATTTACTGAAACCACTTGTTTACTTATTCCCTCTCACCACCCCCCATGCCCACCATTCACTCATTTTTTTTCTTTTTTTTCTTGGTGTATAGTTGACATACAATCTTGTATTAGCTTCAGGTGTACAACATAGTGATTTGATATTTTTAGAGATTGTACTCCATATAGCCCACCATTCATTCTTTAAGGCTTTCTCTGTTGCTTGCCATCCTCCCTGGCCCCAAGTCTAGCACAGTGACTGGCACAGATCAGTTATCAATCAATCAATCAATATTTGTGGACTGACACAGGAGTGGATATAATCTGAATGTTTATTCACTGCTCTGAAATAAATTCCCAAAGTTTATGAGCTACATGAATACACAAAATAGTAGCTGCCGCTTAAGTATCACTTACCACCTCAAGCATCGTGAAGTTTTTTACTTGTATAATATTAATTTCAACACTCAAAATGATAACAGAAAGTAAGCATGATTCTTTCCATTTTATATATAGGAAACCAGAGAGTCAGGTAGGTGAACTGACTTGCCTAAGATGCAGCCAGTAAGTGGCAACACTCTAGTCTGACTGACTCCATACCCCTTATATATTCTGTAACCACTGGGTTTCAAAAGTTTCGAAAGCTTGTTCTAATACAATGTGCTACAGACTTAGATTGAACCCAGAATGAAAGAGTAAAAATTCCACCAATTAATTAGCCCTTGGAATATCAGAATCAGGTTGTCCCTACATAGGCGGTGAGTCAGCTGTTCTCAGAATGAACCAAATGAGCAATGTGGTCTTTCAACACAGGAAAGGTTTGAAAGGTTCAGCCAGATGAATTATGTTGCTGTGAAATAAACAAAGGTGAAAAATTCATCCAGAACTTTTGATCTGAACAGACACTGAAGCAATTGTATCCCATATGTGTACACATAGATCCAAAAGAAAATCACTCAGTGTTAGAAATAGAGAATATATATATTATTACTGTGCTGCTGCTGTCGCTGCTACTATTATGAATGATAATAATTATTATTTGTTTTCATTATTCTAATTCAGACTTATTGAGAGCTTGTTTTACACCAAGCTTTGTGACAGATGCTTTACATACATTTTCTCATTTAATCTTCAAACAACTCCCTGAGGTAGGCATAATTAGAATCCTCATTTTCCACATTAAAAAATGTGAAGTTAAAGAAGGTAACTAGCGTGTCTATGGCCAAACAGCTAGTAATGGTGGAACCAGGCAAAAAACCAGGTCTGTCTAGGCCCAAGCTGTAACCTTATCTAATATTACGTTGTGTTTCCCTGATTGCTACACAATTATGATGCCTGCAGCCCTATAATTTTAATTTTGTAAAAGCTTTACGTATATCGTACCTTGGTTTGGCTGCCAACCTGAGGTCAGAGACAATAAGTATACACTATAGGGTCATCATTTTGCTGGTGGAAAGATGAGCAAGTATTAAAATTTAAAAGTATGCCCCCAAAATTTCATGGGTTCCCTTTTCTCAAATTAGGAATATTGAGGTTTTTCTTTCTTTTTCTTTTTTTTGCGGTACGCGGGCCCCTCACTGCTGTGGCCTCTTCTGTTGCGGAGCACAGGCTCCAGACGCGCAGGCTCAGCGGCCATGGCTCACGGGCCCAGCCACTCCGCGGCATGTGGGATCTTCCCGGACCGGAGCACGGACCCGTGGTCCCCTGCATCGGCAGGCGGACTCCCAACCACTGCGCCACCAGGGAAGCCCCGGTTTTTCTTTTTTTATAAAAGTATTTTACAAGGACGGGGAGCTTGCTATGAAAATATGTGGTAGTGCCTGCTAATGATGGGCTTGTCCTAGACTAACTCAGCATGTGGTCCATACTCTCCATTCAGTGGCTGGTATTTGACATGTCTTTGGAGAAATTCTGGTATGTTCTCTAGAGTTCTTCTTTTAAACAGGCTGAATAAAATGGAATATTTTTCTGGCAGCATTTTGAACCCTTAGCTCCTGGCTCTGGATGAAATCTGAAAATACAACGGATTTCCATTCATGGAAAATGAGATGAAGGATAAAGCTAAGTGACCTTTTGAGAACACTTTAAAATTATATTCTGTTTATTGAGTTCATGTCTTGGTCCAAGGTTCAGAACGATATTCATTCTGTATGAATAGGTTTTTTCTTAAATCATCACAAAGAGGGTTTTTAGCATATGAAAATACAGTGTAAAAGGAAAAGATTCATTTGGATGTTTAGGAACCACACATGTGTTTAGGAACCAGGAGATACAATTCTCCCTTTGGATAGCTGTAAGAATTGGGGTCTTCATTTAAATTCTCTGAGCCTCAGTTTCCTTATTGTAAAATGTAGGGCTGGATCTAGCTTGTCTCAAAATTACTATGGAATTAGAAATCTATGATTCTTTCAATCCACCTTAGATTCAACCCTTACCTGTGCATTTACACTGCAAACGATCACATAAGAACTGAAGAGAGCCCCTCTATAAATTCCTAGGAAATAATTTGACAGTGTGACCAAATTATAAATAGCTCTAGTTGTCTAACGCATACAAGAAGGTAACAAGATTTTTCAACTTGGTACAGCAATGATGATTATCTCAGCCTTTTTAGGTTTTTTTCATTGTCCTGAAACATAGGTATCAAGGAAATAGAAAGTAGAAACTCTGCGTATTTACTCCTGATGCGGATAACATCTATATTTGACATTCTGGAATAACAACATCTCCAGCAGCAACTAAGATATGCATGTTTCAGACCTGAGAAACTTTTAAAATCCCCTTTTAAGCAATGCAGCCACAGAAGACTCTTAATAATTGATTATAATTGATTTTAACCTTGTCCTAACCTGGGCAAAATGGCAAAGCCAATCATCTTCGTCCAGATGGGGTATGAGAAAAGAGCCCCAAGTCCAGATCTTTAAAGGCTCCAGACATGAGCAGAAGATAAAATATTTAGTCTGTCAAAGCCTTGACCTCCCAATTCCAGCCAGTTTTGAACTTGAATTGATTTCCGACAAGGCATCTGGGAGATGATTACAACAAAATGCACTAAAGCTGGTCAGTCTTTATTTTAACATCCCAGCAGCTTAACCTGTTAATAACAGCAATTGTTTTAGATACAATACCAATTTCTGTAACTGACGCAAGAAATGGATGACAGCAGCACAGTCTCCCAGGCAGAGTAATAACAAAAAAAAAAAAAGAAGAAAAGAAAAGGAAAAAAAAAAAGCACAGCCCGTCACAGAAGAGGTGCTGGCAGTGTTTTTCAAAGAAACCTCAGCTTTCAGGGACCCAGACACCATCAGGGACCAAATTCTACAGTCTAAAAACAATTCTTAGCCAAAGAAGGTTGCGTGTTGAGAGAGAAATCACTGTAAGCCACGCAATCTGGAATCACATCTGTGTTCTGCCAATGAAAGCTGAGCTATCTTGGGCAAGTCACTCCACATATCTGTGCCTAATTTGCTTTGTTTGAAAGAGTGCTTCCTGATAAAAACATCATGTGGGCCACAAATGTGAAGCACGCATATGTAATTTAAAATTTTCTAGTAGCCACATCGAAAAATAGTTTTAAAAAGGCAAGTTAATTTTGATATCTTATTTAATATATTAAAAATTTAACCATTTCAACATGTCATCTGTACAAACTTGTTTATGCACTATTTTAAATTTGTTTTTGTACTAAGTCTTCAAAAACCAGTGTATATTTTGTACTCATGGCACATTTCAATTCAGATTAGCCACATTCCAGGTGCTCACATGTGGCTAGGGGCTACCGTATTGGACAGTAGAAGTTTGAAAAATAAGCAGGTTGGACTAAACATCTCTAGGGTTTTCCCTATAACATGCCATGATGATTCTAAATGTTGCTTCTGCTGTTCTTCAATTTAAATCAGCCACAAGTTGAAAGTGCAGATGTGGCCGGTTGGTAGTTGAGATCAGGATGTGAGAGTGATTGCAACTGTGGCTACAAGTTGGAGCTCAGCCATCAGTAAGGTCTGCATTTATGTGTGGACATGGCCTTTAACCCCATCCCTGAGCAGCTGTGTTACATCAGGTGGTCATAAGTGGTGTAGGGTGGGTGGACAGAGTGGGTGGGTGCAGACATTTTCATGACATAGTCCAGCATATTCTATTAAATGAAACGATAAACAGCGTCCCCATCATTTATTGAGCACTACTTATGTACCATTTGTATTACATATACAAAATCATGTAATCATCTTAACCACCCTTTGAGGTGGGAATCATTAACTTTATTTAGTAAGTGGGGGACTGATCCTGAAAGAGACAAATTATTCTGCCCAATGTCAGACTCTTAGAAGTATGGTATGTGGATTTGAACCCAGTTTTTCCAGACCCTGAGACCTGTCTCTTGACTACCATGATATACTGCTTACAAACAAATAATAACTTTGGTCTTCTACCTCACTCCTATGAAGGTTACCCAAATTGTAGAGAGAATGAAGAATAGGCATACAAGGATTAAAGATGTTGCTTTCACTTTCTAATGACTAAGGAAGTCAGAAACAGTACAAAGATAATGTTCTAATAAACATAAACGCGTCTTCTCTCTCAGTCAAGCATACTTGCTAAAAAACGAAGAAAGAAGTAAGAAGAGAGGGGAGGAAGTGGGGAGAGGGAGGGACTCTGGGGGAGTGAAGGAAGGAAGGAAGGAAGGGAGGGAGGGAGGGAGGGAAGGGGAGAGTCACCAAGTATTGAGGCATTTCAACAGAGACTCAAGGCTCTGGCCAAAGAATCATGGCAACATTTTCCCTCTCTTAAACATGGGCTGCACATTCATGGTTCACACTCAGACCACAATACACCTTATGGCAAATAAATACATCATTCCTGGTGAAATGTTGAGGAAGCCTCCTTTACACACTGAATATGCCTATGCTCAGAGATTCACGCTCAAAGATAGACTCCTGCCATCTCTTTGTAACCAGACTGCCAATATTAAGAGGAAATAGATTAAATATCTGGATTTTATTTATTTTTAAGAATTTTACATAACAGACTATTAGTCATTTGATAGTTCTTTCTACACTGGGGAAGTGGTCAGACATGAGAAATAGGACCGTATAGAGGTATTTCTGTTACATTATGTGTTATTTTTCTTTTCTGATGTCCAAGGGAATAGAGATAGGTCCAACTGGTAATTTGGGAGTAAAAGTTTCTTTCGAAAACCTCATGTGAGCTGCATTTGTTAACTTGATTTAAAACTAACTTTCCAGTAGAGACATTTGGGAAGGGCCCAGTGACCAATCTGCGCACAGCTCCCTGCAGCTGGGCCTTGACAAGTCCATCATCACCTGTGAACTAATCTAGAATCACAAAGTCTAATCACCCATGTTTATGGTGTCTTGACTTCATGAGTCACTAATACCATGGCTGTAGGCAGACTTTTCTTCAACTTAACCAATCACAAGTTAATATTTTATATACACAGGATAATAACTGTTTATATGTATTGTATGTTTACTCTGTACCAAGCCATGTTTGAATGCTTTATATGGATTATTTAGTCCTCATCATGTAGGTACCCTTACTACACCCATTTTACAGACAAGGAACTAAGGTATATAATGCTTATAACAGTAACAAGTAATATGGTTCCCATTTTTTCTTATCCTGATCTTCTAGTACATTTCTCATAGTCTCGTTAGCAACTTCCATCCAGCCATGACTTCACCTTAATCTAGGCTTTAGTCTATCCATCATTCTTAATCCTAATAAAAAAGTTCTGCGTTTATTGGCAGTAAAGGAGGATTTATGTTTCACGCATTCTATCAGTTATTTATGTATAAAAAACAACCTCATAAAGTTGTGGATTAAAATGAAAAACAATTTTATGTGTATTTTACTACAATTTCAAAAATTGAAAAAATTAATTCAAAAATAAAAAAGTAAAAACAATTTTATTTCTTTATGATTCTGCAGGTCAACAATTTAGACTAAACTCAACTAGACAGTTCTTCCGCTAGTCTTACCAGGGGTCACTCACATAACTATAGTTGTCTGGTGGCTCAGCAAAGGCTGGATGATCTGGGATGGCCTCAGTCACTTCTCTAGAGGTTGGTGTTGCCTGTCAGCTGGGTCACCTGTCTCCAATAGGCTAGCCACTGCTTCTAATCATGGCAACTGCATTCCAAGTTCCAATCTGAAAACACTTTTAAAACCTCTGTTTGTATCATATTGATGTCCTCTTGGCCAAAGCAAGTCTCATGCTCAAGTCCAGGATCAAAGTTGGAGGAAAGGGGTCCATAACAGTATAACACACAATAAACACCTTCCATATTCTTCTTCTCTTTCAAAACGATCAAAACAACTTAAGCCCAAGCAGAAGACTGAATAAGAGAAGGAAATCCAAATGTCCTTCTAAGCCAAGAATATATCAAATTCTAAATTTGGTGTTAAGTTTGAGCCTCAGATGTACATGAATACCAAGTCCCACATCTCCACTGAAATATATTTCTTTTCATAATATGTTTTGGAAAGATGGCCACCAGTTTTGTGTTTAAATGAAAAACAATATTTCATTTGAGGGCGAAACAACATTGAGTATTTTTTACAAGACTCCACTGGATGATGACAATAGCTAATGCTGTGTTTTTGCCATGGGAACTTTTGTTTTACTGAACCACTAAAATTACAATCAGATGTGCTCATCTTCTGTTGAAGTAATGAACAATGGTATGTCTGAGCGAGAAATTCAAAGTGCATCATTTATCTTATCCTATTTTCAATTAGGCCGAATAAAGTTGGTTCCAAACTACATCACAGAAACAGGGTGAGAAAATTTATTATACCACTAGAGTGCTAATCTTAGCAGATGGTAGAAAAAATATTTTTAGCATGAAATATGCTAAAGCAATAAATCTGAACAAGGTGGATCTTATCAACTAATATCTCCCCAGTGTGAGGTAAAACTCCTGCATGACAACTCAGCATTCTTATGAAGTCTGGTGGATGTGGTTAGATATGGCCCTCAATGAGAGAGGAGAAAAACAACAAAAATGAGTCTCACATGAGAAAACAAACCATATACCTAGGGCACTGCACTGAATTAAAAACAAAACAAGAATAAAGTGACTGTGTTATGTTTTCAATGCTCTTAAATTTTATTTCTGAAATCATGCCTACCCGAGTCTTGTCAGTTCTCCATTTGGGAATTTTCCAAATTGGAAAATTTACAAGAAGACTATTAGGTCAGTTTTAGAGTAGAGATGAGCACATTGCTACAGTCACACGTTGCTATGGATTACCATTAGCCAAGGCACACATCCAATGAGAGAGCCCAGGGAGGGGTCTCTTACACACTGTGCTCTGACTCATGACACCTGAATGAGAGCTCCCAGTCCCAGGGGTACATCTGGTTCATGGTTCATCCGTATCCAGCTGCTAAGCCCAAGCAGATGGAGTAGGTTGCTCCTTCAGAACAGACAGAATGTGACACTAAAGAGTTCTACTTCCAAAGGAATATGTACAAAATGGAAGAGTAAGAAACAACAGAGTTAAAGCTATCATGTGTTTGCAAAGTTTGTCTGAGAGGTAGTTGAGCTGGATATATTTCAGGGTGACCATAAACTATGTGTTTTGTAGCCACCTTATAACTGATTAATGTTCATGAAAAGAAGTAATGTGCTAGAGTAGGTTAGAGTAGTGGTGGGTCTGGGGTCAGAAAACAAGGAATTCATGCCTAAATGTGTCACTAATCTCCCATGTGACGTTTAACTCATGACATGATTTTTGGGGGCTTTAATCATCTACAAAATAAAGGACTTGACCTCTAGCGTCACTAAAGAATGAGTGTGAGGAAGAAGGAATGAGTCAGAATCATTAGGAAAAGTTGCATCTAGGTGAGCAGCATTAGATAGGATCCAGTGACTCAGGGGGCCAGGCATTCCTCCTTAATTAATCCTGGTAATACGTCAAATAATTTGAATTATGCTTTGTTCATTCACTTGAACTGAAAACAGAGCTAAAACCATTAAGATGTTGAAGAAATTTAGTCTGGACAAATTATGAGATACCATCTTAAGTTTATTATACTTTCCATGGTCTATACTTTCCATGGTAATAGAGGGAGATGTTAGAAATTAGTTATGGGTTGAAAGAGTTCAGGAAAGAAACTACTCTGGTTGGTGAAGTGTGGGTGAGGGGCAGGGAGAGTGGGTACAGAGCTATGTAGGCCACCCCTGACTTTTCCTCCAGTGTTCTCCCCTTCCAGATTCTCTCTCTTGATCTCTGTGACCTCAGGGTTAGGGCAACATTTATAGACAAAAACAAAGCTCTTGTGGGAATGTGGGATTAGGGTGGGAATGAAGCATTGTGCTGCTGTCCATGGTCCTGATCATCCTCTTGCTGTTTTGGCTGCTTCTCCTGACTGGGACACCACAGATGACCTTTATCCAGTTTATCCAAAATGGTACAAGGGTTGCTGAATTAGTTGTGAAAGAGACTGGATGAAAAGGAGTGGATAGAGACTGAGGGAGATACATAGGCACTGAAAGATTACAAGGGAGAAACAAACAAAAATATGTTGGTATTTTTCAAATAATCACAGATACCATAAATAAAACCACAAATTACCACGGCCACAATTTGGAACTACTGAAAGAGAATACAACATTTGTGCCCAAAGCTACATAATCACGAGAAATTCTGATAAAAAAAACAAACACATTTAGGGTAGGGGTTCAGAACATCAATCTGGTACAATAAAATTCATTGGTTAAACACCAAAGAGCTTACGGCTTTCTTTGACTTAGTATCTTCCCTCTTGATAACATTTACAATTTTACATTGTCACAGGACAAATAGAATGGTTACTTATTTTGCATTTCTTGTAGCTAATTACATGTATGTTCCGCAGTTTTACCACGTTTTCCTAAGTATTGCTTGAAGAAGAAAGGAGTGGGACTTTGCTACACTCCCTCAGCTATGCTTTTGTGTCTCAATCAGGGAAATGGTTTGTGAAAGAGAATGCTGTTTGTACCCCAATATCTGTTCTCCCATTTTTCCATAGTAGTAGAATATTCTGCCAGGACTCCACAAAATTAAGATTACATTTCACAATCTCTGAGCAGTAATGAGTGGGCAAGTGATTAAGTACCAGTCATTGGAATGAAAGTGGAAATACCTCTCTGCCATCTTAAAGAATCCTGGCGAGGGAGAGAGAGAGACAGAGAGAGAGAGAGAGAAAGGATGTCTTCTTCGTTCTATTCTTTATCCCCTACCTTGCTGCCAGCACTGCCAATGCCACAGGAGAGCATGAGGTTGAGTATTCTAGTCTAGGAGTAGTGAAGTGGGGAGCTGGAAGGACCAGGGAAGAACAGAATTGTCATACAGCCCTAGACTTCATTCCCCTAGAATATTATGTCAAAGAGAAATAAGCATGTATTTCTCCCCTAAGCCACTACCATTTTTTTCCTGTTCCTAGCAGCTGAACCTAATCCTAATTAATACACTATTCGTCAACATTTGATGAATGCACAGCAAACAGTGGTTCATGTCCACTCAATCAAAAAAAGGAATCTAAAGAAAAATAACAAATCAACAAGAGAAAGCCTTCTATGAGGTCCTTTTATATGTACATGAAGCAGGAATCCTCAAATATCTCCAAGTATTGAAACTAGAGTTGCTTTTATCAAAATAAATTAATTAGTCTTTCCAAAATAATTTACTTAAAACATGGTATTTCCTAAGAAACACTTTTCTCCCTCCAATCATTTTCCTCACTCTTACTGCTTACCCAGGAGAAATACTGTGACCTTCACAATAAACCTTTTAATGAGAAGCTTGAAGCTACCATCCACTAAAAATGAGTTAGCCATCCTAGATTTCTAGTCTCCCCAAAGAGTTTGGGGCTCTCCTTTCCTGGTGATATAGGTGTGCACCTTAAACTGATTTTTGCACAATACTTACTATTTTCATGCAGCATTAGGAGTGGCCAGAATCCCATTAACTCTGCCCCTTATGGAAATTGCTGTGACCCTTATTTCCTGCATTTGGACCAACCATCAATTGTCTTTGAATGCAAAAGATGGTGGTGGGGCTTCCCTGGTGGCGCAGTGGTTGAGAGTCCGCCTGCCGATGCAGGGGACACGGGTTCGTGCCCCGGTCCGGGAAGATCCCACATGCAGCGGAGCGGCTGGGCCCGTGAGCCATGGCCGCTGAGCCTGCGCGTCCGGAGCCTGTGCTCCGCAACAGGAGAGGCCACAACAGTGAGAGGTCCGCGTACCACAAAAAAAAAAAAAAAAAAAGATGGTGGTGATCTCTTTTTATGCAGGCAGGCTGCATTCAAAATGGACAACCAGTTGAGAACACTTTGCAAAAAGGACCAGAATTCCCCTTCAGTGGCCCCTCCCTTCCCTGTTCTTATTGCCTGGAAAACACCAGGAAAGTTTAAAATTAATGGCGACCAATTGAAAAAGGAAAGGAAATCAAAGAAAATTTATTCCCTGAGATACAGCCCTATTTCTCTCACTTTTACATGAGAGCAGAGATGGTTTCTGTCAGCCCTGGTTTTTGTGAAGGGGATGGGGTAGAGAAAAGCCCACACCCGAGATACAAAACAAGTTTTTAAGCGTCAGCAAAAACATTTTATGGTTTTAAATATAATCAAAGCAGGACCATATACTTTTCTCAGATTCTGTTACTGTTACTGACTTTAAAACATGAGACCTTTGGGATTAAAATCAAATACAAAAGACATACATGGCACTATTTTAGGCATGAACAATGAAGGATTCATAATTCTCTCCTATGAGGCTATACATACTTCAATTCCAATCTACCTGTACACACAAGTAATATGAGTAGCCATAGGGACTGCAGTCTCTGAAACAGCCATCCACAGGAGGATCACGGTGCTTGGCAAGTCCACTTTGGAACACTAGCCTAAGCAGGCAAAGGCATTTATGCTTCAGTCCCCACAAAGACCCCCTTCATTGATCTATAGCTATTGCTTTCCACCAATTGCTTAATTTCTGCTGAGATTTGACATTAGCTACAATGGGGAATGATATGAGAATGTGTGGGTGATTCATGGCAAAGGCATTCCCATTGTTAGAAAAAGATAAGGCACTGCATCTGCCCTGCCAATCAGAGTAACTAATACCATCTTCACTTGCAGAGCAGAGAGAACTGTTACTAGCCATATGACTTTGCCATATGAGCATTTTGGTCCTGAGTTAACTCTAAAAGAAGAGATGAGAACTCTTCCATTGGAAACATTATCTTTTTCCAAAGGAGACTTTTTTCTTCATGGGTTAGAAACAGGAAAGTGATGGGAGAAGACAGAGGGAAAATGACTCTTTGACACGGCCTATGGGGTAGACGTGCGCAGTAGAGCTCAAGGCTGAACCGCTGCTTTGTCCAGGCTGCTTTGCCACCTCTGATGTGTCTCACTTCTCTCCCTCTTAAAAATGTTGGATATGAATCTCACTTAGGATCTCCAAACAGAAACGGGGTGAAACACAGATTTAATGAGAAATTTGAGAAATGGCTGTGCGACATCTCTTTCCTCCTCCTTTTCCCTGGCCCCCTAAAGGGGCTAGAAACTTTGCTGAAAAATGTGTGGAGATGGCAAGAATTGTGTCACTCCCACTACCACTGTCCCTGAATAATCAGAAAATCCCCATTGCTACCCAATCTGCATACAGAAAAATGTCAACGTTCTCATAATTAAAACTCCACTTGAAAGCCCAGGTCATGTTACACTATATCATCCATTTAACTGTATTGTGATTGATCTGTGTCAACTTTAACTATACTCACAAGGAAGTCAATAAATAAAGATCAATAGTTTTTTATTTCTTCAGCTTTTTTATCAGAAAGAATAGATGGGTTAAATAACACCACCAACAGCAGTGGCACAGAGCCTCCCTCAGTGCTTTCCTTGGTAAAAACTACATTAAAACAAATCAGATTTAAATTCACAAATGGGATTGCATCGTCATCTGATCAGTCATTAAGTTGCCTTCAGCGCTTTTAAATGCAAATATTGAAACAAACACACTTGCATGTATCTGTCCTCTCTGAGATGAATTCTCTTCATGATATGCCCAATGAACCTCTTCTTCTCCAAAACCCTAGTTTCTGCAGCTCTGGTTTAATGCATTAATGACCTGTCAAGATTGAGCGATGCTCTGTGGATGAAGAAGGTTCAAATAGACAAATGAGTAATTCCTTGTTCAGATAAGGGAGGAGGAGCCTGAACCATGCTTTGTGTGGATTCAAAGGTGTTATGGAGAAGCTTCTGAGGCTGACCCAGTTGTGCACAGATGGCCCAAGCTACAACAGAGTCCTGGAGGGCTCTACCTTGTTAGGTGTTAACACTTTAGTTGCCAGGTCTTGAGAAAATCGGGGGTTGGGGGAGAGGGGATGGTAGGAGGGAAAGAGTGGTTCAAAGAGAAGGGGTAGGACCACCAGAGTGATGACAAGAGGGCACTTATGGGATAAGAAGCAGAAATGATTTAATATCCAATAGGGGATGATTTCAACATTTTGCTAACTAGAATGACTGTACAGGTATGGGTCAGTTGCTAAATGTCATCTCTGGACAGAACTAAGAGTAATATTCATATATACACACACAAAAATAGACCAGAAGTGTGACCACCACCAACTTGCCTTACGTGAGAAAATAACGCTTCTAAAATCTGTGATCCCTATAACGAAGAGGTTGAAATCTTTTGGCCAGTTTTTTACCAGTCGATTCCATTTTAGATAGTGTTCCCACACGGAAAAAGATTATTTCTCCTATTTATTATCCATGTGTTACTTCATTTCAGCCTCAAAATAAAAGCATATGAAATAAATTGAGAGAAGTCTACATCTGTATTCCCAGTTCCAACTTTCTCTAAAGTCAGAATTGCATGCAGCCACCTCCTTATTTTAAACTGTCACACAGATGTACCAATCATACCTAAAAATGAATCCTACTCAACTACATTATCTTCTTCTCCAAGCTATGTTCTCCCCTTGTTCCTGGTTTTTAGAGAAAAGAGCACCCTCACTCCCAGTAACTCAAGTATGAAACATACGCGTTATTTTTGAATGCTTCCTCTGCCTTGTTCCCTACATTCACCAAGTACACTGTGATATCTCTTTCATTAATCCCCTTAATTCAATTTGATGAAAAGTTTAAGCATCACTATGAAAAATACTAATGAAGAGACAGATCCTCTGTCTTCAAAATCTTACTATTTAGTACAAGCAACAAGCAAGTATATAAAGAACTGTATATGATACAATGCATTATACAGAAGTACCATAAGACAGACATGAATGAAACATGATGTCTGCTCAGGAATGGAGAGGTATGTAGCTAGTGAAGGCTCGGGGAGACTGAGGAAGAATGTAGAGCTTGAAGAACAGGGAGAAATTTATCAGAAAGAGAGAGGTGATGGAATGGAAGGAAAATCCAAATAGAGATGGAAGAGTAGCCTTGAGCAAAGGGGAAGGACTAAGAAAAGACACATTTGGTTTCAGAAACTATGCAACCACTTTGGCTAAAGAAAAGGGTTTCTGCAGGACAGAACAGTAATGAGGAATAATACCCCAATGTTAAATTGCATTCGTATTATGGAGGGTCCTGAATGTCAGGCAGAGGTATCTGTGCACCTAATTGAGAGGGCAAGAGGGTGCCTGAAAGTTCATGCTAGTTCAGTGCATTGTGCTGCTACGGATAGAGGTGAGAGTGCCCTCTCATACATGGCTGGTGAAATATGGATTGCTACGCTTTGGGGGAAAATACTCTGTCAATAGTTATTAAAAATAAACAGACTCTTTATCTCAATTGTTCTTCTGGGAATCTGTTCTATAGAAACATCAGGCTACAAGGATACATACAGTTCGAGCACATTTTTTGGAAAATTGTTTTAAACTCATTAAAAAAAAGCAGATATAATCTGAATGCCCATGGCGGGTTGGGGAGGTGGGGGTGACTGAATAAACTTGTATCCCCATGTCGTGACATAGTATGTGATTAATAATACTTAGGTCCTATTGACCTGAAGTGTGTCCATAATATAATGTTTAAAAAGCACATTTCATATATATATGAAGTTATACATATATCACACACAAACATACATGATATGCATTGTATATAATATACATACATATATATCCTATTTATGTAAGATAAAAATAAAAGAGCTAAATGATTAATGAAAATGTGCACAGATAGATATGTGAAATGTGATCCGTGAAACTGTAGAGGGTAGGGAAAGAAAGGGATGTTTATCACAGATTCTGCTATTCTCCTCACTATAGGAAATTTTTGGAAACCCTAAAATGTTTAACTTACAAGAAAGTATTAAATAATGTTAGTGCTAAATAATGTTTAGTATGTATGTAATTAGGAGGAAAAAATCATATTGTAAAATAGTGTGTATGGTATAAGTCCATCTATATATATATGCTTCTATGTACATAGAAAATAGTCTGAATGGATATACACCAACATAAAAGATGTACACATGTGTGCATTCTTATTGTTTTCTTGCATTTTTTTGTTTTCTTTTATTCACTAGATATATTTATTGGAGGATTTACTGGATGCCAGATGCTGTTCTAAGCTCTTTTTTCCTGTTTTGGGTTCCTGTTAAGTTCAAGTCTGCTAAATGGTAAGTTATTTGAGGGCAAGTGGTTTTGCTTTCTCATCTTCATATAGACCATTGTGGCAGACAGAGTGTTTTAAATTTGATAGGAAATCAATAAAAATCTACTGATTAAATGAATAAATGAATGATCAACATAAACAACTTGCTCAAGGCCACTCAGTTAGTAGGCAGCAAAGCTTGGGTTAGGCATCTTCACTTATCACTTCACCTCCCTCTTGATGCATATAATTTGACTTCCTAGTGGGCCTAAATTTGAAATTTAACAGATGAACTTGTCCACTGTTTTATGGAGAAGGCCTCCCGTCAGGACATACAACCCAAAAACTTCTGAGGGGATTATTGGTAGGCCCTGTCCCCTCAAAAGTGAGCACAGGTGCGGAGGAAATGAAAATCAAATGTCTAAATAATCAGGATAATCATTTACTGTGGTATTATGTGTTCTGAGTAACGTGAAACTTCTTTTTGGTTGTTGACCCTCTCTCTTATCCTGAATTTTTAGTTCGCACATATAAACAAAACATATTCCTGAAAGAGCCTGGATCTATTTGCCAACAGGTTTATGATTCATGTTTATATAGGTTGTAAATCCTTTTCAGGAATTACAAAGATACCTTGCTTTGCTTTTCCTAAGCTGTTTATTCTTGCTATTACTTTACGTATTGTTCTGTGTGTCCAAGATACCAGAGACCTGTGAATTCAGCTCAGCAAATGTCCCCTCAACATTTTCTATATTAATGTTGGATACCAGTGTTCATAAATTGTAACAAAACCAACATTCCATTCCATGTGGATTTTCTAGCCAACTAGGAGTCAGGTATTTAACCCTTAACAATATCCAAGGCATTACCTGTTCACAGTAATGTATAAACTCTTGAAAGATGGGATGTCTGGGTACCTAAATTTGGAGAAAAATAAAATGTCCATAATTTGCTACCTATTTCACTGAGTGATTGGGAGAGTCAACTGAATAATAGAAGTGAAAGTGTTTTGTAAAGTTTCAAGCACTGTGCACACAGAAGGGAGTATTAATTTGACTAGTGTTCTTTGCTTTGGTCTGGATCTCCATAATTGACAGAGATAAAAGTAACACATACTGCCATCTTTGGGATCTTCAACACATGTTCTTTTAAATGGAGTTTGATTGACAACAGCCATATAATCTGATTGTCCCAAGCCCTCCTATCTTCTAGGGCCACATTCTCCTTTACATTTCCTGAAGAAACGGTTCAAGCCCAATCCCACGCACAGCAGTCCCCAATACATTTGAAAGTTTCCAGGAAGAGAAAGATATCTTTCCTCGTCACTCCCACTGGTTTCTTCCCACTTAGGAACCTGTCTCCTAAATCAACTCTGCTTCCCTCAGTCCCTTTATCCAGTTGCAACATCTCCTCCACCCTCTTTGCCTCCCCAAAGCGCTGCCAGGACAAAGCTATTGCATGCAACTAACTTTAATTTATAGTTTGGGTGGAATATAACAGACCATGGCACAGCACAAAATAGGAACAGCCTAAAATTAAAAACTAAAGATCATTAATCTTAAAGTCCCTTGGCCATCCGTGTCCCAGCAAATCTCTCACCAGTCATTTCTTTCCTTAGACATCCAGGCAAAAGTCCCCTGCCCCTCTCATTTATTGGCTGCCACTGTAAAACTCAAATGTTATGTGTTTTTAATTATGCAGAACTATGTGATTATTTTCTCTTAAGTCTTTTCAATAATAGATACAAAGGAGTTTGTCATTTCAAGAAATAGGGCTCCTCAAAGTATTTTCCTGCACAAAAGCATCATCTACCCCTAAATCTCGCCATTCTTAGCAACACAAAGATTTTTTTTTCTTGCTAAACTTCTCAAAGTTCAAATTCTTAAGGCAGGGTGGTAGTGGTTGTGCAGGTATAGAGGGACTTCCATTAAATGTACTTTTTCTTTCCTCAAAGAGGAGTCTGGAAAGCTTTCAGAGCTGTAGGAATTCTTGTCCTCCAGAAAAGAAATTAAGCAAAAAGATAAGGGGTGGGGGAGAGGTATGAGGCTGGGGTGCGGGCACCTAAAACTTCCCATAGTCCCTGAAATTATACCAAGAAATCACAATACCTGAGGCTGCTCTTAGAATCAACCTCTTTAAAACACTGTCCATTCATCAAGATTTCATGGGTAATGGTCTTCTAAAACTATGCAGCTCTATAGATGGAATATCCAGTGATGTAATGAAGTCACCTGGCCAGCACAAGGGACTGTGCTTAGAAAGTAGCAAAGTGCGTCATTTTAATTTCCATTGACTTACTTATAATATTAATACTTGCAATTTTTGAGTGCATACCATGTATTAGACTTGGGATACATTTTACATACAGTCTTTCTGGTCCTCAAAGTTGTGCAAGGTACATAGTACATATTATCCTTTCTGTTTTCAGACACTTTTCCCAAGGCCACTAGCTGGAGAGTGGTGTGTCTCCAAGGCCAATGCTCTCCCCTTAGACCATTCTGTGTGTTTCTGAGCTGGGAATAAACTGACCACCCATGTCTGTGTTCCCTTCAACTCTGGGTCTTATTGCCCAAAGAAGCTCTAAGGGGCAGTGCCCAAGAAGGCATGACTATCCTCTCTGACATCTACCTTAAAGGTTGACTGCATCCCACTTTTTAGAACCATTTATGAATCTATCATTCATACATTTGTCCAAACCCTTTTAAAATTCATTTATATTTCCTGCAGTATCACCTTTTAGGATAATGAGGTCCCTCGTTTTATTACCCACTATGTGAATTAGTGTTATCTTTTATTTGTCCATAACTGACCTCCATCAAGTTCCAGAGGGCACCTCCTCATTTGCCCCAGGCTAATGGACCCTGAACTATCCTTACATCATCCATCTAAGATGACAGGACATTTAGAACAAGACCAAGATCATACCCACGAACGACAGCATTCCTCGGCAACCAATTGGTAAGTGCTGGGTGGTGTTGGGATTGTCAAAGAGGCCTCCTTCCTCTTGAAATAAGGTACACAGTGTCTTGGGGGGCTGCTGACCAAGCAACAATGGCCTCAATGGTCCTGCCCCGGCACATTCCCTGAACCAATTAGCTTGAGGGGCTTTCCACATGAACCTCAAGGAACCTTAAGTCGTTGGCGTCAGATTAAATAAAACTCAGGTAAGAGATGGAGGCTCAGACAACTATTGGGTAAACTAGGATCATGGTTGTAAAGTCCTTAAGTTGTAGAAAAACATATCAGACACAGGAAAAGGTGAGAGTCCATCCCTGGAAACTGGGCACACAGCAGGCCCAAGACTAGGAGAAGCCTCTTTGCTGGAAAGAGAACAGAAAGTCGAGCAAAACTGATTTCCAGGCAAGTACCTTTTCTTAGACACTTGAGAAAATCAATATGTATTTTGACCTGAAAGAAAACATTCTCAGACTGCAGGGAAGGAGAGCGGTAATCTTTTCATTTTATATGTACCGAGTTTATTGAGGAGTTGCAAATCATTGCAGTGTAAACATAAAACAGTTTAAGTTTTTTCTCCAGCTGCTCCCCAACTCTATCCTGTTCAACTCCCCTTCCCCCTGCTTCTCTTAATTAACATCTCACTCTCTCCTAAGTCTCCAGTCTCGTTTGGTAGTTAGAATTGTCTCATTTAAAACTCATTCCTATTTACTGTAAAGTTTTCATCTCAAATATGATTCAAAGTCGTTCTCTCCCCAGCCCAGACTAGAGCCATCTGTGGCCCCGAACAGTCTGAAGCGAGGGTGAAGAAGTTGAGGTAGGACCCTCTTCTCGTTTCTTAGCTTCTCCTCTCCAGGACCACCGCACGCTGCCCAGCTGGCTGAAGACTGCATGGTTCCACTGGTGCTGCTCACAAAGACAACAAGGCAGACAGCACCCCTCCACCAAACAGAGTTACTCCAACAAAAAGCCCTGTTACTTTAGCAACATCCCTAAAAATGAAGCAGTGTACAACATGTGCATCTGCTCATGTCCAACTTGCCAGCTCCTCCTGTTTGTTGGAAAAGGGGAGGAAAGAGGAGCTAATGGGTCGATGTCTTCTTGGTTGACTAGGAAAGGTTGAAGTTGGTTGCCCCACTCTTCTGACTGGCCCTCTCTGTCGTTTGAGTGAGGAGTGACCAAATGTGCTTCTCCCTCTCTCTCTCTCACAGGGTACTCATGCGGGCCCTGTGGGGACTGGAGTCAGGATACATATGCATGGCTCTCTGTCAGAGACTTCATTCTGGCTCCACTGTTCCAAACCTCCCACCATCGTCTTCAGCTTCCTCCCAAAGGTGTTTCAATCAAATGCCAGGTCACTATACCACATTCCTATTACTTATATCTTTACAGCATCCTCCCACCCTTCTCCCCACCACTACCAAAAAGAAAAAACGGTTTTGAGTATTGATATTCATATTCTCAACAGATTAAAAATATTCCTTTCAATTTTCCTTGCAAACCCTCAAAGATCCATCTTTATTCAGTGTTAGACATTGTGCAGTTTATCAACGTAAGATTGAAAAAAAGCGAAGATGAAGGCGTATGCACTGATGTAGTTGGGTGGAAATGCATATTTTGCGAGCATCTGATCAGGATGCTTGGTTTCTTTCTCTTGCTGTCTGTAATGACATCCATAGAGCTATGCTCAAGGTTATAAATCTTTTTCACACAGACTTACCAGAAGTGACTCAAAACTAACTTAACCTGTATTAGATATAGTTACGGATCTGCAGACACGTTTAAGCTCTTTAAGCAACAAATTGAAGCCATCACTCTAGCTAGAAGTTGAAGCTGTTCCTTGTCCTTAGTGATTAAAATTTAGAAAAATCTGCCTAAAATACATCAGTCATGTAAATGAACCCTCAAGGGGCACTTTCTTGGAGTCGGGGCATTATTTGTATAGAGAACAGTCTGCCAGAGCCACTGGCGATATCGAGAAACATTTGGGATGAACAAGTGCTGAGTCACTTTAAAACTAACCAAGTAATAGAGGCAGTTATCACCCAAATACATTACTTATCACCGGGGCCTCCTGATGCCTGTGCTTACCCAGGAACCCTCCTGTGATATTGAAGGCCAAGGCATCTCCTCTCCCTAACAACACTGTTGTATCTTTGGCAACTTGAGCAGGAACTCAGAAAATCAATACCACTTCATGAGCCAGGTCTTGGTCCTCTCCCTTTACGAGGATTCTGTCAATGCAAGGGGCCATTACTGTACTTTAAAGGCATGATATAAAATTGCTTCGACAAGATATAAGACACACCGTTTGCAAGAACCTGGTGAGAGTATTTCAGTCAAAGTTAAATAGTTTCATCACGTAATTACTTCAATTGGCAAAGCTCCAGTCGAACGCACTCTCGGAGGGGCTGCACCTTCTATTACGGGTGGGGGATTTTGAGTGAGGCCTGTCGATCAGCTTCAGTTGTTCTAAACAAGGTCAAGCTGTTAAAATCGAGGCAAAGCCCAGCATCGATGCCATTGGCAATGACACTGCAACTGAGTTGACAAGTTGCTTTCCCTTTTTTTTCCCCCTCCAACTAAGTGGTCTGAAAGTAGCTTTAGTTTTATGGCTATAAAATATTTCATCCTGATCTGCAGTCTGGTAATTCATTTTCTAAGGACTGTTTAGAATTTATTCAAGGGGAAAAGGAAACTCTGTTGGTTTCTCTAACCGATTTCCATTATATGACACAATTTAACTTTTGTATTTTATGAGGTTTTATGTGTTCCACTAAAACCATTAGCTGGTTGTCTCCTCATGATAAAATTTAATCATTTATATAATACCTTAAAAGCCAATGACAGTTTTGCATATATTTATGTTTTCTTTCATTTAAAATATGGGCGTGTCATAAAGTTAGCTCTTATTGGCAGGGGGTGGGGGGAAGGAAAAGGCTGGCACTAAAAACAGAAAATCTGTAAGTATTGAGCCTTTATGTATGACACAATAAGAATGAAGCACTGTTGCCTACAAACTGCCGGAAATTTGAGAAAAAGTGAATGCTAATTCATGACGACCATTCATATTTCAGTGATCACCTGAGTGCACCCAAGCTCCACATTTAGCTTTATCCCATATAAAGCTACTTGACAACTATGAGATTTTGGCAATTTAACAAAAATTTTAATAATAACAATGAGAAATAGACTCAAAGGACAGGGACGTATACCTTGCAAAAATGTCTCACAGAAGCTAATCACATTAGCCTGCCCTTTGCAATCAGAGACGCTCTCACAATTCCACTTCCAAGTAACATTTCCCAAATCTGGGTGGTTAATAAAGACTAGAAGAAAAGTGATTTTCTCTCCCTCTCATCCCACTTCCACCTACAGAGTTCCAATTATGGCATCACTTAATCACCACACATATTTATTTTAGAGTTATTCAAATGCATTATGAATTTATATGTCTATTATTAGATTTATTGGTGCTAATGATTTGGATTTAAATAGCACTTTTCTTCCTGAGGCTATAACAATTTTTCGTCAATGACCGAATTCACTTTCTCTGCATGCCTCAAATGGGAGGTAGGAAAGGGGCAAAGGTCATTCAACCCATTTAGCTTAGGACAATCTTATCCCAAAGATCAGAAAGAATTAACTAAGGCTCCATATATTCTGACAGTAATGGATCAAGGAACTGGCTATATTTTTAACTGTGAAGAGTGCAGTTACCACATATATATCGTTCATCATGATATCCCCAGCAAACAGAATAGTATCCAAAACAAATATTTGTTAAAAAAAAGAATTAATAGATACATCAGTTGATCAATCAGTCAATCATAGAGAATTTCAGCTAGAAATTTGCAAATTCTCAAAGCTAGTGGAAGTAAAGCTGGGGTGTTTGGTAGACTATCCCTCCAATTGCAAAAGTGTATATGCTCATTTTCAAAGGGGCAAAGTGTGTTATTGGGCTGATACATAGGTAGGGATGTGTGTAGGTTACGATAGTGATGATTTCAGGGGAACAGGAATATCCACCAGTCCTCCTCCAAAACCTCCCCTACCTTTACAGGGCTTAATAAATTTCTCTATCAGGGAACAAAGCTTTTCCTTCCATGATGAAACATAAAGGCTGGACGGAATTGTTTCTAGGAAAGTAGATCAGAGTAGGCTGTGCTGTGGGGAGAAGCTGATTTACTGTGAAGCTAATGAGACTTAAGTTTCAGGGCCGCTCAGCTATCCAGATCTCTGCCAAGGTCCTGGGAGGACCCTAGCAATGAGTTTTCATTGGTTTTGTTGAATTTGCAACAGTAAGATATTTTTGTGTTCTGTTTTTGTAAAAACATCCACCCCTCAAATTGTACAAGTTTCAGGGCCCACAAATCCTGGATTTCCACCTGTTGTGGGGTCACATTTATTTTAAAATCTCACTGCTATAACACAGCAAAGGTTTATTCCTGGTTCTTGCTTCAGCAAGAAGCAGATCACTTTGTTCCATATAGTCACTCAGGGATCCAGCTGAGGAAGGTTCTCGCCATCTTTTGACACTGCCATGTTAACATGGGTCTACCAGTGTTGTGTCAGGAAGGGGAGAAACATGGACAACTTACACCAGTTTAAAATACTTTACTCAGAATTTATACATAGTCATTTATCTTCATAACCCATTGACCAGAACTAGTATGTGGATCAAACTTAGTGCCAAGGGAAGCTGTGAAAACTTTCTGTGTTCCCAGGACAAAGAGGATAACTGAAGGCAGTGAGCACTATTAATCTATACCCCCAAATACCCTCTGATTTTGTTTCACACCAAAGTGTACTTAAAGTGAATAGGTAAAGTGCAAGGGCATTAAGGTATTCATCTCCTAAAGAGTAGAATGGCAAGAACTCATCTTAATAATGCCAACCTCAGGAAAAAAGTCAGATATCAAGCACTAAAACTCATCTGGAGAGATTTGGCAATAAGAAGAAAGATTAAGAGACCAGTTCCCAGTGTTACTAGGACTAGTCTATGCCCAGAAGGATTCCAAGGTATTTGGATGCACTAGTCCCACACGAAATACACATATTTTTTGTAATGAAGAAGCTCAAAATTCCTCAATGTTTTTCCCTTGTCTAAAGAACAACAGCCATGTAGCTGTCCAGTTTTTCCAGCACCAGTTATTAAAGAGGCTTTCTTTGTTCCATTGTATATTCTAGCTTCCTTTGTCATAGGTTAGGTGACAATAGGTGTGTGGGTTTATCTCTGGGCTTTCTACCCTGTTCCATTGATCCATATTTCTGTTTTTGTGCCAGTACCACACTGTCTTGATTACTGTAGCTTTGTAGTATAGTCTGAAGTCAGGGAGCCTGATTCCTCCAGCTCCGTTTTTTTTTTTTTTTTTTGAAAAATGCCATTGGTAACTTGATAGGGATTGCATTTGGGTAGTATAGTCATTTTCACAATATTGATTCTTCCAGTCCAAGAACATGGTATATCTCTCCATCTGTTTGTGTCATCTTTGATTTCTTTCATCAGTGTTTTATAGTTTTCTGAGAACAGGTCTTTTGCCTCCTTAGGTAGGTTTATTCCTAGGTATTTTACTCTTTGTGTTTCAGTGGTAAATGGGATTGTTTCCTTAATTTCCCTTTCTGATCTTTTGTTGTTAGTGTATAGGAATGCAAGAGATTTCTGTGTATTAATTTTGTATCCGGCGACTTTACCAAATTCATTTATTAGCTCTAGTAATTTTCTGGTGGCATCTTTAGGATTCTCTATGTATAGTAACATGTCATCTGCAGTGACAGTTTTACTTCTTCTTTTCCAATTTGGATTCCTTTTATTTCTTTTTCTTCTCTGATTGCCATGGCTAGGACTTCCAAAACTGTGTTGAATAACAGTGGCAAGAGTGGGCACCCTGGTCTTGTTTCTGATTTTAGAGGAAATGCTTTCAGTTTTTCATCATTGAGAATAATGTTTGCTGTGGGTTTGTCATATATGGCCTTTATTATATTGAGATAGGTTCCCTCTATGCACACTTTCTAGAGAGTGTTTATCATAAATGAGTGTTGAATTTTGTCGAAAGCTTTTTCTGCAACTCTTGAGATGACCGTATGGTTTTTATCCTTCAATTTGTTAATATGGTGTAAAAGAATGAAATTAGAACACTCCCTAACACCATACACAATAATAAACTCAAAATGGATTAAAGACCTAAATGTAAGGCAGACACTATAAATCTCTTAGAGGAAAACATAGGCAGAACACTCTTTGACATAAATTGCAGCAAGATTTTTTTTGATCCACCTTCTAGAGTAATGAGAATAAAACCAAAAATAAACGGGACCTAATGAAACGTAAAAGCTTTTGCACAGCAAAGGAAACCAGAAACAAGATGAAGAGACAACCCTCAGAATGGGAGAAAATATTTGCAAATGAAGCAACTGACAAAGGATTAATCTCTGAAATACACAAACAGCTCATGCAGCTCAATATCAAAAAAACGAAGAGCCCAATCCAAAAATGGGCAGAAGACCTAAATAGACATTTCTCCAAAGAAGACATACAGATGGCCAACAAACACATGAAAAAATGCTCAACATCACTAATCATTAGAGAAATGCAAACCAAAACTACAATTAGATTATCATCTCACACTGGTCAGAATGGCCATCATCACAAAATCTACAAACAATAAATGCTGGAGAGAGTGTGGAGAAAAGGGAACCCTCTTGCGCCATTGGTGAGAATCTACATTGATACAGCCACTATGGAGAACAGTATGGAGGTTCCTTAAAAAACTAAATATAGAACTACCATGTGACCCAGCAACCCCACTACTGGGCATATATCCAGAGAAAACCATAATGCAAAAAGACACATGCACCCCAATGTTCACTGCAGTGCTATTTACAATAGCCAGGACATGGAAGCAACCTAAATGCCCACTGACAGAGGAATGGATAAAGAACATGTGGTACATATATACAATGGAATATTACTCAGCCATAAAAAGGAACTAAATTGGGTCATTTGTAGAGACACAGATGGACCTATAGTCGGTCATACAGAATGAAGTACGTCAGAAAGAGAAAAACAAATATCGTATATTAATACATACTGTGGAATCTGAAAAAATTGGTATAGATGATCTTATTTACAAACCAGAAATAGAGACACAGACGTAAAGAACAAATGTATGGATACCAAAGGGGAAAGTGGGGGTGGGATGAAGTGGGAGATTGGGATTGACATATATACACTGTTGACACTATGTATAAAATAGATAACTAGAGAACCTACTGTATAGCACAGGGAACTCTACTCAATGCTCTGTGGTGACCTAAATGGGAAGGAAGTCCAAAAAAGAGGGTATAGCTGATTGACTTTGCTATACCGTAGAAACTAACACAACATTGTAAAGCAACTGTACTTCAATAAAAATTTCTTAAAATAAAATAAAATAACGAACAACGGCCAAACTCATTAGCATTCAAGGTCCTCCAAATTCCAACTTCTGTTTAGTTTTTCTGCCTCTTGTTCTTTCCACTCTACTTCCCAAAACCCCAGCCATATTGAACGACTCATCCTTCCTTGAGAAGATACACTATCTGCCTTTTGACTGCACAGTCTATCCTCGACATTAAATGCTCTCTCTTCTTTCTCTTATGCAACCAATGAACTCATTCTTCAAGTCGAAGTTCAAAAATCATACCCCATAGGAAGCAAGCCTCCCTTACAGGTCTTAGCTAAAAACAGGTTCTGCCATTTTGTTCCATTTCCCTTTGTGTTTATTTCAATTATATCATATTTCTCCTTGTTTATAGGCACAATCTCCCTCCCTGTTAGACCGTCAACCTCATCCATGAGGGAGAACAGAGTTTTATCCCCAGCACTTGGTTCAGCCCCTGGCATATCATCAGAATTTAATAAATTATTGTTGCATGAATGAGTAAATGAATGACTAAGGAGGGAGCACAGGGACTAAAGGGAATCAGGATTTTCTAATGAGGCTAAGATACAGGTGACCCCTAAGTTAGAAAGGGGGCAAGAATGACTCCTATTTTGTGAGAGCAGGTACTGCTTATTTAGGGACATGTGCCCACATGTCTATACAGGACCAAGTGCTATAATTTTCAAAGTACTACTTAGTGCAGGTGTTTCCATAATTGGGATGAAGTGAGAAAATTCCGCTCACTGGATCTAAAAGTCACCCTTCCACCTGGGTAATGCAATGGTCCAAGCTTTAAAAGATGTATGAATTGCCTCTCCCCAGAGGGACTAGGCAGAGAAGGATGTACTTTCTAACACAGCACAGTTATTGACCTTCCACTGTAGCAAATCTGCAAATGTCAAAGCAGTGAATGTTTCTAAGAAGAAAGCTACTGTTTAAAAACAGATGTTTAAAATACAGGGCCTTGAGAGCTGTCCTCTCTCCACACACACTTGCTAACAATTCTGAGAAGCACAGAATACAAACATGTATCATTCCCCCTCTTTCCTTTCCAAGACCAAACAAAGGAAGTTGAATGAATCTTCACCTTTGTTTATGCAATTTAAGAACTGAAGAATGTGTTCCTAAGGTTAAGATGAATCCCAGGACAAGAGAAGGTTAAAAGGCACCATTACAGCATGTGTGTGTAATAATGTCATAGGTTTGTACAGTGCTTATGACTCTCCAAATCTTCTCATCATTCTCATGGGATCCTTAACTAATCTTGGGATGATCCAAGAATAGGTTGGATTAGACCCATTTGACAGATGGGGAAACCCATCACCAGCAAAGATATGACATTCCTAAATATTGGTAAAACATAGAGAGTTCTGTCAAGGCCAAGGAGAAGAAGAAATAACTAGATTGTTAATTCTATTTCGAGGGCATTACATCAACATATTTATTATCAAGGTACTTCTCTGGGCACATGGACAATGTGAGTGTGTCTCTGAATTATTCATTCAACGCACAACTTCGAATACCACCCACGTTTTAGCATTGTGCTGGGGATGAAGCATAGAGAAATAAGTAATGACCTAGGTATGAGTGTGTTCACAGAAACAAATGAGAGATTATAAAACAATGGGGGAGCTGGATGATGCTGAGGTGATGGGGAATCATGGGAATACAAGTAAGGTCAAGTGGACATTCCTAAGGGAAGCAGGGAAGGCCTCCTGGTGGAACAAACGCTTAAACGAAGGATGCAGAGAAATTAATCCCGTGAATAGAGGAAGGTCAAATGAGGGGAAAGAGACCCGTGTACAAAGGCACAGCACAAGAAGTAAAACATCTGAGCAAATTCAATCATCTGCGTATGTAGACCACAAAGCAAGAAATGTAGAGAAATGTTGGATGGCAAGAAACCCTGCAGTCCAGTTATCCACCTCAAGAAATAAAAGCTTCCTCCAGGGCCTACGGCAGGACTGACGACTGGTTTGCTTGAGAAGAAACATTTAGACATCTGTGAAACTGACCTTTCTCCTTCAACCCTGTAGCAGTGTCAAAAACAGATTTTATGCATTGGGGCAAAGGCCTCAGGCCCAGCATCGGGCCACAGTGAGAAATCGCTGCTACTAATCAAGAAAAGTTCTCTTTTCTTGTCTGAGTGCACTTTGGCAGAGGAAGCCGTCCATGCAAGGGGCCTGCCTCACAGTGGGACAAAGAAGGGGGCATTTCTCCCCGCTCTGGAGCCCCCTGCCCCCACGGCAAAATGAACTCTCCCTTTGCTTGTGATATGGCTAATGTATTCCACTGGGGAGAAGGTCTTTTAATCCTGTAAGGAGAGAGAATCATAAAGAGGCAAGTACCCTCTGGGGAGGAAACAAGTGAATAAGGGGTAAGTAGCTAATAGCAGAGCCATTTCTGAGAGCCATCTTTGCAAACGAAGAAGGGGTGGGAGCAGGAAGGCCAGTAACGGGGAGGGAATGGGGGGCTGGCCCCATCTACACTTGATAACAGAATCGGTCACACCTGACAGCAGAATCGGGAGAGATACCTCAGGGCAGGAGTCAGCCAACTTCTTCTGTAAAGGGCTGGGTAATAAAGCTTTTAGGCTTTGCAGACCACCGGGTCTCTGTTAGAACCACTCAACGCTGCTACAGTAACTCAAAAGCAACCACAGACAAAATGTAAACGATGAACATAGCTGTGTTCCAATAAAACCCTTATTTACAAAAATAGGTAGGCAGCCAGGTACCCATAGGCCACAGTTTGCTGACCTCCGTCTTAGAACGATGGCTCTCAAAGTGTGGTCCCTGGACCACAGCAGCATCAGCATAGCATCACCAGGGAACTTATTAAAAATTTACTTATTAAAAATGTAAATTCTCAGCCTCACCCCAGACCTTCTGAACCAGAAACTCAAGGTCAAGGGCACTGCAGTCAGTGTTTTACTGGCAGTGAAAGAATCAACCTCACTCCAAGTGGTGACTCTGGAGTTAGCAATTTGTTAAAGACAGGGTTTCAAACCACATGGTGTGCATTTATGATCAAAAAGAAATCTTTACTGTTACAGAGTGTTCTTTTGTCTAAATAGAAGGTAGGTTGTGAGAGCATGTCTTGAAACACTCACAAGACCCTCTGCAAGTTTCCTCATTCATCTGATAGCCAATTTTTATGACTTATCAGCTAAAATCAATATGGCAGCGATACATCCTGCCTGGGTTTGAATTGATCATAGAAAGAATTCCAGAAAACACTAAAAGCAGCTCTGGTTACTGAGAAACTTGTAGATCACAGGCTTGGTTTCTTTCATGGAAAACCAGCATGGTTTTCTTCAGCAAATGTTGAACTGAGTATTAAAAAGGCATTAAGCTGCCTCCTTTGCCATGTCAAGTATGCATTCAAATTCAAGACAGCATTTAAAATATTAAAACATCTAGCAATTTTATTACTAGCTCATTTAAAATGGCGACCATGAAAAATTTAGTTTAAGCTACCCAATGATGGCTCGTGAGACACTTAAAAATACACACACAGATAACTGAACTTTTAAAGTAAGTTCCTTATTAACTTCTTTCCCCTCATCTATTACCATTGCTATTTTCCAGCTGTATAAACAGTCTGGAGAGTATGCCTTGAATGAATTCACCGTTCAGAAAACAACATAATTACAGCCATTCCAGCAAATCGAGTGCCAAAGAAGTTACAAATTAATTGAAGGTTAGCATTGAAAATTAAATCCTAGTCAGCTTGAAGTCATCTTTTAGGCTACTTTCTATAGAATTAAGTAGAGAACTCTCTCCACATCAGTTTGGCTGACAGAGTTTTAAAGTTCAGGTGGACAAATGGCCTTCCCCCTGGCTATCACTTTCCTGTGATCTGATATTGTTAATCCCAGGTGATGCCTGCCAATAGTACCTTAGAACCTGCTTATGATTTATGCGTGATGCAGGACCACTTCCTATTCTCCTATAAATACACTGGCATTAGAAAAATCACAATTTATCTTGCCCTATTCTATATTGTTAATGACCACTGAGGACATTATCAAAAAAACATTTTTCTCTTTTATTTTTATTATTTCATTTTTTCAAACATACAAACCATTTGCAAAAACAATACAAAGAATCCCCTGTACCTTTCATCCAGATCCCCCAAATATTAATAGATTTACAATATTAATTAGCTAACTGAAAAAGTTCAACTATCAAAATCAGATAATTAACATTAAAATTCAAAACCCCTATCTAATGGACGGACCTTCTTCAGATTTCACCAGTTGTCCCTCTAATGCTCTTTTATTGGCCCAGGATCCAATCCAGCATCACTTGTGGTATTTATTTGTCATGTTTCCTTAATGTCCTTTGATCTGATCATCAATAAATGTTTAAATCCAACACACATTCATTGAGCACCTAAGCTGTGCCAAAATTGTGGCAAAGCTCTGAGGATTCAAAGATGCTTCTGGCCTTTGAAACACTTATGCTTAATCGTCAAAGTCAAAATAAAATCAAAGGCCAGGCATGGAAGAATGTACTGAAGTATTGCTTCTTTAGGAAAAAATAAATAAAACAACACTGTTTAGATTTGAAAAAAAAAAAAAGATATCATTAATGAAGATGACCTCAACCCAAAAGGTTCTTGCTTACAAAAAACATTACTGTTCATGGCTGAAAGCAACATTCAGAGACATTGCATGTAACAGAGCTACTGGATTGTCTTCATGGTCAATGTTTGTACTCCTCATGCCTAAACAAGGCTTGGCAAACAGAAGGGGCTCAGTAAAGGTCAAATGAAGTGGGGAGTTGGGGTCATCTCTAAAGCCTACCAGAGGATTTGGAACATGCAGGATAGCTCCAGGTGTCAGCCTGAAATCCCCTTTTGACAGTGAAGAAACTCATTCAAACTCCAAATTAAAGTTCAGAGGCTAATTACCATCTGAGGACCTTTTTCTTTTTGTACTGCTTTGAAACAGGATGTGATGAAAGGCACTGTTAAACACTTGGCAGAGAACCAGAGATTTGGGCTCAAGGATTTTTGGCATGCCTACTGATCTCTCCATTTACTTCATTTCTTTAATATCAAATTGTACCTCCATGGCTCATTCAATGCTGTGTTTTGTGAGATTTCTAGAATCTTGAAGTTGAGAGAACATCAGCGGTTGCTAGTCCAGCACCTGAACGGATTCATATTCGTAAGTTCTTTACAACATTTCTGACAAGAGGTGTGGCCCCTCTCCACTATTCTAGCCCTATCCAGCTTTAGGAGAGTCTTCCTGATAGTACTGCAAAACTCCATCATGCTACACCTCTCACCTCCCACTCTATATTTAACAAGTATTGTCCTATGTTCTGCCTTCTATAGTCCCACACAGTAATTCTGGATATATATCAGTTCATCAATGCCTTTTAAAAATATGGGTCCTAAAATGAACCATTCAAAATGCTCCGAGTCTGGCCTGACCAGCATGGGGCACAGAGAATCTGTCATCTCACTGGTACTGACACTACTTAAATGTCCATGAATCACACAGCTTTTCTAGTAGTTGCATCACAGTGTTGACACGGTGGGTTTTCAGAATCAGTTGAGTGTTGAGTCTTCACAAAGGGTGCTACTACTGTCTGGCTTCATTTTGTGTAACATGTACTAAAGCAGAGAGACCTGGAGGTCCTATATGTATAAGTTTATGTTTATCTATTTTGGGTTCTACTTCATTATATTTGACCCATGGTTGCAACTGTTCGAGACCTTTTCGATCAGGAGGCAAATAAATGAGTTACCCTGCCTTTTCCTGTCATCCACCAATCAAACAAGAAGCCACCTATGCCATTACCAAAGTCATTACTCAAAATATGGAATAACATAAGATCACTGGCAGAAGCACAAGGCTAGTTAATTCCCTAAAGACAACTTTGCCTCATTAGGTAGCACTCTTTGGCATGTGACTAAATGGTTGTAAATATATTCATCTATTATCCTACCCACATTTTACCACTCTTGTTCACAAAGATGACCACAGATTCTACCAAAAGTGTTGCTGAAACCCATGTTCACTAGGTCTTTCCCTGGTCTATCCCAAAATGAAAATGGCTTAGCGTGGCAAGGCTTGGCAACAAGGCATGAAATGAAATGTAGGGTAAGTTGAGAATGTTCCACACGCTCTTCTCAGAGATGAGTGAGAGCTGCATGATAGGAGCCGACTTCCACCATCACCAAAGACAACTTGTTTCTGACCCAGTTGCATTACCTATACCTGGAATGCAGCATCCACGTTCTCCCACTGATACTACTATTTTATTCCTCTCTTTTTTAATTTTTAAAAGAATACAGTTTCACTGATTTCTTAGAACATTCTCTTGGCATTGTGCCTCCCTGTTTCATGCAATGTGTCTCTTCAAACATTGGTATAGCTTTCCCTAACCAGAAACCAGTATCATGAAGTTTCACTCCACTAAGTCTGAGGAGTTACGTATGCCACCTTGGGTTAAAATCTCAAATTTGATTTAAAATTTTTTTCACACTCAACATAATCAATAACATCCTGGCATCTATACGATGCCACAGGCATTATTTCTCATTTCCTGCCCAGGTATTTTCTTCTTCAGCATATTGAATATCTATTTTATGTTTCTTTTTTCTTTCTACCTTGCAACTTTTGTCTACTTTTATATTTCCTGGTGAAACCGAAGTTCGAATACAAACTGGTTACGGTGCAAATGCACAGACTCTTTGGAAACAAAAGGTAACCATTTTTACAAGCCACCCAAAGGACAAGAATAAGAAATGCTTTTGTTAATTAGCATCATGAGGCTGAACTGAACCAAGGATCTTAGGTTAATTCTAATGAGCTATGAGCTAATATTGGTAAGATGTTTTTAGATTTTTAATTTAAAAGCACTTTGCCAATGAAAGTATAAGGGTTACAAATTTCCTGAGCCATCTGGTCCCCTACATAAAGTAATGATTTCAAAAAGTTTAGATGGATGAATGGAAAGATAGATAAATAGGGAATTTATTCCTCTGTCTACTATTCATAAAGAAAAGTTTCCATCTTCACAAAAGCCCATTTAATAAATAGATGTTATTCCACTCACAGTTCAGATTGTGGCAAGTGAAAAGTAAAAACAAATAGCATATACAAATGTATAACCTACACTGTTCAAATAGTCACAATAATAAGTTCTGAGGATCTAATATACAGCATAATGATTATAGTTAATAATATGGTATTATACACTTGCAAGTTGCTAAAAGAGTAGACCTTAAATGTTCTTACCACAAAAAAAAGGTAATTATGTGATGTGATGGAGGTGTTAGCTATGGTGGTGATCGTTTTGCAATAAATAAGTGTATCAAATCAACATGTTGTGCATCTTTAACACAATGTCACATGTCAATCATATCTCAATAAAGCTGGAAGAAATATATATATTCACAAGGAGAGCTGAACTGGTCCCTTCATCACTAAGAGGCTACCTCCTAAAAAAATCCAAGAGCAAGAGTCATTGTAATCTATTTATTTATTACTTATTATAGCCAATTCCTTTACATTCATTAACATATTTAATTTTCGGAGTAGTCAGATGAGCCAATTACTAATGTCAACACCATTTTACAAAAGTGGAAACTGAGATTTACAGAGGTTAAACCTTCCCTGATGTTTCAAATATCATGCCTGTGATCCAGGATTGGTACCCAGCAGCTCTGTTCCACATGTTTCCGTCTCTAGACCTGTTCCACAGCACAGAAGTTGGTGGGAATTGTGGTAAAACTTGGGCAATCAACATAAAAGGTATGCAAAATATATTCATTGTTTGTGCTACCTCACCCTAGTTAACCCTCTCAACCTTCCTATGTGATAATATTATCACCCTCACTTTGCAGACAAGGGGGAGAGCAATCAGTAAGAGATGGGTACATGCTCTGAGACTGAGGACACTACATATTGTCAGGGTGATTGCCATCATCGCAGTACGTAATATTTTTACTTGCTTGCTATATTTAAGTGAAAAAATTACTAACTCTGGTTCTCTGTGAAAGAAGTGATTAAACATTAATCACATAATATCCAATCCCTCTACTCTCTGTGCTCCTCTTTGCACAGGAAAGAATGTTGGAGCATGTGGTTTTCCAGCTACTCTCAAGTGAATTATTTTAAAGGTAATAATAAGAAGAGATTACCCCAATCTCTTACGACAGCCAAAAAGTCCATGGAGATCACTGAAAGAAAATCCATCCCTAAGGGTATTTTACAGCAAAAAGAAAAGGAGACAAAGGATATTCCCCATCTTTAAGCAAATTCTCTGATTTGACATGATTACTTCAGTTTTCTCTAAAGGAGTATTTTCTGACCTCCTTTGTCATCTTTTGAGACCCTACTAGCTAAGAAATTCTCTGAAAGATCTGTGAGGTATCACTCTCCCTAACCAGCACCCCTTCCCTTGTTTAGGAAAGAAATATCAGTGAAGTGACAGTAACTCAGCTCCCCAAACGACTTTGCTTTCTACTGACTGACCTCATTGGTAGGGGAGAGAAACATCACCTCTCACCTCAGATGCTTTAATGTAGCATCGGCTCTGCCTTTGGCCTTTGGTAGTTTGAGCATACAGCCTTAGAGGCTGAGGCTTGAGGTGGTAAAAACATACTCCACAAAGGACTGGCCCTTTCTGAATCATCACTCATCCTTCCCCAGCATGGTCCCTGTTTTTTTCTAAAACATGAAGGATGTGTAAAGGACACATAAAACTTTAGTCAATAGGTCCATTATTATGATTGGCTGAAAACCATAAAATGCATCCATCAAGCCATTGTGTTGCATCTTGTGTTAAATTATGGTGATAAATAGTCCTTTATCTGTGACGTCACCTACTAATCTATTCCAAAAACTATTCACCACCGGCATTATGCATCATTCATGTTCCTGCCAGCTTGCTGAAAAAAAATCCTCTACATGATAAAGCCACACACAAGATTGCGCTTGACTCTGCCGACACAAATATTGTCTGTTATTTTCATGTCATACTGTGAAACGATTGCTTCTTCAGTTCCCAAAGTTATCTCAAGTGTGCAGTAACGTCCTCAGCTCTCAGCTCTGGGCATTATAACTCATGTACTTTTAATTGTTTATAATTTACATCAGAACTGGACGGAGTCCATTTGCACTCATGCTGCTTTATAACTACTAGATGACATATTTTTGCCACCTTGCTCTGAGTCGAATTTAATCCTATTGAAAAGCCTTTAACATAGAAATTTGGTGTGGAATGCCTTAATATTCTCAGGAGCTATGTAAAAGACTGTGTGCAGTTACTAGCAGTAGGACTGGGACTTGGATCTGATTTTATACAAAATGTTCTCATAAAATTAGACATTGTTTTTAGTTCTCAGAAAGTACTATTTATTAAAATGAAATCAAAAGAGGAAAGTGGGGCTTCCCTGGTGGCGCAGTGGTTGAGAGTGCGCCTGCCGATGCAGGGGACACGGGTTCGTGCCCCGGTCCGGGAAGATCCCACATGCCGTGGAGCGGCTGGGCCCATGAGCCATGGCCGTTAAGCCTGCGCGTCCGGAGCCTGTGCTCCGCAACGGGAGAAACCACAACAGTGAGAGGCCCGCGTACCGCAAAAAAAAAAAGAGGAAAGTGAGTATATTTTAAATTCCAATTTCAAGTGTAATAATCTGTTTAAAAACACACACATAATAGTGTTATGTAACTTTCTCTATATCACCTTGATGGTGTAATATTAGATGGTCTTCTTCTTAAAAGAGAAAAAAAAACCTACCTAATTTTCTCGACCTACTCAAATAAGAGGAGATGGAATACAGAATGAAACAAACGACTCACTGGACTTTCATTCAAAAGATGGATCCTAATATGTTTAATTTACTTTGAGCTTTAACTCAGAGAATCTGGGGCATTGTTTCTTGCTGAACAACGCAATGGAGGTGTCATAGCTTCTCTTTATATTTTAAATCACATATGAGATGATTGGATCGCAAAGAAGAAATAAACAAATACAAATGGGTTACACCCCATATCCATCTGCTATGCTTATTTATGTATTTTTAAAACTGCTTTCTTGACGGATGCACAGAAAAGATTCACTAATATGTTAACTGGGGAGAGAAATACAACCAGATTTTCTTCCCTTCACTATTCTTAAATGCCCAATAGAACTGGTAGCAAAATATCGTTTCCCTGAAAGTTGCTATGTAGTGCAAATTCCATCTAGTTAGTCATGGAAAACAATAAAACGTCAGATCACTTGAAAAACAGTGGCCCCCTTCCCTGGCCTCCTCTCAATTATCATCACTCGGAGACACATATTGCATGAAAAAGAGACATTCTAAACACCGAACAATCTTCAGCCAGTCTTGATGGAAGTTTGGCTTCAACTCAATGTTCAAAGTAAAACACGTTCCATCTTCTCCACTCTGATGTTTGCACTCACGTGTGGTGTCTGCAGAAAGAGGAGTGGCTCTTGCCTTCTAACTGTAGTAGAACGGGCCTCATTCAGGGCCACTGTTCCAGTTTTCTTTCTTTCTTTATAAATTTTCTCCCTTCTAGCTCTTTCTCCTATTCCTAAAACTATTCTTATTATTGAGAAGAATCATATGTTAAGCACATCTAAACATCAAAGTTAGCCTATCCTCACTGCTGAAACCACACACACATGTGCGCGCGCACACACACACACACACCCTGTTTTTTCTCACTCTCACCTCACACCCATATTCTGACAAATCCCTGAATCCTCACCATTGTATAGAAACTGCTGTTCTTGCCACCTTTTTGCTTCCTGGTGGGTCTGTAATTGTCATCTCATCCCTGGAGCCACATCAGGATCACTCAATAAATTGATTGTCAGGGGATATCTGAAGAACAGAACAGCTTGAGTTCTAGAAGCCAAGTGCCTTATGGCCTCCAGCCCAGAAAAAGGAAGCAATGAGGATGAACAAACCTCATCCCATTCCACTCCTCTAACACATTAATGTGAATTAAGCAAATGAATTTCATTCCCCATTTCTACTCAGAGAGAGCAAACAACAACGTGAAGAAGATTAAAGAATTAAATAAAACCATCCCTGCCATGTCTTTTTATGCAGAAGGAAAAAGATATCTAACCCCTGGTTTTGAAAAAGTTCATTTCAGCCCTTCCTCAAGTACGTACAATTTGCCTTTTTTTGTTATATCATGACTTCCCCATATAGAAATAATGCTATAACAGGGATTCTTCTGTTATGGGCTCCTTATTTGAAATAATGTTTAAGTGTTGTATTCTCAAGCTTCCGACTCTAAGATTCCAACATGCATTATCTTTTAGAATCCTGTTGGCAGTATGTTATCTCTTTCACTAGGAAAAAGCCTAAGTGGGGACTAATCTACATGTCAAGATAGCCTCAGAACAGCCACCTCTGATTATGCTTGTGGGCGCTAAACAAGATCATAGGGAATTTCTGAACTCATACAAAGTGTATTTCTGTGAGAAGATCATTACATCAATCAACACAAGAAGATTGGGGAGGGGACGCAAGATCAAGAAGTATTGGTTCAGTGCCTACTCTGTGATTTAGCCATTAAAAGTTGTCAAACTGTGCAAAACGTATCTTGCTAGCCCCATTTTGCAGACAAGAAAATAGATATTCATAGAAGTTAAGAAAATGAACAAAGTCACACAATTTGACTGCAAAATCCATGTTTTTTCTCAATCTTGTCAAGCTGCTTTTCAGATAGGATAAATCCTTACATTAAGGCAGTATTGCTGGGAATGGAGAGGAGGGAATGAAAGCAACAGTGCAGCGAAAATGAAAAGAAAAAACTGAACACGTTAATCTATGTATGATCTGTCAATGCAAATACACAATTGCACCTTTACTTCAGTGATAAGTCAACAAGCATTTATTAAAGATGGTTTTGTACCAGGCACCAGACCTGCGCTGGAGTCACAAAAATGTCGAATATCTTGGCCTTGGAGGGGCTTGTAACCTAATGAGGAAGACACCTAACAGGATCATTTCTGGGTTATGAATGAAGTTTGCAATGCAAGTTTCCTAAAAAAAGAGGGCACCAAAGCTGAGTCTTAAAAGATAATTAGGTCACAAAGAGACAGGGGAAGCAAAGGCATGTCACATAGAGGGAAGAGCAGCTAAGGTGGAATTGTAAGACCCCATAGCCACGCACTGGCCATTCTCTCCACTATTAAAAGGTAGCAGTAAATAAATAACTGAATACAAATGTGAATAGACAAAATCCAAAAGGCATAGCCACTCTCAAATACAAATTAGATATTTCTGTGGCCTAAAAGCAAACAGGTAATATCAATCTTTCAGGCCTCATCCAGAAGCTGTGGGTCTGGGTGTTCTTGGGCTACGGATGCCCAAGAGGAGGAGTCCAGGAATTCCTACTTCTGTGAGTAAACAGAGATTAAGAATGCCTCATACAAGACTGATGATTAGAGCCAGGCTTGAAACCAGGGGCCTGCCAGTGAAAAAGGCCACAACCAGCTGCTGGATTGCAGGAAAGCTCAGTAGACAGCATCGCTTTTCCTCTTCAAGTTCAGAACCAACTGAGAGACAGAGAGAGAAAGACAGGAAGAAGAGTCAGGAAGATAAAGATCAAAATGTATGCTTGGGCTTCCCTGGTGGTGCAGTGGTTGAGAGTCCGCCTGCCGATGCAGGGGACATGGGTTCGTGCCCCGGTCCGGGAAGATCCCATATGCTGCGGAGCGGCTGGGCCCGTGAGCCATGGCCGCTGAGCCTGCGCGTCCGGAGCCTGTTGCTCCGCAACGGGAGAGGCCACAACAATGAGAGGCCCGCGTACCGAAAAAAAGAAAAAAAAAGTATGCTTTATTACAGATAAAAGCTAAACTGGTGTAGCTTAGCCACATAGCCAGTTGGACTTGGTAACAGTCCCCTGAATTAGACAGATTTACCCACCCAATAACAGACAGTAATGCAAAACCGCTGGCTCCTCTGCAAAGGCAGAGTAGAGATTATATCTTGGCACAAAGGGCAGGTGAAAATTCTCTCATCCCTGTGTGCAGGCAGTTCTCCCAAAATGCCCAGAAGAGCCTAAAGTACATATACTCATTCCATCTCAAAAACTCTCTAAGCAAATAAGTTACCCCTCTCCTGGGGAGGGGAGTGATGATAGGATGGGGAAGCAGCCAGCAGTATTACTTGAGTGGAATTCCCTGTCACAGTCCTCTTTTCCCAATGGTATGCTCTATCTAGGGCTATTATTTACATAAAATTTGGTACCTAAGAGGCTGGAAGTGGCAGACACAGCCTCACAACCTAACTGACTCAGTGGCAGCATCTGTTTTCATCCTCAGGTGCCAGATCACCCACCAACATCTAGTTGTGAACATATAGTTGTGACAGAGGCAACCTCAAAGGCCTAACTAAGGAGAGATGAGTACAGAGGGACAGAAAGAAAATATAACAAATCCTTCTCAAGACCAGCCTGGAAACTCCAATTCCAGAATGTATGAGAGAAAACAACCTACAAGAGCCAACCAGTAAATTCAATAATTGGAATAACACACCCTGGAGAAAGTGAAAATAACTGAACAATTGGTAAGTAGATTTAAAATAATTATATTTAATATCCTCAAAGTAATGAAGATATAAATAACAATCAAAACAGCTAACAAGGGACTAGGACATTTTAAAAAGACAGATTAAATAGAAATGAGAATGGGTAGTCTCTTTGAAAAGAGCCTTAACTAGAATTTTAGAAATGTGAAACACAGTATTTGAAATAAATGAAAAACAACCAATTGGATAAGCTCTAGACAAATACTAGCTGCAGAAAGAACTGGTGAAATGGAAAATATAATTGGGACATCAACCAGTAAAGAAGCACATAAAGATAAAAACTGGAAAGGGCAGCTCTGAGACATAGAGGGTTGAGCTTCTTCACTACATAGTCATGGGCATCCAAACAGCACAGCACTGAGGGAGTGGTAGGCAAGCAATACTGGGAAAGATGATAGCTGAGGATTTTCCCAAATTGAATCAAGACCGCGTCTTCTCAAATTGAAATTGCACATCAAGTGCCAAGCGAAAAACAGAAAACTAAATCTGTACTGAGGAACATCACAATGTCCCCAAGGAGAGAGCCAGCATGATGATATGGTGAACTCAGGATTATAGTGGTCATGGAGCATAAAAAGTAAGGCATTGATCGACAAGATATGAAACCAGGACCAGGGATCATAGCAATGGAGAGTCACAATAAGTAGTATGTGCTGTATCCCATGTATAAGGGGAAGCCAAGAAAACCACGCTGAGGGAGGCAACTCTGGAAGAAATGACATGAATTGCGCTGGAAAATGGATGCTAAGGCCTGAACCAGCACAGTAAGAGGGAGAATAGAGAGGACAGCATGATTTGGATTTTACAACAGGATTTCACAAGTTATTGGACGTGGGGAGAGAGGGAGGGAAATGGATAACTTAAGAATTACCCTCAGGCTTCCAGCCAGGATGATACCATTGGAGAGAGTGAATACAGAAGACAGAACAGGCTTAGGGGAGATGACTAGTTCAATGTTATGTTTGTGTAATGTGGGAAAGCTGGTGAGAAATTATTGACAAATATTAGCCAGCTATTTTATTTTGAAAAGTAGAGGAGAGTTCTAGACTAAAGACTTGGCCATGATCAACATAAAGATCTCTTCATCAGTTTCTACAAAGGACATCGATATCCTAAATTTACCGAGAGCATCTTCTTATCAGTGGCAGCTCAGTGGCTAGACAAAGAGCTATTTCCAGGAGAGGCAGGGGTAATGCACTGACAAAGTAGACCGTGTAAGTGACAGGAAATGTAGACAATACGAGAAAGGAGAATTGATGACAGTGGAAAGCAGCAACAGAACAGCTAGGCAACGAGCAGAGCAATTCTGGTATCAAAGAGCACATAGGCAAAAGGCTAGGAAACCAAGGTATCACGCTGCAAAAAGGCATCGGGGCTGAAGTGAAAATGGCAATAGAGAAACAGAGGGTGTGAAGAAAGCTGAAAGGATACGGCTATAAAAGTTAGAAAAGCAGGAAAACACAATTGCCTGCACAAGAGGAAGGCAATTGGAAACACTTGGTCAAGGTGAACTTTGCTTTGGCAGGAGAATAGCAATAGTTTTTGATAAAAAAAAAATTATTGAAGATAGGTTCCTAGGTTACTTTCAAACATGACCTAAACCCCTTACTGAGTGAGCACCAGATACTCTATGCAGTCTTGCAAATAAGAACTACACTTGCCCACAAAATGGAAGTGTATTGCTATGGATTTTGCTCCACTATGACAATATGTGAATGAATTATGAAATGAAAGTTAGGATTTTTGAAAGCTAACCAGAATGAGCCTTTACTTTCCCAGGATGAATGGCTAAGTGGCTCTTTTCAAGACTTGGATAATGGTTTCTAAATGAAAGAATGAATATCAAGAGCTTAGAGTGTTAACTCAAGCTAAGACTTTGAGGAGACCTTTGAAAATATTTAAAAAGATAGATTAGTGAAACAGTGAGGCAGAGATTAAGTGAACATGTTTTCAGATCTGTCATGTGGCATTACATCTGCCAGGTTATTTATTTTTCAGTGCCTACCTATGATGAATCAAAATCACCTTTAGGAGAATCCTTACTGAATAACATTGAAAAAAGTCAGAGATATTGGTCACCAATGTGATTTAATGCTTTAGGCAATAAAGATATTTTTAATATTTCTTCAGAATTATAATTGCCTAATTCCTATCTGAGATATTTTTATGCAGATTACTTATTAATATTTTTTAGTAAATGAGATTCTTAGTGAATACAGCAAGTTATGTTCCCTTTTGTGCTTATTTCAGAATTTAAAGCTTAGATACAGACATAGAACTCTCAGAATATATCTTTTGCCTAAAATAATCCCTGAGGTGGAGAGGAGAAACGTACTATCTTCATTTAGATTGGAGAAAAAGCGAACTGTTTCAAATAAGGCACAGATTTCAGAGTGTCATGAATGTTGTACAGAGTGTGCGCTGCACACCTCTAGGGGCACAATTCACATGGAGGTCTTTCGAATGGTGCCTCCTGAGTAGCACATGCACATGCTGTACAAGTGCATCCAGTGGCCCTAGGTTCTCCCCTCTTCTGTTATACCATCTTTTAGATGGCTAAGGATTTATATGAGGAAAGTGTGGTACAATCCTAAGTTTGGGAGTAAACATAGAGGGATTGGAAAAAATCCATTTTAATGGCATGAATGCTTTAATTGAAAAGTCAGATGGACCTGGGGTTGTCTTAATTTTGTTACTTATTAGCTCTGTGAATTTTGGCATATTATTTTAATTCTTTGAGGCTATTTCCTCATCTGTAAAGTAGGGATAATAATCTCTTCTTAACAGGATTCTTGGGAGGGTAAAAGGTGATTATGTAGCAGTTTTCACAGTTCTTTTCTCAGAGTAGAATATTAGTCCGTCATCATCCTCATCAACATCATTATCTATAGAGCACTATATGAGCAACCTTCAGCAACCTTCCTATCTCCATTTCCATTCCTTTCATTCATTCATTCAACAAACTTGTTGTGATATTCTGTTAGAAGCAAGCCACTTGCAATAGAAGGTATAAAGATTAATTAGACAGACCCATACCTATATAGATAGTCCCTCTAATAGGAGCAATCAGACATCATAACTCTATATAGAGTTGAAAGTCCCCATTGTAACTGAATGCCCGGAGCTGGGAAGGAATCAATCGCTTTTGACTGGGATTGACTTAATACAAGGAGTTGACTTAAACTGGACTTTGAAAGACTGATAAAGTTTTAACATTGAAGACTAGAAAAAGAAGCAAGCATTCTATGCATAGGAAAGAGCTACAAGATATAAAAAGAGTTCACTAACAGTTCTCCAGGCTTTAGAATAATAACATTCTGTCATATATTCAGACCCTAAAATGTCTAACCCAAAGGTTTTTAAATATCTCCTGCTTCCATGTGTACTATCAGTGAGTCCTTTATGGCTGACACAGATTTCATGGGACCATGGTTTGGCAGGCTTCATTACATAGCTGTTGAGGGGTTTAGAGTACCACGGCACCACACAGCCCAGATACTTCCCAGCTCTGCCATGTAACAGCAGTGCAATCTCAGCAGAGTCTCTTGTCGTATCTGAAACTTAGCGTCTTCACCTACAGCATGAAGATGATGACATCATCTAACTACAAAATGAGATATCTGGAGAGCTTTAGTACAATGCTGGCTCTCACTACGCTATGTGCTCAGTAAAAGGTAGCCATTGTTATTTTATTTCTTCAAAACTTGAACTATGGGAACCGCATGTAAAATCCCTAAATGTCAATGCTTGTAGTCTTGAAATTTATATTGTAGACATTTTCAATTATGTTTTTAAAAACTGTTTTTTTTTTCCCTTTGAGTCTCCCTCTACACAGCAGATAAGGTACTATGTTTTCATAGTTATCACATCATATGGCCTGTGTTGAATTAACTATTCAATGCATTGTTTTTCTAGAACTGTATTCACTCTCCCTCTTGTGTGACCTGCTAGATACCAGGATAGTTTGTGACGAAGATAATTTTGGCCTCTCTCTCGTGCTCAGGTCCTTACCTTGGTCACGCCCTCACTCTGCCAGCCTTCTTTGTACAGACTCGAATGTAAAGGCACGTTAAGAAGCAAGAGAGAATGGAGTATGAGAGTCAAAAATCATTTTTGCTCTAATAAATACAATGCCTTAATAATATTCAATTTTGAGTACAAACACAGAAATATATCTGAAAGGTAAATGGATTTTTTATTTTTCATTACCTCTTTTGACTAAGCATGAAATTCTGTCTTCGGGAAAAAAAAGAAAAGCCTCTAATAGAAAGAACAGGCGCAGCTGAGTTCTGTGAAAGGTAACATGGAAACAAATGGGCTGACATCAATGACTGGCATTTGAGTGGGTGGAAAACTAAGCCCCCCAAAAGTTGATGCATGATACAGTCCAACTGGGTAAAGCAGAGCTTGGTGAGGGGTGAAAAGTTGAATGGAATTGCATAAAATGAAGCAGAACATCACAGAGAAAGTTAATTTCCCTTCAAATCTGCTGCTCCAGGTTTGATACCCCCAAAGCATTTCCACATCACCCCAAATAGTGATATCCACTCTTCACTTACTAGGCAGTACCTAATATTCATATCTTAAATGACTCTATAAAATGAGATATTTTTCTTCAACTGCAGAAAAGGATTTCCTACCTTCATAATATTTTGAATTATAGCACTTGAAAGAAAAAAAAAAGACAAAAAAGAAAGGAAGTTAAATCTATTTTTAATTAATGTAGCCCAACAAAAAGGAAAATTTAGAAATCAAAAATGATAATTTGTTATCTGTATCCATAACAACCAAATACTATTTTCTTATTGTTACTATGATAAAAAAAATAGCATTTATAGTTCTTCTAATAGTTGTGCTCTAGATAACACAGAACTAGAAGTCAGGAATCTTGGGGATGAGTTCTTACTTAAGTTACTATCTGTGCTACTAGGAATAAATCACATAATCTCACTGGATCATCTTTCTGTCAAAATGAGGTAGCTGAATTGGACAACTGCTACATGTTCTAGAAATCTAACATCTAATGATGATCTCTTCTGTGTGGATTTATTTCATCTGCCCCTACCCCCTCTTTTTCTCCATAGAGATAACAGCACATAGTTAAACCAACAGGAACAAGAAATTGTTTTTACCAATAATTCTTTTTTCTTTTTAGGAGGGGTCATAGAAAATAGGTCTTGGAGAGGTTTTTTTTTTTAATATATTTTATGTTATATTATATATTATAATTATATAAATATATATACATTTATTGAGATACCTTTTACATATTAACATTATATGTTTCAGGTATAAAACATAATGGTTAGATATATTGTGAAATTATCAGCAATATAAGTGTAGCTATCATCTGTCACCACAGAGTTACAATTATTTTTTGTGAAAAAATATAATTTTTATATTTATATAATTATATAAATATACATAATATAATCAAACCAAAAACATATTTGAAGTGTTGAAATAATTAAAATAAGATCCCTTTTCTTTTTTTTTTTTTGCGTTACGAGGGCCTCTCACTGTCGTGGCCTCTCCCGTTTTGGAGCAGAGGCTCCGGACGCGCAGGCTCAGCGGCCATGGCTCACGGGCCCAGCCGCTCCGCGGCATGTGGGATCTTCCCGGACCGGGGCACAAACCCGTGTCCCCTGCATCGGCAGGCGGACTCTCAATCACTGCGCCACCAGGGAAGCCCACCATATTTTTATTTTTTAATTTAAAAATTTTTTATTGAAGTATAGTGGATTTACAATATTATTGGTTTCAGGTGTACAGTCTAGTGATTCAGTATTTTTACAAATTATACTGCATTAAAAGTTACTACAAGATAAGGGTTATAATTCCCTGTGCTATACAATACATACGTGTTGCTTGTCTATTTTATACATAGTAGTTTGTATCTCTTAATCCCATACTCCTATTTTGTCCCTCCCTCTCACCATTTACCTCCCTTACCTCTTGTCACTGGTAACCACTAGGTTTTTTTCTATATCCATGAGTCTATTTCTGTTTTGCTGTATACATTTGTCTATTTTATTTATTTTTATTTATTTATTTTTAAACTTTTATTGGGGTATAGTTGATTTACAACATTGTATTACTTTCTGCAGTACAGCAAAGTGAATCAGTTATACATATACATATATATGTATATATACATATATCCAATCTTTTTTTAGATTCTTTTCCCATATGGGTCATTACAGAATATTGAGCTGAGCTCCCTGTGCTATACAGTAGGTCCTTATTAGTTATCGCTTATATATAGTGGTGTGTATATGTCAATCCCAATCTCCCAATTTATCTCTCTCCCACCCCACCTTTACACCCTGGTAACCAGATGTTTTTTACATCTGTGACTCCATTTCCGATTTGTAAATAAATTCATTTGTATCATTTCTTTAGATTCCACATATAAGTGATATTATATGATATTTGTCTTTGTCTGATTTACTTAGTGTGACAATCCCCAAGTCCATCAATGTTGCTGGCATTATTTCATATTTCATTCTTTTTTATGGCTGAGTAATATTCCATTTGTGTGTGTGTGTGTGTGTGTGTGTGTGTGTGTGTGTGTGTGTGTGTGTATACTACATCTTTATCCACTTATCTGTTCATGGACATTTGTGTTGCTTCCATATCTTGGCTATTGTAAATAGTGCTGCTGTGAATACTGGGTGCGTGTATCTTTTTGAATTACTGTTTTTACTTTTTCCAGATACATGCCCAGGAGTGGAATTACTGGATTATGTGATAGTTCTATTTTTAGGTTTTTTTTTTTTTTTTTAACTCTTTTTTTTTTTTTTGTGGTACGCGGGCCTCTCACTGTTGTGGCCTCTCCCGCTGTGGAGCACAGGCTCCGGACGCGCAGGCTCAGTGGCCATGGCTCACGGGCCCAGCCGCTCTGCAGCATGTGGGATCTTCCCAGACCGGGGCACGAACCCATGTCCCCTGCATCGGCAGGTGGACTCTCAACCACTGCGCCACCAGGGAAGCCCTTTAGGTTTTTTTGAGGAACCTTCATACTGTTTTCCACAGTGGCTGCACCAATTTATATTCCCACAAACAGTGTACAAGGGTTCCCTTTTCTCCACATCCTCACCAACACTTGATAGCTGTTCTCTTTTTGATGACAGCTCTTTTGACAAGTGTGAAGTGCTATCTCATTGTTGTTTTGATTTGCATTTTTCTAATAATTAGCGATGTTGAGTATCTATTCTTGTGCCTTGTAGCCATCTGTATGTCTTCATTGGAAAAATGTCTATTCAGATCTTCTACCCATTTTTTGATTGGATTGTTTGGTTTTTTAATACTGAGCAGTATGAGCTGTTTATATATTTTGGATATTAACCCCTTCCCAGTCATATCATTTGCAAATATTTTCTCCCATTCCGTAGCTTGTTTTTTCATTTTGTCAATGGTTTCCTTTGCTGTGCAACAAGTTTTAAGTCCTATTTGTTTCTTTTTGCTTTTATTTATTTTGCCTTAGGGAAAAGATCCAAAAAACTATAGTTATGGTTTGTGTCAAAGAGTGCTCTATGTTTTTTTCTAGGAGTTTTATGGATTCAGGTCTTACATTTAGGTATTTAATCCATTTTGAGTTGATTTTTGTGTATGGTGTAAGGAAATGTTCTAATATCATTCTTTTACATGTAGCTGTCCAGTTTTCCTCAGCCAATGAGGCTCATTTTTCCCACCCAGGACCCCAGGACTGGGGTGCCCAATCTCAACACTGCAGTGGCTCTCAACACTCACTCCCCAGGGAGGGTCTCCAGCTGTGTATTCTCCCTTTTCCTCTGAGTCTACTCCCAGGGGAACAGATCTCAATCCCACCACTTTTCTTCCCTTCCTATCTGATTACATGTGTATCTTTCTTACAGCCTTGGTTGTAAGACCAAGACTGTTTCTTACATTCCTTCTCCCAGTTTCCAATTAGTTTTCAGTGAGAATTGTTCCACGTGTAGATGTATTTTCGATGTGTTCATGGGGGAAGGTGAGCTCCACATCCTCTTACTCTGCCGTCTTGATCGACCCTTCCTGAAAACCCACATTAAAAGAAAACCTTCTTAGAGACCTACCATTTAGGGGATGTGTGTGTGTGTGTGTGTGTGTGTGTGTGTGTGTGTGTCACACAATATAGACTGTTAAGTTTACAGATAAATACCATTTATTATTATTATTATTATTATAACCATTATGTAGCCAAGTACAGCCACTGAATTTGTGTTTTTGCTACACCATTGGGAAAAAGTTACTACCTAAAGGTTCGGCATATTCTTTCAATTTTATTGGTAAATATGAATTGCTGCCCCATACCTTAAAATGTTCTAAATGTAAAAATGACAACAATTGCCCCATATGCCTTCATGTGGATTCTCTTAAACAGTTACATAAACCAAACTTGTAAAAATTTAGATTTGAAAGCTGTTGTCATAAACTATACTTTAGTTTCTAAAGTTAGTGTTTCTAAACTTGGAGGTCACACTCTTGTGTTTGACAAACACTGGTCTATAATATTTTATATATCATCTGAACAATAAAACTATAATATAAATTAATATTTCTTCCTGAGCAGATTATTTAAAGTATTCCTATTTAAGTAATTCATATTCAATCAAAATATAGTTTCTGTCCTAAACCAATGTACAAGATTCAAGAACTCTCAGAACCAGAATACATCTTTAACATGAGCCAAAAACAAAAAAGTAAACAGAACATTAGAAAGAAAAGGAATATGCTGTTTCTGGAAAGGGGAAAACTGCATATTTTTCCCTCAGTTATGAAGGCCATGGTACTTTCCCTGAAATAAACACTAATTCTATCTTTGTTTTGAGTAACTCCATATTGGCTTTGGGAGTCATTTTAACAATGTAACTCCCTACTCTCTACAATAACAACTACTCTCATCCGTAATATCATATTCATTTCTGGGATACCCACTGAACAATCAAATATTTCTTCCTATAGTTCTTTGACTTCTCTGTTACTTTCAGGTGTTCCAAAATCTGAATTGCATTGCACAAATTATCTAATAAACCTGATTCTCTTCCAAATATTCCAGGAGGCTGCCCTTTTCCCATAATGCCATCCAGATGGCCTTCAACCCACATGAAGCTATTAGAAACACAATAATATTCCATAAAGTCCTTGTCACATCAGCTCCCTCTTCTTATCTCCTGTTTATTTCCTCCAGTCTCACTTGCTGAATTCATATAAGATGCAGGAAAAACTCTGTAAAAAATCCCAGGCTTCAAGAGGGCCTCGACTATCCTTATGCTTGTGTGTTTCTACAGGCTTCTCTAGCATGAAAACAATGAAGAAAGAAGAGAAAGATGAGCTGGATTATAAGATATTACCAACCAAAGAGGAAAAACGATAGGCAATTTACATAATGTAAACCAGTCAAATAGCATTTAAGTCCACCAATCAAATGCCCAGTATCACGGAATTTTTAAGTGAGTGCCTAGGAAGGAGGTCGCCCCAATGTATTTTCCCCCTATATAAAAAAATTATTCTTCAAAGGCCTGTAGTGGTTTTTCATCCTGAAAAGACAGATAAGAAGAACTGAGCCATAGCGTAGTGAAGGTTCAGCATGATAGCTGTCAGCCACTGGAATGAGAACCAAGTGCTTGGGCCAACATATCTGAGGCTCAGGTTAGGCCTGACCAAAACGAGTATAGGTAAGTTTCATGACAGCTCAAAATCCCTTCTAGAACTCTTTTATCTAAGTAAAAGAATGTGTCTGAACAGGCAGATTTATTAAAGGTCAGTACTTAGTGAGTCACACTTACTAGTAGCTAGAAGTCTCTAGAGCTCAAGAAGGAAGAAGTTCACCTTGAGTTTCCCAGACATCACCCCTGTCCTTCTTCCTCTTACCCTGCATTCACACCCACCAGGGACAACTGTGGGTAAATTCTAGGCAGGAAAGTGTAACTGTCTAAACATACACGGTTATGTAGTAGTGCAGCTGGAGTCGGTGGAGTCAGGTAAAAATGCAGGCTCAGGGGCTTTCCTGGTGGTGCAGTGGTTGGGAGTCCGCCTGCCGATGCAGGGGACACGGGTTTGTGCCCCAGTCCAGGAAGATCCCGCAGAGCGGCCTCTCCTGTGAGCCATGGCCGCTGAGCCTGCACGTCTGGAGCCTGTGCTCCGCAACGGGAGAGGCCACAACTGTGAGAGGCCCACATACCGCAAAAAAAAAAAAAAAAAAAAAAAAAGCAGGCTCAGGAACTTCCTTACAAGCCTGACAACTAAAAATGACACTGAGTCCAAAACCATAAGCATGCAGATGGGCTGGCTTTTGTCACTTGTTTTTAAAAATGTTTCTGAACTTAAAAACCAGCCATCAACAATTTCTTACTTTGGCCTAAGTACTGTGGTATTCTTCCAGTCCATTTGTTGTCATAGAGTTTCCATGTTAATAATAGCTAATTATTTGGCAAAAACAACCAACAACCTATTTTCTCTCGATCTCACATAATTCAAGTGGCTTAGAAATAATGTTTCTCACACTGCAGTGGTTACTTTTTTTTTAAAAAAACGTCTTTATTGGAGTGTAATTGCTTTACAATGGTGTGTTAGTTTCTGCTGTATAACAAAGTGAATCTGCTATACATATACATATATCCCCATATCTCTTCCCTCTTGCGTCTCCCTCCCACCCTCCCTATCCCACCCCTCTAGGTGATCACAAAGCACCGAGCTGATCTCCTTGTGCTGTGCAGCTGCTTCCCACTAACTATCTATTTTACATTTGGTAGTGTATACATGTCCATGCCACTCTCTCACTTCGTCCCAGCTTACCCTTCCCCCTCCCCGTGTCCTCAAGTCCATTCTCTGCAGTAGTTACTTTTTTCTCCAACGGATTACATAAATTCAGAACTAGACTATTTGATCAAAATCTGAAGACATTTTTAGAGCATTTTAGTCTTCAAATGTATTAAGCGAGATATACAGCCTGTTTTCTTTAAAAATAAAGAAAGCTTTTCCTTTAAAAAATCAAAACAGATACAAACTTATAAATCGACACTTTAGAATGATATTTTATTTTATCTTTGGTGTGTCAAAAATATACCATTTAGGGCTTCCCTGGTGGCACAGTGGTTGAGAGTCTGCCTGCTGGTGCAGGGGACACGGGTTCGTGCCCCGGTCCGGGAAGATCCCACATGCCGCGGAGCGGCTGGGCCCGTGAGCCATGGCCACTGAGCCTATGCGTCCGGAGCCTGTGCTCCGCAACGGGAGAGGCCACAACAGTGAGAGGCCCGCGTACCGCAAAAAAAAAAAAAAAAGTATATATATATATATATATATATATATATATACCATTTAGGATTTATTTGCAATTTGCCCTTGTAAGCAGCTTCGGTTTCATTTTCTTGCAGCACTTTTACCTTTTTGAGGGTAGGTGGCTGCAAAAAGAAAGATGTCTGTAAAATATTTGACTGACTGAATTATTCTCATCTTTTCCTTATGCTGTAGGAATTTCAAGTCTCTCTCCACTCCATATCAGTCATGAAATAGAGCTTTAAATATAAAACAGGGTCTGAAACTAGTTGACAGAGGTTACATAGAAGTGATGCTAAGCCCTGAAGCAATGAGCACCTTATGACCCAGCACTAGTCTTTTGATTCTGCTCTACCAATAGCTCTCAGTGTCCACTCTGCCCTTTTTCTGATCAGGGTTATGACCTTTTGCCCTTCCAGGATGACCGGCTTTCCAAGAAAATTATGAGCTTAGGCAAAGGCTAGTAGATGGATGTGTTTTTAGTATATGGATGGCAGAGGAATGCTGCCATCCTTCTTATCATCCAATATTCTCTGCTGGGGTGTATGAACTTAATTAATTCTTGTCTCACTATCCTGGCTTGTGACATATCTGTGTTCCTATCTATACTATTATTTACTCTACATTAACTGTTCTAATGATTTTATTCTTAAAGGAAACTTTATATTACATTAAAAATGGAAAACCATTATTTCTCTAATACAGTGGTCTCTAAGTTTTTTAGTTTACATATGCCATAATAAAAATGTTGAGTATGTACATTCAGCCATGTATTGTTCTATTTATAACAATGTACGTGTATCACTGTACAAATATCATTCATATTATGACAAAGAGAAAAATGTCAAGGATAAGTTAAGAAAGGAATATAAATAGAAGTTCATATTTTGTACTGAAGTAGATCATCTTGCATAATTCCTAGAGTATGTGTGTCAAACTCTGGTGACCATTTTTCTAATATACATTAAAATAAAAACATAACTATTAAATTTTTTAAAAGCTATATACTACCTACAATCACCTAGAGTACCACCAGTGATATGAATATTACACTTTTCTACTTGCAGAGGAAAGAGTTAGCATAACAAAGAGAAAGACTTTCCCTGTTCTCAAATAATACAGTCGTCTTTTCCCTTTGAAACCCTTGGCTTACTGTATGACTCTTTCCAACCAAAAGTTCTGATTCAAAAATCAGAAGATGAGAAGAGTGGTCCTCACAAAGTCAGAACGTTCATCCTATTCTTACATCTTCCGTATAGCTCGTGCTGGCAGCCACAAACATAGATGATGTGATTACTATAATGCTGGGGACAGAAATGAGTCTATTTTCAATACTTGGATAAAGCAAATGCTCCACTCCCTCAAAGGATATAATTTCTAGTGCTTCAAAAACCAAAAAAGAGGATACTGATGCCGAGATCTGAAGAAGAGCCTACCAAATGAAGTCTTTTTCAATTGATAGAATTGACAGGCTTTGGGGTTTTTTGTTTGGTTGGTTTTTATTTGCTTTTTGCATTTTGAAAATCATAGTAGGGAGCACCTCAGAAACAACTAAATATTATTGACTACTAATCTAAGCATGTGGGGTTTTGTTTTGTTTTGTTTTTCCGATGAGAAAACTAAGGGTCAGATTGGCTGTGATTGATCTAAAACCACATGCTGGAACCAGGATTCAGAAAACAAGTTTGTTTGTATTCAAAGCCCCAGGCTTTCCCCAGTACATAATGGTGCCTTTTTGCTTATTCCAAACTAATGCTACAGAGCGTTTACAAAGCTTCCTTGTAGCTCATCTAGCTCAATGGTTTACTTCTGAATTTCACATATTACATGAACAATGTTATAACAACAACAAAGGAAAGAATGCTATTTAATAAAGAAACTCACAATATCAAAATTAACACAGTAACTGTTTTCATTTTTCTATGTTCTCTCTCAGTTCTATAAGTATAAAATTAACTACAGATGTAATAACTAAAGATAAAATTTATATTCAGATTTCTTGACTTAACATTGCATCAGACACATCTTCTGTATTTCTATAACATCTTCAAAATGGATATTAATGCTTGGGTAATCTACAGATTTCATGAATTATGATGTTATTCTATCACTAGGCATTTAGATTATCTGAAATATCATTTTGGTACACGAAGCTTTTTCTTTTAATAATTTTCTTATGCTAAAATCTCAGAAAGAGACTCTATAAGTCTTTTTTTTTTTTTTTTTTTTTTTTTGCGGTACACGGGCCTCTCACTGTTGTGGCCTCTCCCGTTGCGGAGCACAGGCTCTGGACGCGCAGGCTCAGCGGCCATGGCTCACGGGCCCAGCCGCTCCGCAGCATGTGGGATCTTCCCGGACCAGGGTTCGAACCCGTGTCCCCTGCATCGGCAGGCGGACTCTTAACCACTGCGCCACCAGGGAAGAAGACTCTGTAAGTCTTGATCTATCATTTTCGCATTTTCCACACAATGCTGCCAGAGAGCCTGCTAATCTCACCACAACCTTGCCAATATCAGGAACTCACTTCTTTCTCTTTCTCTCTCTCCTTCTCATTTTCTCTCTCTCTCCCCACCCCCTCACTCTTTCCCTCCCTATCTTTTTTTCTTTCTCTCTTAATTTACATAATAGTTGACTATACTTCCCACTCTGTATATTTTATACCCGTGACTCATTTATTTTGTAACTGAAAGTTTGTACCTTTTAATATCCCTCACCTATTTTTCTCCTTCCCCCACCCCCCTCTCTTAGGCAACCATCAAGTTTGTTTGTTGAATCTATGACTCGTTTCTGTTTAGTTATGTTTGTTCATTTGTTTTTTAGATTTCACATATAAGTGAAATCATATAGTATTTGTCTTTCTTTGTCTGACTTACTTCACTTAGCATAATACCCTCTAGGTCCATCTATGGTGTCACAAATGGTAAGATTTCATTCTTTTTCATGGTTGAGTAATATTTCATTACATATAAATACACACACATACCACATCTTCTCTATCCATTCGTCTGTTGATGAACACTTGTGTTGCTTCCATATCTTGCCTATCATAAATAGTGTTGCTATGAATACTGGGGTGCATGTATCTTTTTGAACTAGGGTTTTCATTTTTTCCAGATATATACCCAGGAGTGGAATTGTTGGTTTATATGATAGTTTTATTTTCAGTTTTTTGGGGAACTTCCATACTGTTTTCCATAGTGGCTGTGCCAATTTACATTCCCACCAACAATGCACAAGGATTCCCTTTTCCCCATATCATTGTCAACACTTGTTATTTGTTGTCTTTTTTGTAATAGCCATTCTGACGGGTGTAAGATGATATCTGATTGTGGTTTTGATTTGCACTTCCCTGATGATTAGTGATGTTGAGCATCTTTTCATGTGCCTATTGGCCTCTTTGGAAAAATGTCTACTCAGTTCCTCTATCCATTTTTTAATTATGTTGTTTGTTTTTTTGATGTTGAGTTGTATGACTTCTTTGTATATTTTGGATACTAACTCCTTATTAGTTACACGGTTTGCAAATATCTTCTTCATTTTGTTGATAGTTTCTTTTCCTATGCAAAAGCTTTTTAGTTTAAGGAGTCTCACTTGTTTATTTTTGCTTTTGTTTCCCTTGCCTGAGGAGACATATCCAAAAAAATAAGGCTAAGACTGATGTCAAAGAGTGTACTGCCTATGTTTCTTCTAGAAGTTTTATGGTTTCAGGTCATACATTTAAGTCTTTAATCCATTTTGAAGTCCAGTTTGATTCTTTTGTAGGTAGCTGTACAGTTTTTCAAAAACCATTTATTGAAGTGGTAGGCTTTCCCCCATTGTATACATTTGCTTCCTTTGTCATAGATTAATTGCCCATATAAGTGTGGGTTCACTTCTGGGCTCTCTATTCTGTTCCATTGATCTATGTGTCTATTTTTGTGCCAGTACCTTACTGTTTCGGTTACCTTAGCTTTGTAGTATACTTTTAAATCAGGGAGCCTGATACCTTCAGCTCTCTCTCTCTCACACACACACACCACCACCCCCTTTTTCTTTTAATTTAAGAGAAGTAAAAGTATTGTTTTATTATATGGTATTTCTTCTTTACTAAGATGAACAATGTTACATATATTTACTTACTAATGTGTTTCCTCTTTGTGAATTGTGGCCTTAAGTCTCTTTCCCAATTCATCACTTGATTGGATCAAGCCTTCCTTACTGAGCTGATCTGCAATATGTTTGTTAAGCTTTATCACTCACAGATGTATGATCTTGGGCAAGTTACTTCAGCTCCCTGTTACTGGATTCCTAATCTATAAAATGAGAATAATCATCTCATAAAGTTGTTGGGAGCATTAAATGAATCAATTTGCATACTAAATTCATAGAACATTTTCTGGCACAAAATAAATCCTCAATAAATATAGTATATTTTCTCTAAAATATTCAATGTATTACTTGCTTGTAAAGGCATCTCCCCAGTCTCTGTTTTGCTATTTATTAGACTCCTTTGTCTTTCTATTCATTTATCAATTCATTAACTTACCAGACTGGATAATTTTGCTTGTGCTTAATTCTTGGTAGAACTAATTTTATTTGATGGACTACTTTACAGATTGATGGGACACTTTGGGACTGCTGAATTTCAGGTCCAGTAACAAGCTGTCAGCATTGTACAGAGAGACCTCAGAGCTCCACAGGGCTGGTCATCCACCCATGAATGTCACCGAGGGTACTGAGGGTTATGGACCAAGTTCAAGATGTGGGCTTTTGTGTAAGGGTCATCCTAATGGGCCCACACACAGACCACAGAAAGAATGATTATATGCTATTTAACAAAACATTTCTTCAACCCTTCCTATGTATACGTTACTGAACTATGAAGAAAAAAAAAGGTGAGTTCTCCACCCTTAATGTTTCTTGAACTCATTCAATAAGACTTCCTGAGTGATGTGCTCCATATACTTCACCCTCACAATGTGGAATACAGAAGTTGTGAAGGTTTAGAGTATGGGAAAAAAAAGTTGAATTCAATTTTGGCAATCTGAGATTGAGGGCCAGAAAAACATGCTGAGTAAGCAGGTGGAAAGGGCTGGCCTGGAAATCAGGAGAGGAGTATGGATCAGAGCCACAGACAGCAGCAATGTCACAGGGATGTTTGAGATGAGGCAGGGAGGTGTGCAGAGAAAGAAAAGAGGAGGACCCGGAATGGAGCCAGGGAAGACAGACACAAAGGAGAGGTGCCCACCAAAGAGGCTGAGAAGGAACAGAGGGGAAAGGAAAAGTCACAACTATGGTGGCACAGATTTCAAGAGAAAAGAGAGCATTTTAAGAAAGAAGAAATGGCTAACAGCATCAAATCATTGTGAAAGGTCAAAGAACATTGGGATTATAAATGGCCTTTAGATTTACAAAAATGAAGAGAATGTGTGGCCATGACAAGAACATTTTTAGCGGAGTGGAGAAAAACTGGAGTAGGTTGAGCAGCAAGTGGTAGTTAAGGAAATAGCTGGATTACAGAGAGACAACTGGTTTTAGAATTTTTGTTCTGAAGGGTGGTAGATATGTTGAACAGGAGCTGAAGAAGATATGGGATGGAAGGAGGAATTTTTGGTTTGGTTTGTGTGTGTGTGTGTGTGTGTGTGTGTGTGTGTAAGATGGGAGAGATGAGCATACTGAAATGCTGATGGGACTCAGTTTAGCTGAGACAAAAATGTGTGTGTATGTGTGTGTATTTATAAAATCTCTCAATATGTAGCAAACATCTATATTTATAAAGACATTAACAACTTATGTTTTTGGAAAGCTCAAAGAGCTGGAACGCAGTAAAAAATGTTAGATAAAAACATATAGGACTCTGATAATCAAAATGGATTTTACAAATTCATGCACTAGTTTCTGGGCACCAATATGTGAAAAAGAAGGGATTTGTTGTCAAATATGCCTGCAGTCCAATCCTAAGTTACTAGCTATGTGATTTTGGATGATTTGCTTAAATCTAGTCAGACTCAATTTATTCATCTCTATAAAAGAGATAATACAATTTTCCTAGTAGATGTTTGTGCTGACAAATAATAAGACTAACCACTTGCTGTCCACAAACCATGAGTCAAGCCTGTGTATCTCAGTGACATTAGTTATTGGAAGCACTACAGATGTTGTTGGAGAGGTACCTATTTATGCTATACGAATGGAGTTTGAATGGGTATTGATCCTAGTAGTAGCCCTGGAACTCACTCTTTGAAATAGCCCAAAATGCCATCTTTCCTTTTGACCATGACCCACTGTGTCTAGGTTGGAAGACATCAAGGGGAGCCAAGTGAGTCCCATCAAAATTTGCCTGGGCTAGTCCTTATAAGTCATATGAAGATACTCATTTTATCTTTCATGGTTTGTACACATTCTTATAATCCTTATGTCTTTTTCTTTTTACTAGAGGAAAATAGGAATCTATCATATATAATAGCTTATGATATAGACCTAGATATGATATGCTTTTATACAAATTATCATCTAGAAATATTCCTGCTTAATATCACATAATGACATCTTATGCCTTGAAAGATCATAGTAGAAAAGTGCAAAGAGTTGTGTACCAGGCCTTGCACAAATGTGCACACCAGAGGTGCCCTGTGCTTTCTTCTACGGTTTCCTGTGGGTGGATTCTGCTTACCCTGATAATATAGTATTGTTCTCATCTTTGGTATCTTCATCCCTGTGTCACTTCTGTGTTATTTTCCTCATCATTGACTTTAATAAACACTGCTGATAGCCATTAAATTTTCATGTTTTTATTCTGTTCTCCTTTCTCTCCCTCTATCCTTTCTACTATCTACTTTTAACTCCATCACATTTGTCAATTGTTTTCAGAAATGGCTGACCTTCTATAAGCACCTCTCTGCTTATATGGAGTATCTTTGGAGTCACTAGTGTTTCAAAAATTGTCTGGGAGAGCTCGGATTTTAATATAATAACAAAGATAATAGCTCTAATTTATTGAGCATTTACCATATGCTCAGCAGTGTTCCAAGAGCTTTATACACATATTAATCTGCACTATAACCCTATGAGTTAGGTGCCATGATTATCTCATTTTATCAATGAAGCCACTGAAGTACAGACTGGTTAGTTTGATTAGTTAATTTTCTCTGAGTCATCCAGCTAATAAGTGGTTGAGTAGAGTTAAGCAGTTATCATGTCCTTTATGATTTTTCTGCTTCTGATGTGTCACCATTTATCTGAAGTCTGCAATAGTGTCTCTCCCAGCTAAGGAGTCCTCATCATTATCATCTTAACTATTGTTCTTGTTAAGTTGGGTCGATTTCGGTAAATGCACATGTCATGAGTTCAGAAAGCCACCACTGAACCTGCCCCTGATGGCACGCAGATCTATAGTTTTAGTTATCCTCTTGAAGTTCACCACTCTCTACTCCTAGCAGATCGTCTTGCATATGGTAGATGATTCCAAAGATATCTGATGGTTCTAATGCTGGTTTTGAAATAATAAAGCCTGGTACATGCAAATAACGTCTCTGAATTCATTTGACAGCACATACAACGAACCAATAAAAAACCACTAAACCTTTTAAACCACACAAAACGAAGAGGCTTGATAGAAAAACTCAGAAGTATTCAGGCAAATAATGTAGTACAACTGGGTGGCAAGATGGTTCAGAACATCTTAAAAAGATCTAGATCTTTTTAAATATTTGCTACTTCTCTACTGAAAATACAAAAGAAAAATAGTGATTTTAGGACATTTGGAAAAGAAAAGGAACAAAAAACTAAAGATTTCCTTAAATCATACGTGTACTATGTCATGGGATTATGTTTGAGGATTAAATTAAATAATGCACATAAAGTACTTGTCACAGTAGCTAACATATTGTAAGTATCAGTGAAGTTTCATTATTGTCATTGCTTTCATTTGTATTTCTTGGTCAGTGATATTCAAATTTCTTTGTTTCAAATTGTTGTCCATTGCCTATTTTCTATTTGCTTGTTTAATTATTTATCTATTTTGAAATACATAAATATAATTACATGATTCACATATCAAGATTTATAAAAATGTACCCAATGAAGGATCTCCTTCCCATCTCTATCCTGCATTAGATGAGTTACCATATCCCCAATTAGGTTATCACTCTTCTTTGTTTCTTATTTATATTGTCAGAGGACAACAGTATGGGCATGCAATCCAAACACACTCATACATACACACACACACACACACACACACACACACACACACACACACACTTGTGTGTGTGTATGTCTTATATATACATATAATTTTTCTTTATCTTCTATACAAATCATATCATACCATATACATTTTTTTATGTCTGCCTAATTCCTCATTGGTCTTCTTTTTCAGAAATTTCCTGTATATTCCTGTTGATTTTCATATGAATTATACAATCAACTTGTCTAGTTTTGGGGAAAGAAAGATTTGGTATTTTTATCAGGATCATGTTAAATTTATAAGTAAACCCAGGAAGGATTAGCATCTTAATGATGTTCAGTCTTTCTATCCAAGACATGCTATGCCTTTCCATTTGTTTATACAATCTTTTGTGGCCTTCAAAAGTATTTAAAAATTTTCTTCATATAAGTCTTACATTTATTCTTAAGCTCATACCTACGAATTTTATTTTTATCATCATTGTAAAACAGCTATTTTTCCCATTATACTTTGTATTTTGTTGTTTATTAATGTGAAAACTATTGACATTTGTATATTAATTTTATATCCTGACACCTGAATGATTTTTTTGTTGTATTAATTATAGTTGATTTTCTTGGTTTTCAAAGTATTTAATTATATATTTGCTTAATAATACTTTTACCTTCTCATTTTCAATTTTTTTTAAAATTTCTTTCTCATCTATTTGCATTGGCCAATTCACCAAGTACAGTAATAAACATGGATGGTGGAGATCCTTTCCTTATTTCTAATAAAAGTAGGAATGCTTCTAATGTGTTCCCAGAAAACATGATGATGAGTTTTGGTTTGAGATGGATATATTTTCTATTGAGTTTTAAAAATTTAGAATGAATATTAAATTTTGTAATGTGACTTTTAATGTCTGTGAAAATGGCTATATAATTTTTCTTCTCTTAATATATTATTAGACATCCTAATATTGAATATCCCGGTCATATGGTATAATTCTTTGAATATGTTGCTGTATTCCAAATGCTAATATTTATTTAGAATTTTTGTATTGATATTCTAGAGACACATTGATCTAGAACAGTGATTACTCAATCTGACTACATATTACAATAAATAGGGAGCTTTAAAAATATCAAAAAACCAATACTGACCCACTCCCGCCATGCTCCAACCAATTACATCAGACTCTACGAAGGGGCAGTCTGGGTACCCAGGGAAGCTAATGTAACTAAGTCTGAAAACATTAGTATATCATTTCCTTTTTGTATAAATTCAAATGTTGTTATTGTTGCTATTTTTAAATCAGTATTAGGCTCACTTCTTAAAATACTTTGGAATTTTTTTCTTTTCACCTACGATCTGAAAAATTTAAACAGCATTGGAACTATCGCTTTTTAGAGGTTTAGTGGTAATTCCCGTGTAAAAACATCATCAGAACTGGGTTGGTTGGGTTTTTTTTTGGTGGGGGGGTGTGGAGAGGGAGTGGTGTATAACTGAAAACGTGTTATATTTCTTCTATGGAAAAATATCTGTTTATGCTTTATACTTCTTTTAGAGTCAATTTAAGTAAATTACTGCACCTAAATTTTAAAATTTATTTGCAAAATATTGAGAAGTAATATAGTCTCTGATATTTTATTTTCCTCAATTTTGTGGTTATTCTACTTTATTTTGTGAATTGTATTTTAGGCTTTTATCTTTAATAATTCAGCTACTAGCTTAACCATATATTTTTTGTTCCTTGTCGCTCAATTTTTTAACTTATTAATTTCTGTGGTTCCTTCTTATTTCTTACATTTTGTTGTCCCTTTTTACATCAGATAACTGATTTTTGAGGTCTTTATTATTTACTTACATAAGAACTTAAGGCTATGAATTTTCTTTGAACATTGCTTTAGCTATATCCTATCAGCTGTCATAGGTACTGTAGTGTAGTTACCAGTTTTTTACATATTCTGAAATTTGGTTTCATTTCCACTTTGACCCCAGAATCGAGACATTTGCCTTCAGGAGGTAGGGAATTTTATTTTCTGATTTTGTTCACAATTTTAGTTTTGTTGCTTTGTGATCAGACAATGTTTGCTTTGCTATTTATACATCTGGAGACCATTGTGGTTTCTTTGGTTGCACAGGATGTGATCAGGGTAGGGGTTCATGGTTATTGGAAAATCACATTTTCCCTCTATTTTTATGAAATAGAACTTAATATACAGTACATAAATCTACATTATTATTTCATTCTTCTGTATATCTACTTTTTTTTCACTTCATCTAATCACAGACTCTAAGAGGTGAAGTATTATTGTGTTTCCTTCTTTCTTTGCATGTCCTATATTTTTTATATGTTGATGCTATGGTATTAGTGTATAGAGAATTATAACAATTATATATTCATTGCAAATTTCATCCTTCAGCATTACAAAGGACCTTTCTTCGTCTTATTTACATAATTATTTTGGCCTGAATATTTTCTCGTTTGATATTAATACCATGTTTTCATCTAACTTTTCTGTTTACATTGGCATGGCATGTCTTTGCCTATCCTTTCAATTTTTCTAAATCATTTGGATATATGCATTCTTTCCTTATTTCTAACATAAGCAGAAATCCTTCTAATGTTTTCCCAGAAAGCATGATTATGGGCTATATACAATAGTGGCTCCCAATCAGGGATGATTTTGTCCCCCCCCCCACCCACCAGGGGGTTATTTGGCAATGTCTAGGGACATTTTTGGTTATTATAACTGAGGGTGGGTGATGAGGTACTACAGGTATCTAGTGGGAATAATCCAGGGATGTTGCTAAACATCCTGCCATGCACAGGACAGCCCCCCACCTACGTATCCGGCCAAAGAATTATCCAGCTCAAAATGTCAATAGTGATGAGGCTGAGAAACCCTGATATACAGACTGAACGGTTTTGTTCTGTGATCCAAATGGAAATCATTAGTCTTTTAATAGTTGATTTTAGATGACACATTATTGCTTTGATAAATATATTTTGTCTTGATTCTGTCATATGTTTCTTTGTAGTTACTGTTTTTTCAGTCTTTCACTGTGTGGTCTATTTTCTTTTACATGTTTGTAGTTCTTATAATATTTATGAATATGGTTTTTAATTTTTTTTAATGATTACCTTTATAGCTATATCTGTATAAAATATCTTTGGTCCTCTGATTTTGGGAGCTGTATCAAATAGTTTCCTACTACGAGCAATGAAAAAAGTATCATGTTTTCTCTTCCTCAGCATTCCATCCTATTCTTCCCCAACTTGATTTTGATCAATGGTATTGTATTTCTTAATCTTTTCCTTTGTACTACTAAGTGGTTATATTTCTACAAGTTGATTTATCAGTGGTAGGTAATATTCATTAATTCACAGCTACTATAGATGAACAGATAATCACATATTTTATTTTCCTTCAACTTTCCCCTCCTAATTTTGTTGGTTGTATTATTGTATTATTTTTACCATGACATACTTGCTACGCAAAGTATGGTCCAGAAAACAGCAGCATCAACATCAGCTGGGAATAATTAGAAAGATAGAAACTCAGTTCTCACCCACACCTAATGTTTCTGAATTTGCATTTTAACCAGATTCCTAGGTGATTTTTATGTACCTTAAAGTTTGAGAATCAGTAACCTATAAAATTTACATTCTGGCTGTCACTCTACTTTCCATGTTAGTTTTAGTCTTAGTTCTATTAAATATATGGGATGTTCACTGCCAGTCCTTTGGCTGTGCTCCTCCAAGTTATCGCTTGCTATCTTGAAGTTCATTTTCTAGTAATTTCCTCTAGAAGCGTTCATTGTAAGAATATACCTAGACTTCTTGTATTTTCAAAACAGTTGATTTATAGTCTAAATACCATAAGAAGAGTGTGACAAGCTATAAAATGCCTCACCCATATTTTCTTTCTTTAAGTATCTTGCAGATTTAATTGTATTATCTTTGGGGATTGATGATTGCCGTGTAGAAATTTGAGGCCAGACTGATTTTTTAATCCCTGAAAAACGACAGTCTTTTTTTTTGTCTGACTGCTCAAGCCCTATAACTTTGCTAGAATGTTTCTGGTGTTGACCGAAATGGGTCAATTTTCCTTGCCCTGGTGCCCATTCAATAGGTAAATTCATCCTTTCCGGAAAATGTTCTCAAACTGTATCTCTAAATAGTTGTTTCATTTCATTAGTACTGTTTCCTTTCATAAGGAATCCAAATAAACACAAGGTAGGTGTCCTTTTCATGTCTTCCATTTCTACCATCTTCTTTCTGACCCTTTTTATCTCTTTCTTTGTATCCAGTTCATTTGCTTATCTTACTTCTACCCTCTGTGTCCTGATCACGGCCTCCACAGTGTCTCTTGGCCTTACGATGCTTTTCCCCTTTCACCTTCTTGTCTGTATTTCATTATTTTACTTTTACTACTTTCCTGAGCTCTTCCAGCTCACTTTACATTCTTTCTGCCCTCTCACCAATTCTTTCTGGAATTCTTGTATTTCTGCATTGTGGTTTTTCTCTAAAGAGATGATTTTTTTTCTTTAATGAATGACATCACATTTATTCACACTTTTCATCTCTCCCAGCAACATTGTTCTAGTGATTTTTTTTTCGGTCACTAAAAGATGATGTTCTTTTCCTCCTTTTAAAATTTTACTTTTTATGTATGCTGTATCCGTTTTGTGTTTTTACATTTGCATCTGTGTATCGCATGAGTTAGGGGTTTCTGGAAGAGCTGTTTGTAAGAAGTTGCTGTATATGTGAAGAAATCAGGTATGCCCCAGGCTGGTTAGTTTTCACAGAATCTCTTGTCAGATAAAGCCAGGCAACCTCCTGCTAACGTGGCTTGTGGGTATAATCTATGGCGCCCCCGCATCCTCAAGCATTATCAGTTTTCAGGGGAGGAGGACTCTGTCACCTCCCCATTCAATGCCCCCAGCCCCATCTTCGAACCCTCTTTGCAGGGAAGAATCCAACCATTTTCCCTCAGGGTGTGTCCCTGACCACAGGAAGTATATTTGTATTGGAGAATTATGGCACCTGGTACTGTTGGTTCTCTCTCCTCCATATTCAAACAGTTCCTCCAAACAGTTCCTGTGCAAACACATTTCCTATTGGCCACTCTTGCACACATTCTAGAGTCTGTATTCCCGTTCATCTAAAACTACCAGCTAGGTTTTTGCTTTCCTTTCTCCATGTTGCTTTTTTTTTAAGGTTTCTAAGAAGACAAAGGAAAAACGTTGGGTTCATAGGCATATATTTCTAGCAAAATTCTTCTCTTATTGATTTTTTTTTTTTTTTTTTTGCAGTACGCGTGCCTCTCACTGCTGTGGCCTCTCCCGTTGTGGAGCACAGGATCCGGACGTGCAGGCCCAGCGGCCATGGCTCACGGGCCCAGCCACTCCGCGGCATGTGGGATCTTCCCGGACCGGGGCACGAACCCGCATCCCCTGCATCGGCAGGCGGACCCCCAACCACTGCGCCACCAGGGAAGCCCCTCTCTTATTGATTTTTAAGAACACTTTTAACATTAAGAGTAACACTGTCTTTTATAAGCTTTCCAAATTTTACCTTTGTTCGCCTTTTCAGTTTTTTGCATAAATAAAATTTTAATTTCCATGTCATCAGAGCTATTTAATCTTTCTCAATGTCTCCTTTCTTTGCTTTTATGCTAAAATGGCTTTCTCTGTACTGAGATTATAAATTGGTACCATATCTTGCATCTAGATATTTCTTCTGGATTTAATTTTTACATTTAACTTTTTAATTGATCATAAATATATGTTCACATATTGTGTGAGGTAGAGTTCTAAATTATTTTTTCATTTTAATTATTGCAGTTTTGTAATGTGTTTAGTACAACTTCTCCATATCACTTTGTCAAAATTAATTATATTTGTATGTTTAAGTTTTTTTCTGAAAAATAATTTCCAGTTTGGAGATATTTACCCTCTATATTTATAGATACAGATATAAACATAGGTAACCCTTTCTAATTAATTTTTCATATGACAAATAATCATTACTTCCAAGAAAATACTGGTAAGAGGAAAAAAATCAGGTTCCATTAAAAAAAAACACACACACAATGAGGTTTAATGATTCATGTGCATGGAAATTAAAAATAAAACCAAGATGGTGAATGGTTTAAAACTATTTCTTCCTCTACCTTCCTTTCTCCATTGACCCTCATTCAAATCCCATAACTTTACTCCTCTTTCTATTAATAATCATAACTTGGGGAAAAAATAATCCTTTATTATTTCTCAAACAAGTATAATTTTGAATCTCAGTATATTCTCCTAAACTCATTACTTAAGTTTTTTAAAAAATAAATCCTTCTAATAATTTAAATCCTTGAAAAAAATAGGAGAAAAAGTAACTTAAAGAAGTGAGTAGAAAATAAAGAGAACTGTGTGAAACACAGATCATATCAGATAATATTTAATGCAGTATAATGGATTGCCGCCAAAATAAATAACAACAACAGCAATAATCATAAAGTAATAATAATTAGTCATGGCAGGATTTCACTGGCTACCATTGATTGAGCTCTGGCTTGCCAGCCTTGTGCAAAGCTCATATAGCATGTTATTTAATTTCTCATAAATACCCAGGAGGCAGGCAGCTCAGTTCCATAAAAAAGGAAGTGGAGCTTAGGGAGGCTAAGAATGTGCCTTGGGTTAGGAGGTGGGGAGAAAGGATCAAACCCACGTCTGCCTCATTCCACAGCCTCTTCACTTAACCACTATGTTTGCTTAAGGGAATTGTTCAGAGCAGTATCTCAGGAAAAAGCCTGTCTGGAGAAACTGGCTTCAATGGGCAAAGAGACCAGTAGGCCATAAACTGGAGTTTCCAGCCATTCCCAGAAGCTTACTGGGGGTGTACAGTTGTCATGCGTCACAGAGCCAGCACTGGAATCCTCCTCCCTTCTCCTTCCCCAGCATCATGGACTGGCTACGGGAAGCATGGCCACAATGGCCCCTAAGTGCGCTGTTCTAAGGATATACAAGATGGGAGTGGCTAAGGCATGAGATCAGGAAACAGTAGCAGGCAGGCAAGTTAGTTAGAGAGCCGTCAATCATTCATCAGACATGCAAGAAATATTTATTAAGAGCCTACGCTGTGCCAAACACACTTAAAGCACTTGGGATTCAGCAACAAACAAAACAGACAAAGATCCCTGTCCTCCTGGAGCTTGCATTCAAGTGGGGGGGAGATAGACCAAAAAACCAGTCAACAGCCAATTAGGTAGTAGATCAGACTGTAGTAAACGCTACACAGAGAGAAAATGATTAGGGGAGATGGGACAGTGGGGGCGAGAGGTAGGGAGCAAGTGTTAGGGAAGGTCCCATCAAAGCAGCATCGACTGTGCAAAGCTCATTCAAATGCCGAGGGCTTTGGAAGTGGTGGAAACACTTGCTCTATTCTAATCTCTTTCCCTGCGACAATCACTGAAGTCCTTATTGGCACCAATGTTATCATAATAATCATCATCGAGATGATATTATTATTATCATTATTATTGGCTATCATTTATAAAGCTATTATGACGTGTCAGACACTACGATGCAAACCATTTTACAAATATGATTTCATTTACTCAGCATCCATTTCACGTTGTCTTTTATTTCTCTGCATTTGGCACTTTGGTACAATCCTATTTGGCCCGTGACAGCGGCCTCACAATCACATCCTTCGTATTCCTCACGGGGCTTTGCACACCCCAGGCCCTCAAGCACAGCTCACACAGAGCAGAGGCACTCAGAACATATTTGCTGATGACTGAAAAATACAGTTTCATAGACAACCAGTATGAGCACCAAAACTACGGATGGAGAAATCAAACGGCAGGGACCTGTGTGCACAATACCAGGAAGCTGTGGGAAGGAGGGCAACCTGTCCTCAGCAGCGAAACAAAAGCAGAAGCATCACTGACCACCCCTTCTTCGCACTCCCCCTTTTCGCCTGTTGCCATTTTCTTTTCTTTTCCTCCTTCTTCCCCTCCCACCCCTTTCAACGTTTCACTTTCCAGGGATGCTGCTTGAACTGCTCCCGAGCAGTCTGTGCTCTCTCATAATTGATAAATGGAGGTGTTTTCCAATAACCTTATAAATCACAGCATGCAAATGGTTACAGTCGGGATGGGGAAGACGGACTCTGCTGGGTTACAGAAGCCATAAGTACCTTGAAAATAAAGAATAACCCTTGCAAAATGACAAAGATAATTTCTTTTAGCATAATTGCCTGGCTAGGTATTAGCCATGAAATTACAGAAGAAGAAAAAAAAACCAGACACCAACAACAAATACTCTTATTTTAAGAGAACAAAAACACACGGTGTATTCCAAAACAGTTTGTGATCATCAAATTACATAACCTGTTATATTTTATACCTAAATAGCTTATTTTTCACTGTGTTTTATCCTGTTTGCTGCCTTGAGTTCTCTCAGAAATAGGTAGAATATGAATCTTCAATTAAATTTTTTATCACGTAAGAAAAAAATTCACAAGCCAAAGCCAAAGAGGTCAAAGTATAAAATTGCTCGGGTATTTATCATTCTGAGATACAAAGAGTTAACTTTTTAAAATATATGACCTCTATCATTGTGGAATCATTATTTTTGATTCAGTACTTAACATTCATAAGCGGGGCTTCTTTAATTTTGTGGGAAGCTTTGCTAACTATTAAATATTTCCAAGATGGTTTACAGCCAAGAATTGTGGATTTTTGTATACAGGATGCTATTGTTATGATTTAACCTAAAGAAAGCCAAATTAAAACTGATTTACTAAATAGGTTACGGATAGCATACTTATTCACGATTTCAACCCTATTTCATGCTTAGACAGGCAGATCTTAATTATACACAAAAGAATACAAATGTTATTAGCATGATAATAATTATTTAGAAGGTGTCCTCTTTTAAAAAAAAAATTAAACCAGTATTGTCATTCGTGCAGCTACATTTTTCAACAGAATGACAGCTTTACTAGTCATAGATATGTTCAAAGTACATATACAATATTCAAAGCTGTATAGCAGACATGTTATCTGCACGAGCTGGGATATGCAGTGCCAGCAACGCACTGCACACTAATCATTATGTCTTACCCACGGTACTACATGCAAATACAATCCTTTGTGACATTTTGTCAAATATTTTGAGGATTCTATACTCCTTATCACACCTCCATCCCCGTATCCTCATCAACAATCAGGCACCCAAAAATCAGTTCCACGGATGGCACGGACTCTAGCTAGTCACACACATAACATCGTGCCAAATTAATGAAAAGAAAATTAAAGATTTACATATAAGTGGAAAACAGGCAGGGTACAGGCGAGGCAAATTCAAGTTCACATTTACCGCCTTCCTGAGCTGTGTACGGAAGAGGCAGCCCTGGGAAAAGCAACTTCACCCTGGATTTGTTTAGTAAGAGATGTAAACATTACATATAGTATCCAGCATATGACATGATGGATAAATCAATTTAAAGGTCCTGCATTTGGAAAACCTACAGCAAGGGTCAATACCCATTGTCAATGAGTACATATATGATCTGATGGAGAAAATGTAGAAACATTTCAGGACTCAAGAGTTGGCTACAGTACAAGCAATGCATTTTTGAACATTGATTTGCCAGAAGTGGATCTGTTGTCTGTTGCTCCAGGCTGGCATTTTTAATTATTTCTGGGACAAATGGATCCGTGATACACAGAAGATCTGTAGGGCTTCTTGTCAAATTAATAAAATAATAATGAAAGTGGTCATCTCAGATTGCAAACTGTCAAAAATCCTTGAGAGATCTATAGTTATCTTCATGGCTAAGCAAACTTACACGCTCCTTCATGCTATTTTAAATCCTAAGTGCAGTGACATAAACTAGATTGCGGAGTGTCCATTGTATACAATGACACCTACTGTGACAAAACCCGACTACGTTTAATGACCTTTTTAAATCTTACACCTAGAGTCCATAAAAGCATTGTAATCCAGTTGTAAAACACACTTTAATAATCAAAATGCAGCTGTTAAAATAGCATTGCTCATAATTCTAACTTGAGGCAAATTTTTTTTGTTTTTAATGCAGAAGAGCAGACCAGAGTTTAAAATTCCTATGAGGTCACTATTGTCCATTACAGTGTTTTTTTGCAACTTAATAATAGATGTTTTAAAGTTTAAGTGCAGCCTCAGGCACTCATAAGCATTTATTACAAATCGCTGGTTGCCTCCGTATGCAGAGAGGAATAACATTTACATACAGTAGCACGGATTAATAAGATAAAAAATTTGAGAAAGCCGTCAGTCAGGGAGCGAAACTGGTGCTAATAAAGCCCACTATATTCTTCGGAAATATCAAGCCGTCTGTTCCAATATTTTGCCATTCCCCATGAGGTATACAAATCCAAATCAGATAAGTCTCAAGCAATGCCAAAGACATGCTGCTCTGCTCTCCAGTGGCACCCGGCTGAATCTTTTATTTATCTTCAGAGCAACTGTACATTCTAGTAGACTAAAGACTGAAATAAACTGAACATCACTCATCAGAAAGTTTCATAAAACAGGCCCTCTCCTTCCTTGTTTGCTAAACCATGATTAGTGAGAAAAATGCACTGCAAAGTATGTATCATGGTAAGGAAATATAATAGTAGGCATGGGACCTCTGTAAGCAAGGGCTAGTTAAACAGAACCACATCTTGCCGGAGTTTAAAATGATGCTCACATGAAATCAGACCTTGAGGAGATAAAATTGCTTTAGGAAAGGAGACCACCACAAACCTTGCCGGTCCTCCCTTTTTGGAGTGGCTCAAACCCAAAGGTGCAGGGGAAAGCGAAAACAAAATAGCACACGTAATTTCACGTGATGATTAAATTGCCAAGATCGTTGTTATAGCAAATCACTGTGTCACTCTCCCAAACTGCAGCATAACGAAACTGCACGTAAAATCATTTCTGCCCCTCGGAACACTGCTAATTAAAAAGTACAGCCGTTAGTGTTCTGATTGGGGGTGAGGCTGCCCGTTATTTCCAGCCCAAGTGAACACTGATAAAGGAAATTTATTTATTTATACATAATTATTATTGTTACCCTACTGAACAGTGCTGGGGATTTAGAGAAATGAGACGCCACGGTTCTAATTTTTCTTCAAGAAGTCTGCCATATTAACTCCATTGAATAATTACTGAAAAGTAATACACTCGTGTAATATTACCTTATGCAAAATTGCATTAATCAAAAAGTGAGCCTGCTGCAATGAAGTAATTTGGGGGTGGGGAAGGCATACATGCATAGCATATTTTCCTCAGGACTTATTTTCCTTACAGCAGGGTATTAACTAATAGTTTTGTAGCAATGATCCCATGAAAAAAGGGAAGTAAATCAGAGGGGGGGGGGCGGAAATACAGCCCTGGTTTTGCATAGAAAGGGCCACATAAATGGCAAAGGAATGACCAGTTACTATCTTGACAGCCACTTCAATGGCTCAGATTCTGTACACAATAAAATAAATCCTGCCTGACCTCTCCAAGGAGCCAGACCATTGTTCCCCACACGAACAAGTAAATGTAGATGCTTAATTACACCCAGGCAGCTTTAGAGAACATGGGGCTTAGGATACTAAATGAACAGTTTCCTGTTGCAGTAGGCTTTCTTTGGAAACTAAGGAAAAGGAAAAAAATGTATATGTGGGGTAGATCATTCCAGGTGTGCATGAAACGTGGGAAATTAGTAAGGGTTCTTGTGCATACATAATGTCTCATGAATGCCAGAATCCTAACAGCACTAATGCAAGTGCAATCATTTTTATAGCCTTTTGTCTAGTAAGTTTGGCTGGGAAGAGTGGAAGGTGCCTCTCGGATTAGAATGTAGCCCTGTGCCATCACCAGGGACGAACAGCATTCATTAGAAATGTGTATTTCACTTCTTTATTTTTAAAAGGCCTGGTGGCAGGGTGGCCGGCTGGGCTGCAGGTTATTTTGTTGTTGTTGTTTGGGTTGTTGTTTTTGTTGTATTCTTCTTAGTGGCCGTGGCCGTGAAGTGTGGTTTCTTCCACCAGCCTCTCCCAGGCTAGCTGTGAATAGTGCCCATTTTGAGATTAGGAGATTAGGTTATTCATCACTTGAGATGCTCCCCGCTGTGCCGCTACTATCAGAGCGCAGCCAAATCAAAACATCTCTGGAAGGCATTTCAGAATAATTGAATGCATCATAATTTCCCTATTAATACATATCTCATATTACAGATTATGCATGAAATGTTCACATTATCTGTTACTTTTTGTTAACGTCGTGCTCCTTGCCAGTAAATTTAATACACAGAGTGAATCAGCATGCTATGATGAAGGGATAGGTTACTGATAGCCATTTTTTTTTTCAGGATTCAGTAGAAAATTAAAGTAAATCGATCATTTTATAGCCCCGCTGGAATGGCTACAAGGGCATGTTGCTAAGCAAATGGTAATTTAAATGTACTGTGTAATTTTTCTACGCAATTTACTGAAGGCAGATTTTATTTCTCAGTTAATATCAGATGCTCTTTATCTGTTAGTGCATGATGTATCTGTGATAGACAAATTATTAATCTATGTTTTAATCAAATGCTGCAGCTTGACAACTGGTCGTGTAGGTACTATAGGAGTTAAATCCTGTACCTGGAAGAATGTGACTATTATTAATATCTAGAAAAAGACAGATGATTAATTCTGTATTCACTTGTATAAAAAGCGTGAACTAAATTCTAACAAAAAGTAATCAAAGTAAATCCTAATGAAGTTTAATAAAAATGTCCACATCTCATAACAAAAAGTTCTATTTGGTATTTTCAAATGGATTATACATTTGCATTCCATGAAAGTTCTGGCCAGAGGAAAATAAAAGATGTCCTTCTTTTTTTAACATTTTGGCAATATTTCAGATGTAATATGGAAGTATAAAACTAAGCACTGAAATATAATAAACATTTTAAGACAATTACATGTAGCTCATGGTGGAAACTTGCCTTCTTTGACAAATGCAAATAGCGAATAATTCTTTTCCTTTTTTTAAAAAAATCACTTACCCTGTATATTAGGGTACTTTCAATTTTATAATAAATCAAAAGTTCCATATTTTAAGACAAATAAAAATACATGAAAGAATCTGTGTTGATGACACCCAACATTTTTGTGAAATTATAAAAGCAAAGGAAGGAGGGCCCCATTTACCCTTCAAGTTGCTGAAGTAAAGGCAAGATTTTCCTGCTGCTGGTGTACAAAATGTATTATTGTTATTAATGAAAAAGTTAATGGGCCGTTTTCTTATATATCAATTTACATTTTACAATTTGAGTATACAAATGATATGTACAGCAGAGAGCTGATTATTTTTGCTCAAGGAAATAGTTTTAATGTGTTTTTATGGACATCAAATGTTGTGAATAATGATGCATCCACAGAATGCAAATAGGATGACAGCTCTTAGGCTGTGATCAACAGTCCTTGGATAAAAGGTCTGCTGGGACAATGATGCTCTGTGGAGGGCCTAAACAGTAAAAAATGGGAAAGAAGGGGGGACACTGGAATATTCAAAAGGTAGATCAGCAGATGGGATTTGGAGTATGTCACTCACATACAGACAGCAGATAATACTCCCCGTATTAAGAGAAAAATGTATTTAAAAGAGAATGTGTCTGTGTAGCAGTGGACTGCAGATGGAAAGATATTGCTGATTCTCACTGATAAAAATCAAACTCTGAAATTAGATATGGCCCATGGTATAAGAAATGAATTTTAATAACATTAATATTAAAGTCTCAAATACCTTTGGTTTACTAACTCCTGTGTGGGGATCACTTTTCCTTACCACTTAAAGGCAGTCACTGCTGTAGACAAATAGAAATATCTCCAGGAATGCTATACAACAGAGTTCTTTTGAGGAGATGTGAAGAACAATTTGACACAAACTGAGTCTCTTTTCCAAGAGGCATGGAATAATGTCAGATCTGCTGTGAGACCACAAGTATTGTCCCAGAAGAGCAGCCATTCCCTTTACTGGTCATTGGAATTTGTGGGCAGGTGCCATTGGCACTTTATAGCCCTACCTTCCTTCCCAGCACACCTGAACCCATAAGGATAATTGAGCATCTTGGTGACCAGCCAAAGCCACACATGCCCACCTACCCACCATCCCAGAATTGACCTCACCAAGTTCTACCTAGAACTGGAGTGTTACAACATCGACCTGTACACACACACACACACACACACACACACACACACACACACACTCAGGCTATGCCAGCAGAATGCCAATACATCTGTAGAGAAGTGAAAAGCTTAGTTAATCGTTCATTTCCCCTTTTCATCTGCATACTTGGGAAAGGGGACTCAGTATTCTTCCATCAGTGAGAACTCTCATTAAAAAAATATTTTTAACAAGAAAGAAATAGAGGTGAGGCTGAGTTACCTACTTATATGGGTGATAAATATCTAGGGAGCTAACTATGAGTAAATTTGAAGGAAATGCTTATAAGACCATGCAAAACAAAATGTTTTGCAAACATTTTTGAACCTGTTTCTTATGAATTTGAAAGAGATAGGGGCCACAAACAGAAGCCGGCATCCATGATAAGCAGCATCAGGAAAAATTAAATTAAATGGGAAAAAAATCCTATACCATTTCCATTTCTTAAAAACATTGGGACTTCCCAAACCAATAACAATGAAGCAAGACTGGAAAAGTGTATTATTATACGCCTTCAGTATATAATAAGAGAAGCTGAATGGGAAGGAATACCTACACAGATGTGACTATGAATAAGCCACATAATGCAGATGGACAAATCACTCCCCAGAATGAAATGCAGTGATGCAAGTGGAAATGTATTGCTCTGGGAATCAAGGATTCTCAAATCTTTATTTTTAGTTTTTTTCCAACAATGCAAGAATTGACAAATTGGCAAGGATTTTGTTCCAAGGTTACTTTCTTATATATTTCTTTCACCACTTCCTCCTCTGCCATCCAAGAGCCCACCTTTAAGTATTGCCTTTTAGCCAAAGATAAGCGAAGTTTCCTGGGCTGCTCTCACAAATGCAGCCTAGAAACGTGCACAGTGAAAGCAGACACAACCACCATGAAAATAAATCCCACCTTAAAAACCTCCTTTCCCCAAACAAGCACAGTTACGAGTTGCAGGAAATGGGGGGACCCATATGCCTGTATTGAAACCAAGATAACTGGAATTAGTTGAAATTTGAAACACTAAGTACAAAAATAATTAAATTTGGAAAGGCTCCTAGAAAAGTATTTAAGCTCCCAACGTGGCTCCAAAGAGAGCGTACTTCCCACCCACCTCTATCCAAAACAACTTTAACTTCTTCCTCTGGTCTGGAAACCAACGTGCCTACATCCTTATATTTGAGTTGATTTTCTCTGCCAAAATCCAGCATAGTGCCTTTAGGCGCACATAGGAAATGAAATAGGTTGGATCTGCTATCTTTAGCTATCCTTCTATGCATGACTAGAAGCTGACGAGAGTTAAATGACCTCATATGTATATGAACTAATTGTACAATAAAACTGTCTTCTCCTAAAAAAACCCTATAAACATGGTGTGTGTGTGTGTGTGTGTGTGTGTATACACACACACATATACATACAGATACATATATGTGATTTTCAATCCTGACATGTAAGCATAAGTTTAAATATATATATATATTTATATATATATGTATGTATGTTTCATTGCACAGGTCATTCAGTTAATGAAATTTTATTATATAGCTTAAATATATTATTTTTAGTATAGCTGCATATACTATCTTTCGTGTAATTTAGACTTTATCCAGTGCATTTTCTCCACCTGATTAGCCAAGAAATCAAAAGTGCCAATAGACCCTCAGTATTCTGTCAAAATCAGAAGGCTGGTATACATGATTTGAATTTCAGCAAAAGTTGTGTTTCACCTTTCCAGTCTACATCTAAAAATCTCACTCTGACTTTCTCTATAAAGAAAGTGGAAGTGGTAATCTTCCATGGAATCACGCATCATTTGAAAAAATCCAACAGTCAAAAGATTTTAACTCAGAAAACCAGAAAATGATGAAATAACTCGTCCCGATCACCCAAAGGAGTCACCATTTTACAAAAATATCCAATGCCTCTTCTTTCCCATAAATAAGGTTATAAAATTAACAGGATCAAAAAATGTTAAAAAGCCACCTATTGGGCTTCCCTGGTGGCGCAGTGGTTGAGAGTCCGCCTGCCGATGCAGGGGACACGGGTTCGTGCCCTGGTCTGGGAAGATCCCACATGCCGCGGAGCGGCTGGGCCCGTGAGCCATGGCCGCTGAGCCTGCGCGTCCAGAGCCTGTGCTCTGCAACGGGAGAGGCCACAACACTGAGAGGCCCACGTACCGCAAAAAAAAAAAAAAAAAAAAAAAAAAGCCACCTATTATCCCTACCCTACAAAAGAACCTATATTATTCTTCCACATCGTCCGGTTTCCAAACATACATACATTTTACATATTATAGACAGCATATGCATCAAACTTTTCCACTTAATGCTATGGATTAGGCATTCTTCTTGCTTATTATAACTGGTCTTCAAAGAGACTATCTTTTTAATACATAAATAATTTTTAAATCGGAAGCAGTACAGTCATTTTGTTTTTAAAGAGGAAGCTTTTACCCTCTGACAGAAAATAAAGAAGTCAAGGTCAGAAGGATCATATTTGAAAGCTTAACCTCCCTTGAATTGATGTCAGTACCTGCGATCGACCAGGCTTCTTACTTAACAATGACCTGAGGGTTCTAGCTTGGAAGGCAAAACTTTTATTTCACTCATACTCTCAAACTGTAATAGGACTAAACCAGTCAAGATCACCAAGAAGTACAGAGGTTGCCGTTACACCTGTCTATACCTAAGGGACAGTGCTTCTCCCAACAAAAGACTTCCCCAGCAACAAAAAAATCATTTGCAAATTCCAAACTCTCTTTTTGTAGCTGTTCTCCAGGATAATGAAGCTTTATAGCAGCCACGACCATTTGTGGATACATTTTGTAGCCAAATGAAAAATACATGGAAAACATCTCACAAAAATGGACCAAATCAATAAAGCAAATAAACGCTTCTCTTCAGCACTCAGCAGGTACAGCCTTATTTTCCCACCATTCTAAAGTAAATCAGCAATCTATCTTGAAAAATAAAAAGAATATTTTACCACAAATTGACTGCATTTAATAAAATGCTAGCTCTCCTGCCCAGACAGAGAAAATTTGAAATCAATAGTCAAATTCCCCATCTTCTTTTAAGTGAGAGAAACTAACATACAACTTTATTGTTGCCTCATGAATTATCCCATGGTTCTTCACATTGTGGTAAGAACCCTGCCAATTCTTCACTTTTCAGGTAAAGAAGAAAGACAAAGCACAGGAAATAAGTCAACAAATGATTGTCTCCTTTGGCAAACAGACAGATTAAAAAGAAAAATAATTTCCTTTTTGAGAAAATCAGGACACCAATACTTGCAGTGTATTGTTAGAAAGTATACTATCATTTTTTAAATTGAGAGAGTTTCCTCTCAAATGGATTTTTGTAGCACTTTCTCTAAAAAAAAAAAAAAAAAAAAAAAAACACCATTCAGTGTTGAATTAAAGAAAAAAAAAAAAGCAGCAGTAGCAGCTTAATATGGTGCTTCAACCACCATGAGGGAGCACTTTCAAACTGGCACGAAGATGCACACTTGGGCAAACAGAAACTGTGAGCGATGTTTTAAGACTCCAACCACCATGGTAATGCCTCGGTCAAGTAAGCCTGGTATGAAGAATGCTCCGGAAGGGCCAGAGTTTCCTGGTCTCTGTTGATGGGAATCTGTACATGTAGAAAGGTCCCAGGGCAAAATCTGTGGCACTCCGGTGCCCCCTTGTGTCCAATTTTGCACCAGCATGAACTACACCAGGCCTGTGTAGAAAAGTAGAGCTGGAATTTCTTAAATCCCACAAGAGTACAGGGTGGAGTGGGGAAGGATTGAAATGTTCTACCTCTGTGTCTGTGAAAAAGTCAGTTGCTGGTGCAATGAGAGATTTCCACGCCGCTGCTTTCTCACAACACTTCCAATGCCCTCCACCTGAACTCCCTGGCTGAATTTCACATGGTGATAAACCAGAAAGAACAGTCTTGTATCCTTGGCTCCCGGACCCCCAAAACAAGGAAAATCATTTTAGATCGAAAAATGTTATGTGCTTATTACCAAGATACAGAAAAACTGGAAATAGTATTTAAAGTCTTTTTGACAGAGTCTTGCTTGGCCTTGAATCTCTCCCCAATTTTGAGTCTTGCCAGATTATTTTATACATTTTCCATGACAGTAACTATTTCATTCCCTCATCATTATTCTTTTTTCTATATGCAAAATGACTCTGTAGAAAAATGGGTCACCAATGGATGCAAGAATGTAACTACATTTATCAGCTCTAGTCTCACCTACGCACACCAGAAAGCATTAAAAACCAATTCCACGTGTAATAAAGCTTGGAAAATTTTCAAATTCAATGTTGGGTTGAGGGCAAAGGACAATTCCCCCCATAAATACGAATTTGCTTCTGATGTTTATCTCTGTAGATGGTTTGACTGAAGATCCAGAATTGGATTGCAGTTCTGTCTGCTAGAATTACCCGGGACCCATCTACTCTTCAACGTATTTGTTCACACAGCTCCAAAGACATTCCAAAGTGGAGGCCGCATGCTTTCTCTGATGGAAACAACTGTTGGAGGTTTCAAACTTCATATTGTATCAAAGGATGGGAGGAGAAGGGAGCCAGTGATAAATCAGAGAAACAAAAGGCAGGGAACATAAAGCAGTGAGAAGGGAAGCACATGGACAGAAAAGGGGAAGAGAAGAACGTGAATCAGGCCACAGATTTCCATGAGAATGCCTTTTCTGCCTCAAGTGGAAAGAGAGTACAATTGTTGACTCCCTTTCACTCTTTTTTCTGGAAATCATTAGAAATACATGTGGGAATTACAGGGCTGCACGTATGGCTGTCTTTATGCTGTTGGTAACACAGTGGTTCTTGTGGATGATGGATGTTCCTCTGTTCACCTTCAGAGGCAGGTAAACCCCGGGCTGTCGCACCACCGCCGCTGCTCAGTGAATCCCTCCTGTGAATTCCCCCGTGCATTTCCAACAGGATGAAGAGTGAAACCCTTTGGTGACTCTTCAGGATAGTAAACTATTGCTGAATAACACTTCCATTGGATGTTTTCATCCAAAAAAAACAAAAAACAAAAACGGGCTACGGATTGAGGAAAGAACAATGATTTTTTTCCCCCAATCTCAATCACAGCCTCCTTCACATCTTGCAACAAACGGATTTTATGATTTCCATCTTCATCTGCTGTCAATAGTGCATTTACTTGGCATGCTTTTCTTTTGATCAGAATGGTTTGTTCCCTGTGCCCGGTGCCCCTGCAACTAGTGACATTTCCACTCTAGGGAGGGTTGCAAGTCTCCTGGGGAATAGTAACTTCTCAAACAGGGACTGAATCTATCACCTTGACCTTTATCCTGGTACTTTTCAACCCAGGATTTGCCACTGTGTCTTAACACAGTGCCTTACCTAGAATACTCGCAAGGTAAAGTCAAAAGTAATGTGTTCTACTCTTAGTAAAGTGTAAACGTGTGTAAGTTGATTTTCTTTTCTACAGACATAAATGAGTGTAGCTTCAAAGTTATCCATGAAGTAGAAATACTGTAAATTGCATTTCAAGTTTTTGTTTTGGGAGATGAGAGAGAGAGGCGTGGGGTTACAATTGGTGTCCCTGCTTGCCTAGAGCCAAGGACTCAATGCCTGAGCCCTTGATCAGGAAACACACTCGGGGATAACCACCATGTAGAATATCTCCCAGAAGAGTTAAACCATTTCTTCCTCTGAAAGGGACCCTCAGCACAGAGTTGGCCTGGGAAAAGGAAAGGATCCTCAGTGACTGACAGCCCAGGTGGAGAAGACGAGAACTACTCGAAGCGTCTAGTTTACATATTTGTAGTTGGAGAACCTGACAAAGGTATCACACACATTCTTCCTGGAAACATCTTCCCCCAGATCAGCTCATAACCCATTCCCTTACTTCATGCAGGTATCCTCTAAAAAGCTGCCTCTTGGGAATTTCCTGGCGGTCCAGTGGTTAAGACTCAGCGCTTTCACTGCCATGGGCCTGGGTTTGATCCCTGGTCAGGGAACTAAGATCCCACAAGCCGCAAGGCTTGGCCAAAAGGACAATGCCCACTGAGACACTCTCAATCCCTACGCTCTACTTTACTTTTCTCTGTAGCACGTATTATCACTTGACATTATACTATACTTGCTTACTGGCTATCTCCCCCCATGAATGTAAACTCCAGGATGATTTTTGTCCACTTGCTGTATCTCCAATGCACAGACGTGTGCTTGCACAGTAAGTGCTCAGTAAATATTTGTGGAATGGCCGATGGATTGAACTTACCTCCAAGTAAGTATTCACCACATGTAAACATGCCTTAAGAAATGCTGGAGAATCTCTGTTCCACTCAACCATCCTATGCTTCTCCAATTTGGGACTGATATACCCAAGAGTACCCACAGCGGAAAGTGCTCAAAGCCCCAGGGTTGACGTGGCACAGTATTTTGATTTATGAATCTCAAACTTTATCATGCATCTGGATCACCTAGAAAGCATGCTCAAAATGGGATAGCCAGGCCCCAGCCCTAGAGTTTCTGATTCAGTAAGTGGGTGCCTAAGAATCTGAATTTCTGTTAAGCACCCAGATGATATTGACACGCTGGTTTGGGGACCACAGTTAGACATCACTTTCTCTCTGAAATCCAACAGCTATGGCAGCAGGGGAGGCTTGTTAAGTACTTCAAGAAATTAGAACACAGGCATATGGAGCCCAATATAAATTTTCCCTGTATTTTTTTTTTTTTTTTTGCGGTACGCGGGCCTCTCACTGTTGTGGCCTCTCCCGTTGCGGAGCACAGGCTCCGGACGCGCAGGCTCAGCGGCCATGGCTCACAGGCCCAGCCGCTCTGCGGCATGTGGGATCTTCCCGGACCGGGGCACGAACCCGTGTCCCCTGCACCGCCAGGCGGACTCTCAACCACTGCGCCACCAGGGAAGCCCTCCCTGTAGTTTTAAAATAAAAAGGGGACTGTTAAGAAATGGTTTGCTTGCTGTGGGTTGACTCAGCATGAACTAAGAGTTTAACCCTCCTCTGTCATTAAGGATACGTGAGTGCAAATGGTTGAAGGGAACTGATGTAAGCCTTGTAGAAGTCAAGAGAGAAGTTTAATGAGGGCTACAAGTTCTTGAATGGAGCGAATCTCTCTAGAGTTGATTCAGAAGGAAATGTCGGTGCCTGGTGTGGTGGGGAGGGTGAGGAGACCCCCCATTAGACTAATGTCAATTTTAAAGTGACCACAGGAGGCACAGCTCAGCCTGGCAGTTAGTGGCAGGCAGCCAGGGGACTCAGGGTTACCAGAGCTCACCACACAGAGTGCGGCTGTAAAGTCGTGCTATCGGTTATCTGAGTCAGCCATCTGTGGGGTCTGTTGCTTTGAAATGGTCCTCTTGAGCCTTTGGTTTTCATCTTTCTCTTACAACAGGGAAAGAAAAGAACTGAATGTAATTTAATGTTTTATAAAACGGCAGGTCCTATGTTGTTCATATGGCCCTGGCTCACATCTCACTGCATAACTGTTGGGACAGAGCCTTAGCAAGATGGATACAGAGCAAGCTACCACCAAAAGCCAAGGCGCAGGGTCCTCTTCTGGGTTCCGACTGTCAGGGAAATGAAACCCAGCCTTTCTGCATCAACTTACTCTGAATACGCTTCCCAAATGCACAGAGGGCACGAGCAGATGAGCCACGGAAAGAAAAGGTGCAGCGTTTCTGGTAGGTGTTGGTTCTTTATCCAGTGATAGGAATAATCCACTGTGCACACATAAAGTAAAATCTTGGCTCCGTGTATTAAAATATAAATCTTTCAAAGGTCGAAGATCTTTTACAAGAAGATAGTGCCCGGGATCAGTTTGGTACTTAGAACCATGAAACTCGTCCCTAGAGAGTCTCTTTAGGCTGGCTTTTCCTAGCTGTGGTAATCTACTGTCTACTTCCGTTTCCCTAACGTTCTTTCTATATCCCCCCCCCCCACCAAAATAAAAGCAAGGAATATCTTTCAAGGAGAGAGAAACACATCTGTCCCTCTCCTCCATCCTAAAAGTGCTACTTAGGGCTTCCCTGGTGGCACAGTGGTTAAGAAACCGCCTGCCAATGCAGGGGACACACGTTGGAGCCCTGGTCTGGGAAGATCCCACATGCCGCGGAGCAACTAAGCCCGTGCGCCACAACTACTGAGCCCGCACGCCACAACTACTGAAGCCTGTACGCCTAGGGCCCGTGCTCCACAACAAGGGAAGCCACCGCAATGAGAAGCCCGCACACCACAATGAAGAGCCAGCCCCCGCTCACCGCAACTAGAGAAAGCCCGTGCACAGCAACAAACACTTAACACAGCCAAAAAAAAAAAAACCTTAATTAATTAAATAAATTTTTTTAAAAAGTGCTACTTAGATTTATTTGAGGTTTGGTTAGATTTGAAGCTGTCCTCATTCATGTGCTATGTTCTACCCCAAATCCTTCTAGCAGGAAGCTGCCCCCCCATTCTGAAATTTTATTTATTTCTGTTACTCCAGATGTATGTGCCAATCAGTTTAGCTCTTGCCAGTTCTTGTTTATTAATAATGCTACGGAAAGAATTGAAATTCTACCAGATTTCAATCTCTTTTTTTCATGCCTCAATAATGAGTCCTCAAAGAGATGAATTCTGATATTGTCTTCAGCAACTCAAAGGACTAGGTATGATCAGAAATTTGCCTGGCTTTTGCCTACCTTGTGTGAACTCAGGAGGGCTATTCGTACTGCTAACTGCCACTGTACATGTGCAGATAATCTGCATTTTCATTGTTCTTTATTTTATGTTATTAGTTATTCATGAGATGAATATCTCATTCAACAACTAATCTATAAAACTTTTGCTTTAAATAACAATGTGCCGTTTTTGTTGTAGGAGGTGGAATGGAAGATGGATGTCCCATTTAGAAATCTTGTACAAAGAATTGAAAAATGAATGACTTGTAGGCTCTTCCTTGCCATATGTAAAATCAGATCTCAAAGAGAGGGGCATTAGAGTTGGAAGAAACAGACTGTACTACGTAGTCTGTACATATAAGGGCCATATTAGCCAGCTGGACCTACTGAGAAAGGTCCCTCACCAACCAGCCAAAGGGAAGGGAAGGTCAGGTTTAACCATACTACGTAATGAACCTGTAAATGACTAATTATCCCTCTCACCAAACAGCACAATCTGCATGTGAGGCGAAAACCAACACAGAAAGCATCTGAACTCATTTTTTTTTCAGCTGGATATAGTCCAAGTTCCATACACATTGCTTTCTACTTTTCCCAATAAAAGCTCATGTCTATATTAACACAAATTGAAAAGAAAAAAAATGCAAAGATTCCATGTTCTTTCGTGGTTTCAGGAAAGAGTACATTACTTCAGTAAAAACCATTCAAATGTGAATGTGAGGTCCCAGCTACGGGGGAATTCTGTAAGCATGTGCGTATACTATATACTGCAGATACCTTTAGCTGTACATGCTTACTTATCGCAGTATGAATGCTGATAGTTAACCCCTAAATAAGTTAGTTTTAAAAACAGATCAATGATTTCATTTACCTGAAGGAGAGCACAGGGCTGCCACTATACTCAGAGGATTTCTCCAGAATCCCATGTGGTCACCTAGGCTGGAGCTGCTTCACCTTGGAGGCAGTGAACTGCTAGGCCTTGCCTTGCTTAGGAAGGAGGTAACTACCTCTCCCAGGGAATAAAAAAATCCATAAGGAGAATTCCTTATTGTGTACAATAACACAACTTTGAAACTCAGAAATTCTGATAGAAAGATACTGGCGGCAGCAGTGATATAACCCAATACAATGGATAAAATAGAGAAAAATAGCAATCTATGATTTAAGATTTTTGAAGAAGGGAAATACATCTTTTTCATCCTTTCATCTCCCCCAGTATGATATTTGGTAACTGTCGAAGAATAACAATAACAACGACAGCCAACATTTATGGGACTTCCTCTGTGCCAGGTACGGTTCTAAAAGCTCTTCAGGGGTTTCAATTCATGTCATCCTCAAAACAATCCTGTCATGAGCTACTATCATCATCCCCATTTTACAGATGAGGAAACTGAGACGTGGAGAGTTTATGATACTTGACCAATGTCACACAGCTAATCAATGGAAAAAGGGATTCATATTCAGGGGGTCTGGCTTCAGAGCTCAACCACATAACTTCTATGCTAAATTGTCTCTTATTCCACACAACAATTCCTGAACAGAATGGACGATTTTATTGAGGAGCGGAATTCTATTGTCTCATACTGGAAATGGGAGTGCATTAAAACACGAAAAATCATGGGCTTCCCTGGTAGCGCAGTGGTTGGGAGTCCGCCTGCCGATGCAGGGGACATGGGTTCGTGCCCCGGTCCGGGAAGATCCCACATGCCGCGGAGCGGCTGGGCCCGTGAGCCATGGCCGCTGAGCCTGTGCGTCCAGAGCCTGTGCTCCGCAGCAGGAGAGGCCACAACAGTGAGAGGCCCGCGTACCGCAAAAAAAAAAAAAACATGAAAAATCATACCTAAACTCTAGGAATACCAAAAAATTACACACACACACACACACACACACACACACACACACTGGACTTTATGGTGATTTTATATATATATACATAAAATATTATATATATATAAAATATTTTATATATATATAAAACTTTATTGAGACTATATTATAGTAACAGTTAGTTTAAAATGACTGATGTCCCCTGACAAATCTTTAGAATCTATTTGGCCACTAAATTATTTGGTAACATTTCTAGACATTTCTCAACTGCAAATACATAACCAGTTGAGGATAAAAGTTGTGGAAAGATGCTCTTTCTTTTGTCCCCTTCTTGCCTTTTCTTTCAGGATCCAACTCTTCTGCCCTTCCCACACCCAGCTGTCCCATTCCGGCCTGCATTCTAGGGGCAGCACTCTTTTTCTTCAATTCTACCGCTCAAGGAAATGTACACATCCTGTGTCCCATTCCCCAAACACTGGGAACTTTTATAGATGACATTTTAGCTCTGGAACACTTTTTTCAAATGAGATTTAACTGGACACTTCAAATCTCAAATGTATGAACAGAAATATGAAGGACCTGGCACCTCTTTGCTGAGCTTTTTCCCCCTCAATCCCCCAAGGTGACTGAGACACTGAACAGATCGTAAGCCACTGCTTAGACCCAAGCAAACGCCCAAATTGGGGCTGGAGATTAGACCATGGCACATGCATGGTTATTTGAGGCATGTACCCGAAAAAAGCCTGCTCATGGTTGACTCCAACCCAGAAAGTTCAATCCTGCCTTAGCCCCGTTCTCCCGGCCCCTCAGCAGGACCTTTTTTTTTTTTTTCCCAGTACGCGGGCCTCTCACTGCTGTGGCCTCTCCCGTTGCGGAGCACAGGCTCCGGACGCGCAGACTCAGCGGCCATGGCTCACGGGCCCAGCCACTCTGCGGCATGTGGGATCCTCCCGGACCGGGGCACGAACCCGTGTCCCCTGCATCGGCAGGTGGACTCTCATCCACTGCGCCAGCAGGGAAGCCCTCAACTGGGCCTTTTCTTTTCACAAACAGTTTACCCACCAAGGGAGCCAAGTGAGAACGATAATGACTCTCCACTCCTCAGCAGGAAGGAGGGTTTCTTCTCTTGCTGGTCATTTCTCTGAGCTTAGCCCCTTAGCTTCCTTTCTGATACTCCTGCTGCTCCTTCAAGCTGTTTCAGCTAAGCCTCATGTGGAGCTACCCAAAATGTGGCTGTCATGCTTCTTTTCCAAAGACCACACTCCTGCTAAAAAAGGGTTCGACGCCCATACAGGTTCCACTGCATGGGCAGTAGTGAAGATTGAGCCTGGCCCACAACAAGCCAGCTCCTCCCTGACGCCCTTTTGAGCTCACAGGCCCACTGCAAGGGCGCGTGAGGAGGAAACCAGACAGGTCCTGTCGGGGAGTAATAGGAGAAGACAATACTTCTTTGGAAAGGAAACTCATTCTTTGCTTGCGGACACACCTCTTCGACAATGCATTGATGCTATTTGAATACTTCGAAAGTTCTAAACTACTCCCCAGTTATGTACTTTAGCTTACCAAAAAAAAAAAATTACACAATTAGATAAGTTCATTGTAAGAAAAAATAGAGAATAGATGAAGAACAAGAAAAAAGAATGACCTATAATCCCTCCAGATTTTTTTCCATGGACATATGCTTACAAAGTGGGAGAAAAGTATTTTACAGATTTCAATTTTACCATAATCATCTTTCAATATCCATTATATACATCTCAAGCGTCACGTGTAGAGTTTGTGGGATGTTTTTCCTAAAAGAACTCCCTGTTGCCAAGCTTTCAGATTGCTTCTGAGCTTTCTCTGCTTTAAGCATCACTGCAGTGACTTGAGCCATGAGCAGATCCGTGGAGAGGAAGAGCTTTAGGTTCAGAGTGGCTCCAAGTCCTAAATAGCTGTGTAACTTGGACACTTGGACCTATTTTATAAAATCCTCTCATGCCTCATTTCGCCATCTGTTTCAGGGGAGAGTAATTGTAAGAACATAGCTCGTTGGCCTGTTCTGAGCCTTAAGCGAGAAAATATATGTAAAGTGCTGAGCACTGTGCCTGCCTCATTTTGAGCAGCCAATAAAAGTTGGCTGTGATTAAATAACTCATCATACGATTACTTCTTTAGAACATATTTCTAGAAAGGGAATCAAAGGGTCACGGGGCCCAAACATTCTCGAAGGTTTTTATCCATATTGCTAATTGTCTTCTAAGCTCCTCTCCCACCAGTGAGTAAGAGTGGAAGGGAGAGCCTGCCTCCCTCTCTTTGGCACGTGGTCCTTTTTCACAGAAGGCAGCATGGGGTAATGGAAAGGGCCCTAAGCTTGGAGACAAAAACTCTGAGGTGTAGTCCCAGCTTTGCTACTTATTCGGTAACCATGTGACCTTGAACTCTCAGCTCTCTGACCCTCAGTGTCTTCATTTGTTAAGAAAGCAGGTAGCAGTATTCACCCCCAAAAGGCCATATAGTAGAGTCAGTAAATAACTTATGAAAGTACTTTATCAACTATTTCTAGTCATCCCCATGTGAAGAACTTCAGCTTACCTGGGATCTGGCTCTACCTAAACCTAGAATCTTTAGAAAGTAGACTTCTAATTCAATTCAATTTAACATTTTTTGAACACCTATTATGTGTCAGATACTGAGCAAAACACTGAAGCCAGAGACAGAAACACTAGAAACAGGGGATTTGAGAAGATGGCGGAAGAGTAAGACGCGGAGATCACCTTCCTCCCCACAGATACATCAGAAATACATCTACACGTGGAACTGCTCCTATAGAACACCTACTGAACGCTGGCAGAAGACCTCAGACCTCCCAAAAGGCAAGGAACCCCCCACGTACCTGCACCAGTGGGAGGGAGCTGTGAAGGAGGAAAGGTGTCCACACACTAGAAGCCCCTTCGTGGATGGAGACTGCGGGTGGCGGAGGGGGAAGCTCTGAAGCCGGAGGAGAGCGCAGCCACAGGCGTGCGGAGGGCAAAGCGGAGAGATTCCCGCACAGAGAACCGGTGCCGACCGGCACTCACCAGCCCGAGAGGCTTGTCTGCTCACCCGCCGGGGCGGGCGGGGCTGGGAGCTGAGGCTCGGGCTTCGGTCGCAGCGCAGGGAGAGGACTGGGGTTGGCGGCAGGGGGCTAGTGCGCCACGGCCAGCCGGGAGGGAGTCCGTGAAAGAATCTGGAGTTGCCGAAGAGACAAGAGACTTTTCCTTCCCTCTTTGTTCCTGGTGAGCGAAGAGAGGGGATTAAGAGCGCCGCTTAAAGGAGCTCCAGAGATGGCTGCGAGCCGCGGCAAACAGCGTGGACCCCAGAGACAGGCAGGAGACGCTAAGGCTGCCACTGCCGCCACCAAGAAGCCTGTGTGCGAGCACAGGTGACTCGCCACACCTCCCTTCCGGGAGCCTGTGAAACCCGCCACTGCCCAGGTCCCGTACGCACGGCGCGCCTCAGCGTGGTGCAACGTCACGCGGCGCGCCTCAGGCTGGTGCAACGTCACGACGGCCTCTGCCGCCGCAGGCACGCCCCGCACTCCGTGCCCCTCCCTCCCCCCCGGCCTGAGTGAGCCAGAGGCCCCGAATCAGCGGCTCCTTTAACCCCGTCCTGTCTGGGCGGGAACAGACGCCCTCCGGCAACCTACACGCAGAGGCGGGGCCAAATCCAAAGCTGAGCCCCGGGAGCTGTGAGAACAAAGAAGAGAAAGGGAAATCTCTCCCAGCAGCCTCAGAAGCAGTGCATTAAATCTCCACAATTAACTTGATGTACCCTGCATCTGTGGAATACCTGAATAGACAAAGAATCATCCCAAATTCAGGAGGTGGACTTCGGGAGCAAGATAGATTATTTTTTCCCCTTTTCCTCTTTTTGTGTGTATGTGTATGCTTCTGTGTGAGATTTTGTCTGTATAGCTTTGCTTTCACCACTTGTCCTAGGGTTATGTCCATCCGTTTTTTTTCTTTTTTTTACTTTAAAAAATTATTTTCTTAATAATTTTTTATTTTAATAACTTTATTTTATTTTATCCTCTTTCTGTTTTTTCTCCCTTTTATTCTGAGCCGTGTGGAGGACAGGCTCTTGGTGCTCCAGCCAGGCGTCAGGGCTGTGCCACTGAGGTGGGAGAGCCAACTTCAGGACACTGGTCCACCAGAGACCTCCCCGCTCCACGTAATATCAAACGGCGAAAATCTCGCAGAGATCTCCATCTCAACACCAACACCCAGCTTCACTCAACAACCAGCAAGCTACAGTGCAGGACACCCTATGCCAAACACCTAGCAAGACAGGAACACAGCCCCATCCATTAGCAGAGAGGCTGCCTAAAATCATAATAAAGCCACAGACATCCCAAAACACACCACCAGAGGTGGACCTGCCCACCAGAAAGACAAGATCCAGCCTCATCCACCAGAACACAGGCACTAGTGACCTTCACCAGGAAACCTACACAACCCACTGAACCAACCATAGCCACTGGGGAAAGACACCAAAAACAACGGGAACTACAAACCTGCAGCCTGCGAAAAGGAGACCCCAAACACAGTAAGATAAGCAAACTGAAAAGACAGAAAAACACACGGCAGATTAAGGAGCAAGATAAAAACCCACCAGACCTAACAAATGAAGAGGAAACAGGCAGTCTCCCTGAAAAAAAATTCAGAATAATGATAGTAAGATGATCCAAAATCTTGGAAATAGAATAGAGAAAATGCAAGAAACATTTAACAAGGAACTAGAAGAACTAAAGATGAAACAAACAACAATGAACAACACAATAAATGAAATTAAAAATACTCTAGAAGGGATCAATAGCAGAATAACTGAGGCAGAAGAACAGATAAGTGACCTGGAAGATAAAATAGGGGAAATAACTACTGCAGAGCAGAATAAAGAAAAAAGAATGAAAAGAACTGAGGACAGTCTCAGAGACCTCTGGGACAACATTAAATGCACCAACATTCGAATTGTTGGGGTCCCAGAAGAAGAAGAGATAAAGAAAGGGACTCAGAAAATATTTAAAGAGATATTTTAAATATTTAAGAGATATTTAAATATTTAAGATATTTAAGAGATATTTAAAGTTGAAAACTTCCCTGATATGGAAAAGGAAATAGTTAATCAAGTCCAGGAAGCACAGAGTGTCCCATACAGGATAAATCCAAGGAGAAACATACCAAGACACATATTAAACTATCAAAAATTAAATACAAAGAAAACATATTAAAAGCAGCAAGGGAAAAACAACAAATAACACACAAGGGAATCCCCATAAGGTTAACAGCTGATCTTTCAGCAGAAACTCTGCAAGCCAGAAGGGAGTGTCAGGACATATTTGAAGTGATGAAGGAGAAAAACCTACAACCAAGATTGCTCTACACAGCAAGGATCTCATTCAGACTTGATGGAGAAATTAAAACCTTTACAGACAAGCAAAAGCTGAGACAGTTCAGCACCACCAAACCAGCTTTACAACAACTGCTAAATGAACTTCTCTAGGCAACAAACACAAGAGAAGGAAAGACCTACAATAACAAACCCAAAACAATTAAGAAAATGGGAATAGGAACATACATATTGATAATTACCTTAAATGTAAATGGATTAAATGCTCCCACCAAAACACACAGACTGGCTGAATGGATACAAAAACAAGACCTGTATATATGCTGTCTACAAGAGACCCACTTCAGACCTAGGGACACATACACACGGAAAGTGAGGGGATGGAAAAACATATTTCATGCAAATGGAAATCAGAAGAAAGCTGGAGTAGCAATTCTCATATCAGACAAAAGAGACTTTAAAATAAAGAATATTACAAGAGACAAAGAAGGACACTACATAATGATCAAGGGATCGATCCAAGAAGAAGATAAAAAAATTGTAAATATTTATGCACCCAACATAGTAGCACCTCAATACATAAGGCAAATGCTAACAGCCATAAAAGGGGAAATCGACAGTAACACAGTCATAGTAGGGGACTTTAACACCCCACTTTCACCAATGGACAGATCATCCAAAATGAAAATAAATAAGGAAACACAAGCTTTAAATGATACATTAAACAAGATGGACTTAATTGATATTTATAGGACATTCCATCCAAAAACAACAGACTACACATTTTTCTCAAGTGCTCATGGAACATTCTCCAGGATAGATCATATTTCGGTCACAAATCTAGCCTTGGTAAATTTAAGAAAATTGAAATCATATCAAGTACCTTTTCCAACCACAACGCTATGAGACTAGATATCAATTACAGGAAAAGATCTGTAAAAAATACAAACACATGGAGGCTAAACAATACATTACTTAATAACGAAGTGATCACTGAACAAAACAAAGAGGAAATCAAAAAATACCTACCTAGAAACAAATGACAATGGAGACATGACAACCCAAAACCTATGGGATGCAGCAAAAGCAGTTCTAAGAGGGAAGTTTATAGCAATACAATCCTACCTTAAGAAACAGGAAACATCTCAAATAAACAACCTACCCTTGCACCTAAAGCAATTAGAGAAAGAAGAACTAAAAAACCCCAAAATTAGCAGAAGGAAAGAAATCATAAAGATCAGGTCAGAAATAAATGCAAAAGAAATGAAGGAAACGATAGCAAAGATCAATAAAACTAAAAGCTGGTTCTTTGAGAAGATAAACCAAATTGATAAACCATTAGCCAGACTCATTATGAAAAAAAGGGAGAAGACTCAAATCAATAGAATTAGAAATGAAAAGGAGAAGTAACAATTGACACTGCAGAAATACAAAGGATCATGAGAGATTACTACAAGCAAATATATGCCAATAGAATGGACAACCTGGAAGAAATGGATAAATTCTTAGAAATGCACAACCTGCCGAGAATGAACCAGGAAGAAATAGAAAATATGAACAGACCAATCACAAGCACTGAAACTGAAACTGTGATTAAAAATCTTCCAACAAACAAAAGCCCAGGACCAGATGGCTTCACAGGAAAATTCTATCAAATATTTAGAGAAGAGCTAACACCTATCCTTCTCAAACTCTTCCAAAATATAGCAGAGGGAGGAACACTCCCAAACTCATTCTATGAGGCCACCATATCTCTGATATCAAAACCAGACAAGGATGTCACAAAGAAAGAAAACTACAGGCCAATATCACTGATGAACATAGATGCAAAAACCCTCAACAAAATACTAGCAAACAGAATCTAACAGCATATTAAAAGGATCATACACCATGATCAAGTGGAGTTTTTCCCAGGAATGCAAGGATTCTTCAGTATACGCAAATCAATCAACGTGATACACCATATTAACAAATTGAAGGAGAAAAACCATATGATCATCTCAGTAGATGCAGAGAAAGCTTTCGACAAAATTCAACACACATTTATGATAAAAACCCTCCAGAAACTAGGCATAGAGGGAACTTTCCTCAACATAATAAAGGCCATATATCACAAACACACAGCCAACATCGTCCTCAATGGGAAAAACTGAAACCATTTCCACTAAGATCAGGAACAAGACAAGGTTGCCCACTCTCACCACTCTTATTCAACATAATTTTGGAAGTTTTAGCCACAGCAATTAGAGAAGAAAAAGAAATAAAAGGAATCCAAATCAGAAAAGAAGAAGTAAAGCTGTCACTGTTTGCAGATGACATGATACTATACATAGAGAATCCTAAAGAGGCTACCAGAAAACTACTAGAACTAATCAATGAATTTGGTACAGTAGCAGGATACAAAATTAATGCACAGAAATCTCTGGCATTCTTATACACTAATGATGAAAAATCTGAAAGTGAAATTAAGAAAACACTTCCATTTACCATTGCAACAAAAAGTATAAAATATCTAGGAATAAACCTACCTAAGGAGACAAAAGACCTGTATGCAGAAAATTATAAGACACTGATGAAAGAAATTAAAGATGATAGAAATAGATGGAGAGATATACCATGTTCTTGGATTGGAAGAATCAACATTGTGAAAATGAGTCTACTACCCAAAGCAATCTACAGATTCAATGCAATCCCTATCAAACTACCACTGGCATTTTTCATAGAACTAAAACAAAAACTTTCACAATTTGTATGGAAACACAAAAGACCCCGAATAGCCAAAGCAATCTTGAGAACGAAAAACGGAGCTGGAGGAATCAGGCTCCCTGACTTCAGACTACACTACAAAGCTACAGTAATCAAGACAGTATGGAACTGGCACAAAAACAGAAATATAGATCAATGGAACAGGATAGAAAGCCCAGAGATAAACCCACGCCCATATGGTCACCTTATCTTTGATAAAGGAGGCAAGAATATACAGTGGAGAAAAGACAGCCTCTTCAATAAGTGGTGCTGGGAAAACTGGACAGGTACATGTAAAAGTATGAAATTAGAACATTCCCTAATGCCATACACAAAAATAAACTCAAAATGGATTAAGGACCTATTGTAAGGCCAGACACTATCAAACTCTTAGAGGAAAACATAGGCAGAACACTCTATGACATAAATCACAGCAATATCCTTTTGGACCCACCTCCTAGAGAAATGGAAATAAAAACAAAAATAAACAAATGGGACCTAATGAGACTTCAAAGCTTTTGCACAGCAAAGGAAATCATGAACAAGACCAAAAGACAACCTTCAGAATGGGAGAAAATATTTGCAAATGAAGCAACTGACAAAGGATTAATCTCCAAAATTTACAAGCAGCTCATGCAGCTCAATAACAAGAAAACAAAAAATCCAATCCAAAAATGGGCGGAAGACCTAAACAGACATTTCTCCAAAGAAGATACACAGATTGCCAACAAACACGTGAATTGATACTCAACATCATTAATTATTAGGGAAATGCAAACCAAAACTACAATGAGAGATCATCTCACACCGGTCAGAATGGCCAACATCAAAAAATCTAGAAACAATAAATGCTGGAGAGGGTGTGGAGAAAAGGGAACACTCTTGCACTGTTGGTGGGAATGTAAATTGATACAGCCACTATGGAGAACAGTATGGAGGTTCCTTAAAAAACTACAAATAGAACTACCATACGACCCAGCAATCCCACTACTGGGCATAAACCCTGAGAAAACCATAATTCAAAAAGAGTCATGTACCAAAATGTTCATTGCAGCTCTACTTACAATAGCCAGGACATGGAAGCAACCTAAGTGTCCATCAGCAGATGAATGGATAAAGAAGATGTGGCACATATATACAATGGAATATTACTCAGCCATAAAAAGAAACGAAATTGAGTTATTTGTAGTGAGGTGGATGGACCTAGAGTCTGTCCTATAGAGTGAAGTAAGTCAGAAAGAGAAAAACAAATACCATATGCTAACACATATATATGGAATCTAAGAATAAAAACAAAAAAAGTCATGAAGAACCTAGGGCTAAGACGGGAATAAAGACACAGACCTACTAGAGAATGGACTTGAGGATATAGGGAGGGGGAAGGGTAAGCTGTGACAAAGTGAGAGAGTGGCATGGACATATATACACTACCAAACGTAAAATAGATAGCTAGTTGGAAGCAGCCGATTAGCACAGGGAGATCAGGTAGGTGGTTTGTGACCACCTAGAGGGGTGGGATAGGGAGCATGGGAGGGAAGGAGACACAAGAGGATAGAGATATGGGAACATATGTATATGTATAACTGATTCACTTTATTATAAAGCAGAAACTAACACACCATCGTAAAGCAATTATACTCCAATCAAGATGTTAAAAAAAAAAAAAAAGAAACGATAGAAATAGGCACCAGGTAAAAATGTAGCTGAGAGGGACTCCTCAGGAGAGCTGGGGAGGGTACACTTTTCAAATCCCATCAAAGTTTTTTATCCAAGTTGCCGAATTATCACCCCAAGGTTAGAGAGAAATTGAGAGATGGGGAGATATTTCTCAACACTCAAACATCAATTACAAAAAGAAAGGAAATAAAACAAGAGAAGCACATCTAAGAATTTCTGCCTAGTTCTGAATCTCAGAAAGTATGCCTCTGAGCCCTTCATATCCACATACTTGATGGCGGCATCTGCCCATGAGTATCTGGGCTTTTATGGCCAGAGAGAAGGGCCCGGGCCAGGGAGGATGCACTGTGGGCCCGGGTACACACATACCCTCTTCTCTACCAACCCGGACAGACCAGCCTCACCACCAACTCCCGTCTCATTCGTATTCTCAGCCCTCACAAGCTCCTTTTCTGTCTTAATCAGCTCTGATCTGCTTTTAGCAGACAATAATAGGAATAAAGAGCAGCATAGATTTTTGGCATGTGTATGCTTTTTTCCCCCGTAATCTTCTCTCCAAAAAAAAAAAAAAAAAAAAAGTCTTCTCTCTTTTACAGGCTTCTATTGTTTTAGAAAAGAAAAAAAAAATTACAGCAGGAAGAACTGTGACCATAACAGACGACGTCTCCTTATAGCGAAGCTGCATATTTCATTATCGGCAGGACCTATCTTAATTTACGGTAGACATTGCTGGGCTTGCATTTTATGTTAAAATAATGGAAATGCTTCCTTATGAAACCTGTAATGAAAAACATAAATAGTATATCTTTTCATGATTAACACTGACTAATTCTACTGGTGCTGAGTAGCATGTGCTGAAGAGATGGATTATCTCTGAAACATAATTTTACTAAGCACTGCTATGTAATTTGTTCAGCATTTAGTAATAAGTATGTCTAATAAAATATGAAAAAAATATTTAGAAAATGAACCATAATTTTAATATAATTTTAATTAATGGGAGTGCAATTGCAGTGGTTTAAATTACATTCCCAGTGGTAAGAAGCCTTTCAAACCTAATTTGTAAGCCAAGATGGTGGCTCTAATGACTGGCAGCAAAGTTTCTTCAACAGATTTCATGGGGCATGATCCAAAGATAATAGGTTCTCAGCCCAATGACAATCCAATTACAATGCCAATCAAAGCCAACTTCATGCACTCTAATTATCAGATTTAGCTGTCAGCTCAAATACAAACAGAACACTTTTATTTAAATAAAAATTTAATTTAGGAAAAAAAAAAAGACGACTTCATGTGTGATTTATTGAGACTGCCAGAGCAATCTAACTTATTTCCCTGGTAATATAATAAAATCAGTCTTGTATTTAAAAAAAAAAAAAAGAAAACTTTTTCTCCCCCACCCATTCTCCTGTATCTGCTACGTTATATTATTAAGAGTTAATTTAAGCAAAAAAGCATAACCTAACATGGCAGCAGATATTTGCCAACTAGAAGTAGGTTAAATAGAGTATCAAGGTTTCAGTGAGACAACATTCCAAGTGAATAAATGACCAAACCTAATTAGTTTTTACTAGTCATCAGGAGAAATCGTGTTTCAACTAAAATCTACTTACATAGGCCTGAAGCTCCAGACATTGGCTTTCTCTTCATTGAATCATGTTAGAAACATGGGCAGGGCAGAAAAAAAGGTAAGGCAAACAAGACCCCCATTAAAATGAATTTAAGACATCTGATATTCAAATCACAAGGAGTAATAATCTAGAGCATCAGTAATGGGTAGCAATCGCTCCCCACCACAGCCCAGTACTGGATCTCAGCTCTTGTTATAGGTTTCCCATTAGGATGAAGAGTGACGAGCATCTCTTGGCAGTCCCAACTGATAAAAACGTTGTGTGAGCCACGAGTGTAATTGTACACTTTCCAGTAACCCCATTTAAAAAACAGCAGGAAGGGGCTTCCCTGGTGGCGCAGTGGTTGAGAGTCCGCCTGCCGATGCAGGGGACGCGGGTTTGTGACCCGGTCCGGGAGGATCCCACATGCCGCGGAGCGGCTGGGCCTGTGAGCCATGGCCGCTGAGCCTGCGCGTCCGGAGCCTGTGCTCCGCAACGGGAGAGGCCACGGCAGTGAGAGGCCCGCGTACAGCAAAAAAAAAAAAAAAAAAAAAGCAGGAAGAACCAGAAAATTAACTTTGGTAATATATTTTACCTAACCCAGTATATCTAAAATATTATCATTTCAACAGCTAATCAATATTTTTAAAATTATTAACGAGAAGTCTTACATTTCTTTGTCAGAGGAAGCCTTCAAAATCAGTGTGTATTTTACAGTGCCAGCACACCTCAATTCAGTCACATTTCATGTGTCCAATGGCCACATGTGGTTAGTGGCCACTGCACTGGGTAATGCAGTCTCAGAGTCTGGCCCAAAGGGTAGGCAAAGAAGCAACTGCCTCGGAGGTTTCATTGTATGATTCCAAAGACCATACCCCCCGGGGAAAAAAATTGTTTGTTTGTTTACTGGTTTCTGAAGAACCGAAAATCGCCTCCAGTTTTTTATTTTCTTAGGGCTGGATGGATGTGCTTCCAAAGAAAAACAAACCAACAAACAAAAACACATTATAGGGAGAAAGTTTGGGGAGATTTTTTTCTTTTCCAAAATGTGACTAGTGAACATGTAATAATAATGTTACACAATCTTTTTATAATATAGACTTGCAGAAAATTAAGACATGCCTGGGGGTCTTTGAAAGGAAGGCAAGGGTATAACATGAGGACAGCAGTAATGGTGAGGTGCAGGGGACCATGGTCAAGCTTTGCCTCCACAAGCTTTCTTCTAAGTGTGTGATTACAGATGGAAGTGTCTCAAAACCCTCTTCTAGGATCTCCCTTGTTCAGCTAGGGGTGCCTGAAGGCCCACAGTCAAGGACGTATGTGCCCATAATGACACTCTCCCAGATCTCTTCCCATCCTTACTCCTGAGGCCAAGATGGTATCCTGAATACCCACCTCCACACTTCCTAAATTCTTCTCCGGTTTAAAAGGCACTTAAAATTTCCACACCTACCACATAGTATTATACAAGAATCACAGCAGGTTAAAACAAAGAGTTAATTTGTTTCATCTTACATACTTGGAGTTGGGAGTCACTTGAATTGCACAGGCAAAGAGATGTAAACATATGCAAATCAGGGTTTCTCCAGATAAATTGAGTGGGGAAAAAAAAAAGCCTTATAGTAGTAGTAATACTCAGGGATTTTGTGGTGTTTAAAAAGAAATTATTTCCTTCCTTCAATTCCAAATGTGAGTAGCTTTCTCAGTCCTGTCTGAATGAAACCAAAAGTTACCAGACTTTAAAGAACAATGGGGCTTCCCTGGTGGCGCAGTGGTTGAGAGTCCGCCTGCCGATGCAGGGGACATGGGTTCGTGCCCCGGTCCGGGAGGATCCCACATGCCGCGGAGCGGCTGGGCCCGTGAGCCATGGCCGCTGAGCCTGCACGTCCGGAGCCTGTGCTCTGCAACGGGAGAGGCCAGGACAGTGAGAGGCCCGCATACCACAAAAAAAAAAAAAAAAAAAAAAAAAAGAACAACGATTTTTTTAAAAGATTGAACCAGATTTTAGTCAGGTTGAGATCATGCTATATTTAAGCTTTAATCATTGCATCTTAAATACAACTCTTCCAGGAAAAACTAAAAACTTCCTTACCAGAGGACAAAGGAGTTCTCCAAATAAATCTTAGCTTTAGATCTGACAATAACATAATTAAAAGTGCTTCTAAGAACAGAAAGAGTAATAGTACACTGAAGAAATGTGAAGGGGACAGAGAGCAAAAAAAACACAGAGCTCTTGCTTATTATTTTCAATAATAGTAATATATATTATGGTACTTTTGCATGTATTATCCCACTCTACTTCCAGAATCAATCCATAGCCTTGTCACCGTTGACTTTGTTCTTACAGCAATGCTGAGGCAGCAGAACCAGTTTTATCATCCCCCGTTTGGATATGACTTCTTAAGTTCTAGCTCTTGTGTGTAATGTCTTTCTCCACATAAAGAACAAATCTAGCCACTTTCTGGATAAGTGCACCTGATGAGACCAAAGACACCTCACTCTCACATGTCTATGTCAAGCACAATTATTCTCATAAAACCTGTCCTTTGGGTGTGCCTTTCAGTCCATGGCATCTGTCATCTCATTTGGCAAACAGAACACCAAGTAATACTCAAACCCTCTCTCTTTCCCAATTTTACCTTCAACAGGCACCAAGTTATATGCAGATACCTTTAAAAAGATCAGATCCCAATCCTTCACAGTAACAGAGAGAGAGAATCACCACTAGTGAAGGCTATCTGGAACTCACAGCCTCCCACTCATATCCTGAGACTCATCTTACCCTGGGGAACTCATGCTAATGACTGTTACCAAGGCCATGCACAGGGGTTCCCATTGCATGGTTTAGCCCAACATGGATACACAACTTTTTCTTCAATTCCCCAAAGCCCAGCTGAGACAAAGTGAAAACAAGATTCCACTAAGCAAAGATAAAAGAAAGGAAATAAATACAAGAATAACAAGCAACTAAATAGTCTAATGTATGAGATACGGCTCAGTCAATTTTAGTGTGGAGCCCTCTGGGGATGGCTGGTGCTTCCTAACTCCCAAACTGCAGCCAGCAGTAGACGGTCCTCCCCATCACTGAAAAGTGTACCCAAAATCCCCAGCACTGTTGCCTCCCATAAAGGGCTGACCTGAAAGAAAGAGATCTGAAAGAGATCAGCCTCCTTCTAGCCTGGTTGTAATCCTTCCCATGAACTTCATCTCCCTACATGATGGCCTCAACTTCCCAAATGTCCGTTAGGGAGACCACCTCAGCCTCCAATACTCACGGAGGCCTGGGATTACTTTACAATCTCAGAAGAACTCAGCAATCAAAATCCAACACTATAAATCTAACACAGGACTTGTACATATGCGGTGGCAGGAGGTCTGTTCTTCACCCAAGTCCAGCATTTTCAAAATGTCTCTCAACTCTGTCCTTTCCTCTACCCGCCCTCCCAAAGTCGGTCATTGCTATTTTCTTTCATAATAAGGTCTATGAGGTTTTTAAAAATGATAAATGTTAATTCATGTTCATGTTAAGAAATCGGCAAAATAATCAGAAATCCAAAGACAAAACCAGAAGTCATCCATATTCCTATGATGTCCACCATGTCTTATCTGAATGCGTGTAGTGGTCCATCAGTTCTTCCAGATTCCAGCCTCTCCCCACTCCAGTGCAGCCGCTGCCTTACATTCACTTCACATGCATGAAACATAATTTAATTCAGCAAAAACTTTTACTGATTAGCTCACATCACTGAAAAAGATTCAGATCTTTTCACAGAGATCATAGTTATTTTACTCTCCTGCTTGAAAACCTACGGCTCCCCCACTGCCTTTGGAATACACTCCAAACATCTCAGAGAAACACCTCAGCTCCTTTTCAACAGACGTTGTCGGATGAGTTGCCCACACCACCATGCCCTCATGCATCCATACATCTTGTCCTACAGCGACAGTGCACACACTGCAATTCTTCCAGGCATGCCTCTGCTCTTGTAGACATCATTTCCTCTACCTGAATTTCCATCTCCTACACATGCACACACACCGCCACCAGCACCACCGCCATACCATCACCGCCCAGGGAAGACAGCAAGCACTCAAGAAATACATGTTCAATAAAATGAATAAAATATTACATTGTACTGGGTTCACCTGAGATCAAGAGATTTAAATGTGTACGAAGCACTTCGAATTTAAAATGGCCATTTGAGGAGGACAGGGTAAGATTGGAACAAATTGTTTTTTAAGTTATATTCACAAAGACTCTTTTAACATCATGTACAACAGGTGAAGTGCCTCTTCGAGGATGTGAGGTGGAAGGGAGGCCATGGTCTCTTGTTTGGATTGGAAGAGCTGGTTGGAGGAGTGCCATAATTATGCCAATATGTTTGCCTGGAGGAGGTGGGATTTCAGAAACCCACGGCCTAAACAGAGTGCTTTTGGCAGAGAGTACCAGGAGGCTACTCCAGGCAAAAATGGAAGCTGGGCAGAAAAGTTTAGGTAAAACTGGTATTTGGGGTTGAATCGTCAAAGATGCCCGTAAAGACCGGGGAGGAGAGACTGGGGCATGAACGGGCTCGGAGACTGTTCAAAGAACCTGCTACTTTAAGACTTTCTGCAACTTGGTAGGAACATCTTAGATGTCTTGCTAGGAAAACAACAACAACAGCAACTTTTCATTCGGTGTTACGTCCTGCAATTGCACAATTGTCTTAAACTAATCCAACACTTCGGCCGTGCCTTACTTCACTACATCTCTGGCTTTGCTCTGGCCCTTCCCTCGCGACTCATTCTCTACCCTCCCAGTACCTTCATTCTCCAGCTTTGTGGTCTCCTTGGGCAGCTGACCCTCTGTTTCATCTTCAGGTGGCATCTCACCTCCTCTCTCCTGGCTTGGCGCTGCTAACACTGACTCCCGCTGACTCTCTGGGATTCTAATCTTCCTTCCCTGGCTTGGTGCCGGGGCCCTCTGTCTTACTGTACTCCGTGGGGTAGTTGAGAAGTTATAAGTAGGAATTCTAAGGCCATTCCCACCCTCATTGTCCAGCCTCCTGAAGACAAGCGTGAGTCAATGGAAAACTTCAAGGAAAAGTTTGAAAACCTAAGTCTTAATATGAAGCACGGGACACGCACGGGACCTATCGCATAAGTACTTTCAAAAACAGGTTTTAGGAAGGAGATACTAACAACTTTTATTTTATAAATATATTTTATTTTATTTTATTTTGCGGTACGCGGGCCTCTCACTGCTGTGGCCTCTCCCGTTGCGGAGCACAGGCTCCGGACGCGCAGGCTCAGCGACCATGGCTCACGGGCCCAGCCGCTCCGCGGCATGTGGGATCTTCCCGGACCGGGGCACGAACCCGCGTCCCCCGCATCGGCAGGCGGACTCCCAACCACTGCGCCACCAGGGAAGCCCTTACTAATAATTTTTAGATGGACAACATCACTGACTGAGGATGATGTGTTCTGCATTTTTTTTTTTTTACAAAGAACCTAAGCCTTTCCTCCCACCAGAGAGGAGATCCCACTAACTTCACCCTGCTCCGACCTCATGCCTTTCTCTTTCTCCTCCAGGACCTCACACCATCCGATCACTCCTCACTCCTCACCCTCAGTAGTTCCCCTGGCTTCTTCTCTTCATCTACAGACAAGCATAAAGCCACCAGATTCTTTAAAATAAGCAAACAATGCTGCCCCTTCCTGAGCACAACTCCTTTTGGCACAGCTCTTTTCTTTCCATTTAAAGTTTAATGAAGAGTAGTTTATAATAATTTCCTCTCTATGTTTTTCGTATTTTCATTCCTGCCCTCCCTCGAAATTCTATGGAAGATAGAATCACTATCACTTATCTAAGGCACAGAAGCACATTCCTACCTGCCTGCCAGGAAGTTTTGATTGACTTTCTTCTGAAAATCAGTATATTAAATAATAGTCTTAGCCTTGTCTGTCGCCCCTTCCGACTGTAAATTGATCGTAACATCCTCACCTTACAGACTGTGCCATTTCATTTCCAAGGGGTCGATATGTATCATTGCATTGATACAATCAAGTCCATGGAATTGACGTTAGTTCTGTTCCGAATGTGTCTACTGCAAGCCCTTGGAACATGGGTTGCCTCCCCCAACTTCTGTCACCTCTATGGCTGGACACCTTGGATGAATAGTTTCTGAAGAGTGCATCAGTTTTCTAAGAGACGGCTGAGTCCCTTGTATCCTAACTGGTTTTTACTAACCCCTTCCACTTGGGGACTAGCCTATACCCCCATGTCTATTGCCACTGATTTCTCCAAAATGAATGAGACCCCAAGCATCCTTACTACCAGTGATCAGCGTACTTCTACCGCCATGACTGGATTCATTTTAATTCTGTATTTGCTCATTCATGGCAGCCTTAGAGCCCAGTTAGTTCCATTCCACTAGCCCTTTGTCTAGTATGGCCTTGGGTCCCTCCTTCCTGTTGATGGCTGAAGTCCAAGAGTACTTTCAACAATGGTGCCATCTGAATTGTGTGCTATGTACAACCTTTCTCATTGCATTTTCTTTCCAAAGAAAATCCAACATCCCTGTCTCTGTTTATGAGAGCTGGCTCAAAATGGAGTCGGCGTCCCGTTCCTTTCCCTCCCTATTTCCAATCTGTTTGCAAGTTTACAGACTCCCTCATCACATTCATCCATTCTCTTCCCTCCATTCTCACTTCCCCTAGTAGATTTGTGGTCCTCGTTACCTTCTGAGCTATTGCTAGAGACCCTCCCTGGATACCCCCTCTAACTCCAACATTTTCTTGTTCCACTTGCAATCCTTCTATAGTTCTCATCACAACTCTATCATATTTACTAACTTTTAGAGATAGCCCATTCTCACCAATTTTGAGAAAAATTAATAGGCCTGGCATTTAAAGTCCTTCCCAAATACTCCAAATGTATTTCATGCTCAATCTCTATAGTGCTGCTAACCATTTCTCCAACATGCTTCCCTTTCCCATCTCTGTGCCTCTGTTTGTACGGTTATCTCTGTTTGGAGTATCCTAATCTCCATGAATAAAAATACTACCTATCCTTCAAGGTTCTTTACATGAAATCTGTCTAGATTTTCTTAAGCAAAAGTGGTTACTTCTACTTTTAAACCCCTGTAACATCTGGTTCATCCCTCTCCTGCAGCTCTTATAATTCTTCCTGCATCCTATCTCTTTTTACCCTTGTTTCATCCATCTTAAAGGACTTCAGTCTCCCTCATGGCAGATGTTGTAGGCAAAATTATAAAATGAACCTCCAAGATTCCTGGTCGCTGGTGTACATACACCTCCAAGTTACTTAATCAAGCATTAATCTAAATACTGCTGTGAAGATTTTACAAATGGAATTAAGGTCCCAAATCAGTTGACATTAAGATAGAAAGATTATCCGGGTGGTCATGACTTAATCACATGAGACCTTTAAAGGGAGAACATTTTCTTCATCAGAAAGGAAAGTCAGAGTATCCGAGTACAAAGGGAATTTGAAGCCTGAGAAGTTCTCATTGCTGGTTTAAAGATAGAGGGGGTCACATGGCAAGGAATGCAGGAAGCTTCTAGGAATCATAAGCAGCCTCCAGTAAGAAGGCCAGAAAGAATATAGGGACCTCAGTCCTGCAACCACAAAGATCTGAATTCTGCCAAGAATGACCTGGAAGTTGATTCTTTCCCAGAGCCTCCAGACAGAAACACAGCCCAGCTGACAGCCTGATTTTACCCTTGTGAAACGCTGAGCAGAGAACCCAGCCACATTGTGCTGGACTTCTGCCTCACAGAAGCTAATAAATGGGTGTTGATTTAAGCTGATAAATTTGTGGTAATTTATAAAACAGCAATAAAAAAACTAATACAGCAGGGATAATATCTTACTCACGTTATTATATCCAGCAATGCCAAGCTGAGTGACTTGTATATAAGATTACAGCAATACATATTTACCTTCCAATTGCATAAAAAGTATTTGGGATGTAATCCCATCAGCAAGAACAAATAGATGGGCAAAGTAAAAGGCAAACAGGATGAAGTCTTTGTATTTTTTACCACGGAGAATTTGGGATATTCTTAATGTATCCACTCTGACAAGGCCACCTTGGAGCACATTTTGAAAATCCTGAGTGTAAGTCCCTAGAACAAACTCAGTTCTGAAAATCTGTCTTGTTTTTTTAAGAAATTTATTTTAAGAAATACACGATTTGGGCCATTTGTTGAAAAAACACTCCTGGTGACATTACTGAACTAGCACCTAGTTCCATACACCTGTGATCGCAGTGACGGTCCTTGCCACCTACATTTCCAAACCTAGAACTTCAGCTCTTAAATAAAATGACTAATTCTTCCTTTCAGCACTACCACTCTTTTCCTGTTAATTTCTTAAAATGGTTTTTGTCTCTTTTGGTCTCAAAATGTGACCAGACTTGAACGTTGTTGACATTTAAGCATCATATTAATCTTTTTTTTTCCTTGAAGCGAAATGCTAAATCTCAGCCTCCTTGCTCTACACCTGCTATAGAATCTGTGGAGGAGGAGGAAGCTGGCCAGCACACAGAGGGAGACCCACCTTCCCAGCCAAGCTCTCCATCCAAAGAGTTCCAAGGCCCCGCGTGAGTCAATTAACCCAAGAAGATTCAGCTTTCTCATTGGCTCCCAACACTGATCCCTCAGAGCTGCTGTCACGTTCTAAGGAAAAACGAAGAACAAAAGACCTTGAAGAGTGTAGAGGGCACAGCACTGTCATTATCCAAAGGGAACCCCTGCCCCTCCCATTGGCCCGTATACTCTGGTAACTGTTTTCAGTGGAACTATGGCAAGATTTGCAGGCAGCTAACATGTACGTGGGACCATCCATAACTTTTGCCTTGGTACAGTCAGACTATTATTTACCCAATAAACCATAACTGCAGTGGAGGCCCAATAATTCAGCATCTGAGAGGGATGTGCTGTGGAAGAAGTCATTATGGTCCATCAGATCAAAAATTCACCTTTAAAGAAGTGTCCAAATACAAACGTACACAATGGGATGAAGTCACTACAGACTATTTTGCCAAATAATACACATTTTCAAAATTACTGTAGCGCCTATCATATACCTCACTGCGTGCTTATCCCACACATAGAAGGGTTTTTTTTAAAAATGAAAGAAAATACAAGGGAAAAAAAAGGACATAAACCACCATTTCAAAATAATAAAGATTATATTACAAATGTAGAGAAGCCCCAAAATGTAAAAGGTAAAGACAGCTATTTCTTTCTAATTCACATTGTGCAAGTTGTTTTTATTATTATTACATTTTTTTTACCCCCAAGTCCCATCAGCTGAAAAGATACTGTCAGCCTTCACTCTGAATGTTCTGCATGTTTTCTGTTTGTGTCATTTTAAAAGGTCTGAACAAAGAGCTCGCAGTACTGCAGGCAATTTGGAAAACCACCAAAGTTACAATAGACGGTGAATATCTTTGTTTCTTTCAGTTTTGTTCCACAGAAAGAAATCAAGGCATCCCTCTTTGATGTCTGTTTTGTTTTGTTTTTGTAATCACTCCTGCACATGGTGTGTCCATACAGCATGACAAAGGCTCAGGTTCATGAGAATGATAAAATGAAAAGACTCAAAATTCTTAATGTTGAAAGGCTTGATTAGGATACATACCTCAAATTTCATATACAGATTAAATAATTGATACTTATCAAAAGTTTATTTGTATTAATTAATGTTTTCCATTTAGGGGTAGGAGAGTATGCACTAAAAATAAAATCACTCTTCTACAATCACCAGGTGAACTCTGGAAATACTCATATGATGGTTTCGTGTGTGTGTGTGTGTGTGTGTGTGTGTGTGTGTGTGTGTGTGTTTCTTACCCCCTCCACCAAGTTGTTCTCTCTATTTTCTTCCTCTCTCCTCTCCCCTGCCTCCTTCTCTCCCCCTCCCTCTCCCTTTCTCCCTCTCTTATATTCTCTCTCTCTCTCTTCCCCCCTCATCTCTCAGCCATGCCCCTTCTTTCTGTCAGACACACAGAGAAAACATCAGATTAATTATAGTGTCCCTAACTTTTTTGCTTGTTTAGACTCAAGAGACTAAAGGGCATTTCACAGCCTAGCTCCATCCATTTTAGGATTTTTGAAAGAATGTCTTAATATATTTGCTTACTATTTTATGAAAGCATAAAAATCAGAACCTGCTTTTTTCACTCCTTTCCCCTTTTATCAGGATCAGTATTTTTCTCCCCTTGCCTAGAAATGATCCCTTCAAAAAGTCAGCAAAATATTTTGGCTGTCTTCAGCAGCGCTTTGGGCTTCTCTGTTACAAATTGTATAAACATTTTCCAGACAGGGGAATTTGAAGGGTTTAAATTATTTTTTTAAATGATGTCTGTATTCTAGCACATTCACATTTGCAAGAGGAAGATGGAGGCAAGGAAAGCTACCACAGAACATAATATGTCTGGAATCAGAGGACTATTGAGCTCTATGCAAATCTGGGAAGGGAAAATATCTTCCTCATACATTATCTACGGCAAGGATTCTGAGTTTCCCTGGCTGATGAAACAAATGCTCGCGCTGGACGTAGTCTGTCATTCATATTGAGCTCACATATTTTACTTCCTGAAACGAAACAAATACTGATAAACTACTTCAGTGAGCCTTTAATCAAGGTTTCGGCAGCATGCAGTTGGCAACGGAAAGATCAGTCTGTGGAGCCTAAAATCCTTCCATCATCAAATATACAGAAATAATAATTATATTTATCTGTTTGGTTCAGGCAGCACACCAAGAGTTACCCTTGCCCTAAGGACAGAGAAATCATCAGGCATTGTCATCTCTAAAGAAAAAAAAAATTCCTTAATAACTTGGAGGTTAAATGGTTCTCAATAGTTGTGGGGCTGAGGAAAAGGAAATAAAAATAATACATTACTTTTAGCATTTTCCCCTTGTAATGCCCTAACAAGCTGTGTTGCATACTAACCAATTAGCACTTCCAATAATAACCCTGCAAGCACTAGTAAGCATCTAGCCTGACCAATGAAAAACTGTTTGAGAAGGAAAGAAATTGTTCCCTAATTCTGTTTCCCATCCTTACAGGAGCTCTGTGTCTGTGTAAACATATTTCAATCCAACTTATTCCCGAAATAGTTGAAAAATTAGATCAAATAAACAGAGGAGTTGAGTTTGAAAAATATCTTATGGTGGAAGTAATGTACCTTAACTTGGATTTTCCTACAAAAGCAAAAACTGAGACAAGGGCTTGGTGAACTGTGGTTATTTGGATGTGAGTCCAGGAAGCTGGAGGGAAAGAATGGGATGAATGAATCAGAAGAGGAGAGAAAGCAAGTCAGGGTGAGTTTTGAGTTGATCATCACTGTGGACACCTGAGGCTTATTCCCTCTGAGGCCCCTCAGGAACCAGAAAGAAATGAACCTCCGAACTGTTCCACTGAAGGATTAGAAGGGGGGGCATCAAACCTCTGGTCCAGTTTACAACTGACAGTTGCCCTGACCCTAGAGCTCCCCGTCTCCATCCTTCAAGACTCCACCTATTCATGGCTAAACCAACCAAGGCTTAAGAGAAAGCCCTGAGTAGAGAGGCGGAGGGCAGCAGGAGGTGGGAAGCTAGCGGCAAGCACAGGGAGTGCTTACTAGGGCTGAGTGGGCCAAGGGAACGTGGCTGCGGGCACCAGTATCATCTACTACCTATTTCTTGCTCTAGAATAACTTGAGAAGATCATTTTACATTCCTCTCAAAGAGTAAGTTTAAGCTATCAAGCCATAAAAAGACATGGAGGAAACCTAAATGGATATTACTAAGTGGAGGAAGACAACCTGAAATGGCTACACACTCTATGATTCCCAACTAACTGATGTTCTGGAAAAGGCAAACTATAGAGACAGTAAAAAGATCAGTGGTTGCCAGGGGATGGAGGGATGGGGGGGCAGGGAAAATGAGTAGGGGGAGCACAGAGGATTTTTAGGGCAGTGAAAATATTCTGTATGATATTATAATGATGGATATATGTTGTTATACATTTGTCCAAACCCATAGAATGTACAACACCAAGAATGAACTGTAATGTAAACTATGGACTTCAGGTTATTATGATGTGTCAGTGTAGGTTCATCAGCTGTAACGAGCACACCACTCTGGTGCGGGATGTTGATAACGGGGGGTGGAGGGGCTGTTCACTTTGGGGGGGGGCAGGGAGTATACCTGTACCTTCTCAACTTTGCTATGAACCTAAACTGCTCTAAAAACTAAAGTCAATTTTAACAGGTCAATATGAGAGCATCGAGCATAGTCATTAACACTAAATATCATTTACGTGGCATTACCTTTGCAAAACCACTATGTATTCAAAGGAAGACCTTTATTTTCCCCTCCTCCATGTGCCTCAAGACACACTCTCTCCTTTCCTGGTTTTCCTTTTCAGGTCCTCTTTGTCACATTTTTCTTCTTACCTTCTTCTCACTCACCTGAATAGTTTTTCTTTCTCCTCAATTGTCTTTACACTTCCACAGTCTTCAAGAATTATGGAACATGTTCTTTACCCAGTTAAGACAGAAAAAGTAGTCCCCAAACTGCCACTAAAGAAATCTGGGGTCATTTGATTATTAAGATATTAGTTAAAATAAATAAAAGCAAGAGTGTCTGTCTTGCTTGTTACATTGGATACTGGAAAAACATCTAATAAAAATTCTGCTTTGGTCTATTCATAGGGAGGAAGGGGCAGGGAAGGGAAGGAGGAAAAGGGAGAGAGAGAAAGTAAGAAGAGGAAGAAAGAGGGAGGGAGGAAGGAAAAAAGGAAGGAAGGAAGGAAGGAGGGAAGGAAGGGAGGGAGGAAGGAAGGATGGGATGAAGGAAGGGGTCTTTGAGATTTTGTTTGCAGTGTTTCCTGGTCCAGTTATGATGTATCCTATAATCCCATCACTTTGGGATATATTCGCCCATTTTGACACTTTCCCTGGCCAAACACTCCCACCAGCTTCATTATAATTATTGAATCTAGCAGCCATTAGGGTCTCCTGTTAGAACTTACTACAATATCTACAGTTGCCACATTTCTAATTTAAGAGGACACACACCTGCTTTAATTACAGGGCCCTTGAGAGATAACAAGATATAAGTAACATGACCAGATGAGAGTCAATTGCTGAAATCGTTTCCTGATAAAATGTGTTTAGCTCCAGAGGCTTAAAGCTCACTAACTCTTTCCTATACAGCATCAAGATGTCAACAGGAACACGGCTACTGGCAATAACCGAAATGCCTCTCTTCATTGAGAAACTGCCCGTACAGTAAACAAAGCCCACAAGACATGGCAGTAGATGCTTAGAGTCATTTCTGGCTGTTCTGTCATCAGCAGAGAATCTGGACATGAGAAAATTGCAGTGGCATATCTCAGTGTAGGTATTATCCCACATTTATGTCTCCCCTCAGTGAACATAATATTATGAGCCGAAGCACCACCCTTGGGATTTAGCCCTCAGTTTGTTTGCTATGTTTTTTAAAATTTATTTTTTATATAACCTTAAAAAGACTAACAAAAATGTATCTTATTGGTTTTCAATCTGCAGCCTTCTATTAATGGGTGACAGGTTGAAGGAAATGACATTACACAAGGACCAGGAACTGTAAGCAGAGCATTCAAGGCATTTCCCAACTCTGTATCATTTTATCTCTAGAATATTCCTGTCATTTAGCAGGTCTTACTGTCACCAGCCCATCTCACTGTAAGAGTCAGGCTAGGACTCAGTGATTTAAGCCAAAAGAGTTTATTTCATGCTCACACGAAGTCTGCTGCGGTTCCCAACACCTCTCCAAAGCAGCTCCCAACATGAAGTGACTCAGAGATACAAGTTGTTTCGTCTTGGGTCTCTGCCCTCTCAACCAGGGACCTCCAGGATGGCCATAACAGGGGGAAAGAGAGCTGGTGGGTCACACACTGAATCCTGAATGCATTGCCTAGAAGAAAAATATGTCTGTTCATAGCCCATGGGCCAGAATTATTATAGATATTTATAATACCTGAATATACTCAGATATTCAGGAAACAGTAAATGTCTTTGCTACACTTCTCAATAGTATGCTCTTCACACCCACAACAAAGTAATATTCCTCAAATACTATTTTTATCCTGTTCCTTCCTCTGTAAAAAGCTTAGGAAGATTTTCGCAGCACCTGGCATTTTTATGTGACTTAACATTTAGTCATTTTTTCCCAATGTGGTTAAGTCTTCAAGAGGCCATAATTAAGACAATATTTCTGAAAGGGGTAATACTGTGGTCATGATGAAGATTCTGTAGTCTTGGCATAAGGTCAAAGTTCTGGCGAGAAAAAGATCATAAGATCAGGGAGAGCAGAGCCTACGTCTGTTTTCTTCGCCATTGACTCTTCATCATTATTACCTATTACAATATCAGGAAATATTTTTTAAATGTAATTGAACTCTATAAGTTTTCCTGTGGCTAGTTCTGTCTCCTGAAGCAAGTCCAACCTCCTTTCTACTAGCAATGACCTTCCTAGCTGTCCTCTTCTGCTTCTCTCTGACACTGCCCCCCACATACACAGTCACAAGTATAACAATGATGAACAAAACTTGGATTTACAACTTACAAGGCACTTCTACACATACTATTTTTGAGCCATCAACTCCTCTATCAGATATGCCAAGTAGGTATAATTATTCCACTTTATAAAAGAAGCAGCAGAATGTCAGAAACATTAAATATTTCATACTTCTTCTGACTTTCAGTCCAGGGTTCTTTTCACCATCCCCATATTCATAGGAACTCACGCCAACATTCTTTTCCTTATGCTGTTCGTAGCTCTGCTCCATTCTGCTCCCCTCTACCCTGCCTTGCAGTGCTTCCTCCTTACCCTTCCCCCTTCCCCTGAACCCAGAGACCTGGTTCACATTCTGTCTCCTCCAGAATATCCTTCTGACTACTTTACACCAGAACATTCTCCCCTCCTACTTCTGTTTGGATGTATGAGCTATTGCAGGATTGTCCTCTACGTGCTCTCCGAGTCTTCTCACTAATCAGATTGGAAACTCTTACAGGGAACAATTATGTCTTCCAACCATTTTCTATGCCCCTAAGCATCTAGCAGTATGCTTGGTGCATGGTTGCTGACCATTTCCATTATACTCTGAAGCAAGAAGAAAAAAAATCTGAGTATCATCCTACTGTAGAACCCAAACTCTAAATGGCACCTGGGGCTGACTTTGTTTACAGACTCCCATATTGATATCATACAGCTATTAGAGAGTTTAGAGCCATCCTAATTGTAGATAGATCTTAAAAACATCTTGTTTATGAACTCAAAGGTTCTTATGAAGAATTAAATACCTATTTTTACTCTAAGGAACATTCTATAAAGATATAGAATAAATGGGACAAGAATTATTAGCAAAGCTTTTAATAACTAACTGAAAATAGAGAAAGCAAACTGCAAGACTTAACCACTGTCAACTCAGTTCAGTACTCTCCTTCTCACAATAAAACTCGGGGAGGAAGGACAGAGAGATAATTTTATAAAAGGGAGTAGGGGTCCCCAATGGCGTCAACCTCAAATTGGTGAACATAATTAAATCTATTTTGAAAAAAATAGTACCTAAATCTTTCGGTACTGGATTTTATATAATATAATAACTACCTATTATGTAAAGCAGAACTTATATTTATTTGTACAAAGGCTGCCTATAGTCCAAGTATCCTGAATTTTGTTAAAGAAGTTTATCTCACCTGTATTTTAGGTAATTCATTTCCTAACAAGCCTTGTTCTCCAGACTCCAAATTAGTCCCCTTTTGTCTTAGATAGTGGGATTACAGAAATTCTATAGTATTGCTGAAGTGAGTTGTTTTTTTTCCCAAAGTACATGAGCTAAATATTTTTAAAAATTAAATTGCCTCATATATGGAACATGCTTGCTCTATTACAGCATATTGCAACAGTAAGATACAGACCCAAACAAAATACTGTTCCTCTAAGTTGCCAGTGGGATTCTGGGGGTGGTGAGGAAAACACATGACATTCTAGTTAAAGAGGGTAGTTGTAATTCTCCGTGCTTATCATCAACATCTTCAAATCACATACTTCCGCAGCCCAGCATTCTCTTGGCTTCCACTCATAATTCTTTTTAACTTTAACAGAATGGGCCAGCTAGTGAGTGGGGAAGGAGATAAAGATGTGGGTAAGGTTTCTAAGAGGTTGAGTCAGATATGTATTTAGATATGCAGAAAGAGAATTTCACATTAAGATCAAGAAAAGGGTAACATACTGGCTTATATTCCCCCCTGAAAAGAAAACTCAAAATGTTAAGACAAAGTAGGCCACAGTGAAGTTTAACGTATAGCTGTTTCCATATTATTCAGGGCATTTATGCTAATTGTACTGACAAAGAGTTTATGATTGTTTTGGTTCCCTCAGAATATTAAAAGATCTGGGCTGACATAAAGAGGTATATAAAAGTGAAATTTTATTACAGATGTCAAATTTGTTAAAGAGTGATTCATGCTAGATTACTTTATTGAAGCAAGTAATAAGTTTAATTACAAATCTTTTCAAATCTTTTTTTCTCCTTAACTCAATACAGAAAAGGAAGAAGGTATGGTTTATCTTCAAGGGGAAGGCAAAAATTATGCATGGGAACAATATGGCAAAAACTAATAATGCCCAGAAGTTTAAAATTTTTAAAAAAGGAAAAAAAAAGGATCAGCAAAATATGGCTGGAACTGGTGATGTATGACTACACCAAGCACTTTTTTGCTGAGGCAGGAAAAAGATTTATGTTCCACTGTAAAACAATGTGTGTAGTGTGAATGATACTGAAAGGTAACTGAACAGAGGCTGATGTGGGAGATAAGGGAGCAAATCCTCACAGAGTCATGTGTTGGGTCAGAGACATGTGGAAGAAAGAATGTTAAATGTCTCTGCACGGGTCCTGGAATGATCACAGATGATTTTTTCACAAGTGTACGCTTTACATTTCCACTCTACATATCTGTTTAGTTTTTTAAAAATTAAAACACATGTAATTCCAAATTTATATGCAAATATCCTTGCATTAGAAGATTTACTTTTAAAGAGATATGTTGGGTAAGGGGAGGCCCAAGACATTAGGGGCCATTAGAATAAGTACCTGGATTCCAAGTGGGACAGAAGGAACACCCTCCTAATGCACTCAAGGCTGAGCCCCTACAATTCAATTCCAGATGAATTTAGTGCAGTTTTTCAGTTACATTTGATGATGAATCAGTTGGACTAGTGATGGATAGAATGCAATAATAGACAGTGCCCATTGTAATGGAAACCATGTCATCCATCCTTTCTAATTTTCCAAACCAGATGTATTTTTTCCATCTTTTGGATGTCTGTGTTTCTAGTTCTCAAGTTGCATTATAGTAGTTATTTTGCACTCATTTTTTTTTTTTTCATCACAACTTCTTCCTCATTGGGGAAAAAGGTTAGATCAGCAGAATGTTGCAAATAGGGCAAAGGAAGATACTCAAGCTTTGGAGATGGCCATAGGGTATTTTAAGATAATTTGCATGCCCCAGGCTGAGCATTTTTCTGTGGTAGAGGGGTCTTCAAATCCAGTCTACACATAATCTTCTCCTATGTTTCCATATTCAGTGTCTTACAAAAATGAATTAAGCAATTGTTAAATTGAGTTGGCCCCATCTTTTTGTGCTGGTTTATAGAAAAGATAAATGAGTTGACAATTAAAGTAAGTAGGTACTGGCTGTCTATTATGTGCCCAGCTCTATGGGAAATGCAGGAGAAAAAAGCCTCCTTACCCTCAACCTGAACACCATTGGACAATCAACACAAAGAAGAAGGACTAAACAAGACTTGATTATGGATGTCAGCTCAGATGTCAAGTATAATGAAGGATTATTTGTGGAGCATAGGAAAATAAGTGCAAAAGCAATTTGAGGAGAAATAATAGAAAGTGGGTTGAATTCATCAGAGAAGGCTTCAAGGAATAGATGCAGTAAAAGTCAGGCTTTGAAATATGATACAGGTGCAGATGGACAGAAATTAAAAGGTGAAGGAAGTTACCATTCACTGAGAACCAATTACCGGCCAAGCTGTACTAAGTCAGTGTTATTATACTCATTTCATAATTGAGAGATATGGGATGGAAGAGATTTACAGAGATTTAGTAGTAAGTTTCCCAGGAACAAACCTCTATTAAGCAGTATAGTTTGGATTAAATTCAGGTCTGTCTAACCCCAATGGTCGAACACTCTTCACTACGTGGGAAAAGGAACATTAGGAGCAATAAGAAATATGGATGGTGGAGATGATCTGTCTGGCTGGCAAAGCAAAGCATCCTGTACATCATTTAGACCAATTCCTTTGTTTTACAGAGTCTGTGGCCCAAAGAGAGTAGAAAAAAAGGTTAGATCGGTAGAATCTTGCAAACAGGGCAAAGGAAGTTACTCAAGCTTTGGAGATGGCCTCAGGGTATTTTAGGATAATTTGTATGCCCCAGGCTGAGCATATTTCTGTGATACAGGGCTTTTCAAATCCAGTCTACACATAACCTTCTTCTCCCAAAGGAGCTCTGAACATTTGGTGTCTCTCTGGGTTTAAGGAGCCACCAGAATTTCTGAGCAAGAAAGAAGAGGCCAGGGCTTCCCTGGTGGCGCAGTGGTTGAGAGTCCACCTGCCGAGGCAGGGGACACGGGTTCGTGCCCCGGTCCGGGAAGATCCCGTGAGCCATGGCCGCTGAGCCTGCGCGTCTGGAGCCTGTGCTCTGCAACGGGAGAGGCCACAACAGTGGGAGGCCCGCGTACCGCAAAATAAATAAATAAATAAAAAGAAAGAAGAGGCCAAATGAAGGTGAGCTGCAAACAACAGAGGGACTTCAGTAGTCCTGAATGAGGTGTCTCCTCACCACCTTCAACCTTATCAACCCAGAGACCAGAATGAGTTGACTCTGGAAGCCCCACATCAAGGAATTCACCAATACTTTATTTCTGGAGAATTGGTTCCATGCCCAGAACTATGCATATAAATCTACAAATCCACAATGGTAGACATCATTTAAAATACTCTGGCTTAGGTAACATAACGTAGGCGTTAAGCTCACAGCCTCTGGCAGCAGACTCCCTGGGTTTCATATCTCATCCTCTCACTTACCAGCAACGTGACCTTGGTCAATATCCCTCTTTGGCCTTCAGTTTCCTGATCTGTAAAATGAGGAAAATAATAGCGCCTACCTCACTGGGTTATTGTGAGGATTAATTTAGATGATCCTAGTAAAGCTCTTAGAAAATACCCAGAAGCTAGTAAGTACCTAATAAACATCAAGAATGAGGAGGTGGGGAGGGAAAAATCAGGGCCTCTGCCGCTGTTTGTTGGAGCTACTATAACTGGTCCATTTTAATTTCTTCTTTGATTACCTGTATACTCACAACCAGACTTTACAGATACAAAAATAGCTATTCATAACTGTTTTTGCTGGGTCTGACCCATCAATATAGTTGGTAGTATTTTATAGAAACATGTTCTAGGTGAGAACATATTAAACTGAAATTCTTCTGGTTCCTTCAATGAACTTCATGCTACAGTGAACCACTAGATCATTCAGGACAGGCTAATATATGCTGTCGTAACAAACAAACCTTGAAATGTCAGTGACTTAACACCCCATCCCACCCTCCACCAGCATACACCCATTTTGACTGGGATAATTCTCTACTAGGTGACCCACAGATGTGGACCACTTCTATCTTGCAATCCTCCATCTGATGTCCTTCACGTCTAATACACCAATGGAAAGAGCGAGGGAGGGAGAGAAGAAGAGGAAGAAAGGCAGAAAGAAAGAGCTACAGCAAGAAAGTAGAAGGTCCACCCACTTTTAACTGCCTTAGCCTAGAAGTGGCATATGGGTAAGAATGAGTCACATAAACATACTTACATGGACAGGGGCTGGGAAATGAAGAGGACGTGAATAGCTGTTCACTAACATTCTCTAAAGGTGTAACATCCCAGCCTAATTGCTAGGTTTGTAGTTTAAAATTCCTGAACTACAACAGGTGAGGAGGCTCCTGGCCCACTGAGACTTCAGTGTTTGGCCCTACTTATGGCAAATGGATATTCCTCAAACAAAGTACGCAGAAGTGAAATATTTTCATGAATAGATTCTGGGGTAGAGAAAAGACCTTCAGTAAAGACCTTTAGTAAAGGACCTCAGCCACTTCTTAACAGATGTTATGAGAAAAAAAAAAGAAGTTTATGAAGAACCTAATAAAAAGTTGGAAGCATTTTATTCTATAAATGCAAAATATTACTGTAAGAGCACATACATTGAGACACAATTTTGCAAGACCTGGACTGCTGCCTATCCCAGGTAGAGAAAGACCTTTCCTGTAACATTAGCTGCATTAAGAGTGTCTCCCTAGCAGAAATTTGAATGTTGGAGCAGAGTTTATTCTCGCCCATACTCCTAGGTCATAACCTATTGGTCAGCCATTTCCACTTAAACCACCTAAGAATGTGTTTCTTTAAACTATGACTCTGGAATCAAGGAATTCATTAAAAAATAATTTTAACTTTCTTTGCCGAAGACTTCTTTTTTCTCAAACATTCTAACAAGTAAACAAGTTGTATTAAAACATGATTAATTTTAAATATGTTGTAAATCAAATATATGTTTGTATGTGTACTCGTATATGTGTAAAAGCACTTGTAATGGCCACCAAACCAATGAGATATGAGCGCAAAATAAAGAATTATCGTGTCAATGAAACTACATTCAATGCTTTGGGAAAATAAAGCTGAGCTACCCCCTCACCACACCCACACACACACACACACACACACACACACACGTGCGTGCACTCGCGCACGAAGGCTATAGTATTAGCTTTGGGAAAAGACACAACGAAAAAGCTATTAAAAAAAAAAACCTGAAAGATTCTGCTTTCAGATTTCTTGAGAAGCATCTGTAATTTTTATTCTATTTTAAAGAAATCGGAATTGAAGATCATAAAGGCTAGATCACTAGCATACTTTATGCAAAACAGACTGAAATTGCAATCACTGGACTCATATTCAAAGTTTTAAGTTAAAATAAAATGGTTCCTATATATAGATATTATTTTTATGACTCTCGATTTTATCAACTTTACCAGTAATTTGAACAACTACCGGTCCCAAACAGGTCAGGTAAGAAGACATTTATTGTACATATATGTATAGATATTTCTGTCTTCAGTGTAGAACATCATAAGCAAATCAGGGGTACCACATTAAGTTGATTTCATTAAAATCAAAAGCGTGAAACTTGTCATTTAAGTCAGCATCAGCAGCCTTATCACAGGTAATTAAGTTCCTGGAAATACTGTAAAAAACTCAAGAACCTCCATTACTACCCTTGAGGCCCTGTAGAAGTCTGTAGTTTGGCACTAGGGAAATTTCCAACTTAGCTTTACTGATTTAACATAGCAAAACCCTACAGGTAAATGTTATATGGCTTTATCAAGCAATAAACAAAGATATGTTTGCATATAAACATTATATATAATATATATACATATATTATACACATATACATACACATACATAAACCATATATACATGTGTATATATTTATATCCTTACCAGTTGTATTTCTTTATTGATCACCTCTTTTTTTAAGGGTTTAATAAGATCTTCCATCCACAGCTGAATAGAAGCAAAAACTCAAGTCTGGGTGACTCCAGTTCCTCTCAGGTTTTCATATACTTCTCACGACTATCCTTCCTGGTGAGGCACTGGGACTTAAAGTTAATGTCTGATGCCCTCTGGGCCAAAAAGAGGGTACTCAATTCCCTGGGGAGTTATTTGTTTCATGTTCTTTCTTTTTGTTTCTTTGTTTCCCAAATACAAGCTTATAGGCATTACCCACTTGAAATGAATTGACTGAGAATGGATTCTAGCCTCATATACCAAAGATTGGGACTCATAGCTCCAAGGACACCATCTTGTCCTCCCTACAAGCTCATCACCTCGTAGATCACACTCACTAGGTAATTTTGCTAGGCACTGGAACACACAGGAAGCAGGATAGGACACAGACCCTATTCTTGATAAACTCCAGCAATAGTTATAGACAGATAAACATACTTCCAATAGAACATGGCTAGTCAAGTAGTAGAAGTAGGTACACAATGTTACAAGATAGGAATTCAAGCCTGAGAAATCTTCGTAGAGGCAGTGATACTAGTTTTGTGCTTAATCTTAAAGGGAAACAGGAAATTTTCTTAGATGAGAAGAGGAGGAGAAAAGCTGAGGGTGAAGAAGAGGTGTAAGTGGATTTTAAGCAGAAGGAATAACATAAGAGTAAGGGCCAGCTGCAAAGTATAGCCTCCCATCCAATACCAGCTTCCTCATCCCTCATCTGAGTCTTCATAACCTGCTCTCAATCTCAGGTCTCACTGGTCCTTCCCTTCCTTCTTAGCCCTCCAGCCCCAAGGAAGCCTCAACTCTCCACTCTCTACCCACAGAACTCTGAGAAGGCCTATGTATCCTGTCCCAAAAGATTTTAGGATAAATGTATACTCCGAGGACAGAATATCCTTAGGGGAAAATCTGTCAGCAAGGAGTGAAAGATTCCATTCTCCTGGATGTTTTCCTAGTTCCTTTAAAGAAACAAAAACAAAAACTTACCCTTATGCCACAGCTGCAGGACAAGTAACAAAATCAACTGTATTTAATATGCAAAAGCTTGGCTTGCATTAAAACTGCTGCAATCCCAGCAATAAAGAACTTTCCAGGAAATTGTAATTAATGGATATATTCATTCCACACACACAAAAATTATTGAACATCTACTACATCCCTTAACTAGTTCTTGTCTGGATTAAGTAGTCATATTAATTTTAGATTAATTATTGGAGTAGGGGACACATGGTGGAGTAGATTGCTTTCCCACACTAATTTGAATATACATTTTTATCAAATAGAGCATCTTGAGGTACTGATAATCCATGGAAAACATGTGGGGAAATTCTGATCAAGTCTGGATTTCTATCATTCATCTAATCATTCAGCTTCTACTTGAATATCCCCAAGGTAGCTCAATCAGAGGCAACTTATTTTATTGATCATTACTGTTATGGGTAGTGTTGGCTGAAATAATAATAGTGGTTATTATTATTACTATTATCTTGACCCCAAATCTGCCACCTTGAATCATCCTTTCCTTTGTCCTAGTTTAGCCTCCTAACCTTGATGAATTAGTAAAAAGCAAGATCTGGTATTATGGAAGTGGTACCTAAATTAAACAGACTAAAACAGTGAAGAAACCAGATATTTTACGTTCAAACTGAAGCTGGAAAATCAATGCATTGTTTCTCTTCACATTATAACATTCAAAACTGACTTATTTTTAAATGCATCAGATATGGCTATTTAGCAGTATTCTATGCAAGTGTGGGTATCAAGGAGCCAGCCCCTGCTGCCTGAGAGTTCAGAAACTGTTTTCCATAAGCTAAGGGTGAGTGGTCTCTGTCTAGCCGTAAAGATTGACCTCTAAGAACCTAAGAGACATCTTCGGATTTTGTTTCCTGAGAAGAAATCATGATTTCACATTTGGTCTAAAAACAGCCTTTTCCAACAAATATATCAACATCACAACAAAGCACAAACTTTCCTTGGAGACTGGAATTGAGCTATGGACATGAAGCCTGTACTAACAGCCTGAGAAATGCAACTTGCAGCTTCCAGTCATTGCTGGTCAAATGGAATTTAACGTGAGCTTGACAAGTATCCCGAAAGGAAAAAGGCACCCTCATGTTGCAGCCTTCATCAGCATTTGTCTCCGAATCACCCCAGTCTTTTCCTCCTTTAATAATCAAATAATTCTCTAGCCTTTCATGATTTTTGCCATATATATCTTTTTGGATATCTAATTAACACTGTGATTTTTGTTCTACATATGTTGTGTAATCGTTGATTCTGCCCTATCCTTACAAAACATGTTAAGCTTAATAAATATATTTATGAGAATTACTTTGTATAGTCCTTATGCAATCAGCCATGCTGGGTATGATGGCCCAAGACGATGAAAACCCATTGACTTTTTGTAGCAAATTAAGTCTACCACCTAATCGGTGAACCCTGCTAAGCTTTTGAATTATGAGGAGAGTCAGAAGCTCAGTTAGAACACTCAAATGAATTATATCAATTCATAAACTTGTTCATGTCCAGATTTCATTAGCCACACATTAACAGCATTTTATGTTTATTACTGCTCTGACATAATCTATAAATAACTGAAATGCTAATCATAGTGTTCTGCCGGGCATCATCATTTAATCATAAAGAGATACATTATTATAAACTATAATAGATAATAACAAGTCTGGGTCAATGGCCACATATTAAAAGATCACAATTATATCCTATAAGGGTATGTACCTCATACATTTGGTGACACATAGGTCCATATGTAATCACTTGCAAATGTTTCCCCTCTGACATACTTATAGTACAAGGTGACACAATTAAGAAAATATGCTTGTAAAACACTACAATCCTTGAGCATCAAAGTAAACAGAGAACAATTGATAGTGGGAGAAAATATCTTGCCAATGCCAGTTCAATTAACTCTTTATTGGTAGGTTTGTTTTTCAGCAGAAAGGGAATTCACGTTCCTAACATATGGGAGAACCAAAAAAAGAAAAAAAGAAGATGTGCAGCTTATCAAAACATAACTAGAAAAACTATTAAATAAAAGCTAAGTTCAGTTAAAATTGAGTTAAAATTGTAAAACAAAGCCTAACCACTGATTAGATCTTCTCCAAGTCCTATTAATGGTTTATTGCAAACTGTAACATAGTAATCTTATATTACATTATAAAATAATTTCATGTAGGAATATTCACACTTCCTCCCAAGAAGTAATAACTTTCAAACTCAGCAAAGCTAACAATTTCGAATGACCCTGCTATTATTGTTCATGCCATGATGTCGTCATCACTGTGGTGTTTTGACTAGTTGATGACAGAGCACTGATCAAGTTTGGATATTGATTTAACAAGATGATGGGGTCATTACCTTTGCAGCTTATGTGGTTCCTGTGTTTTTGCTTCAGGAAAATATCCTGATGAAATACCAGCTGCTTACACAAATAATTTCTAAAATAGATTACCAGGGGAAAGAGTTTTGAATGAGAAACGAGGCTGACCTAGAGTCCAAGAATTAATGACAGATTATTAAACTATTTTATGCCTAGAATTAGCCACTAATTTAAAGCCTTAGTTGAACAGGACGCAGAGATAGTGTCTGTCATTGCAAGCACTTGCACCTCAGAGCTCAGGGTGAATCGAGGGAGATAAAGAAAGGAATGTAAAACACTATGGAAACCAACCTCTGGAGACTTAATATTCTGATCAGCTCACCTCCGAACATCTGGCTCTTAAATGTTCAAGCACAAAAACAAGAGAGCTAATGAAAGCAGCACATATTATCTCTCCCATCAATGTACCTCACAAACACCTGCTAAAATTAAAACAAATTGAATCTTGATTGCTGATTAAGTACCCCTTCTTTAGCTAGATATTCTGTCATTATTTGCCCTGGCGCACAATGCGTAAACTGATGAATGGCGAGTGGTGGGCTGCGGCAGCAAAGGTGGATACAAGGCGATTCAAAGTAGATGAATATAAATGGTAGCAGATTAACTTTGTGTACTCTAACCCAGCAAAAAAGTGAGTTTTCACCCCCACACCACCCCCCAAAAATGAAAGTGCTAAAACTGCATTTAAAATAGAAAGGTGAGTCCGCATTATAATATACCGCCTCCCTCCAGCAAAGTTCCTTGTAAGTCAGGTCTTGCTGCATTTAATTCACTCACCACAGCCTGGCGACTGAGCTTAAAAAGCACTTTTGACCTGTATTACTGACTGCTTTTATTCAGTTTCTTAGCTGGTGCAAATGCTTTTTTTTTTTTTTTTTGCTTTGCTTTTTATTTATTTATTTTTTGCATTTGCAAACCTTTCCAGACACAAGCCGGTAATACCAAAAACAGAACCTCCCAAGACACATTTGGTTTGTCCGTATCTGAAACAAATACTTGGACTGTGGTTAAGAAAAAAAAAAAAAAGTTACACAATTTACTGCCAATAAACCAAGAGACTATTCAACGTGCACATTTCAGTTAGAATAAAAATACCCATTCGAGTTTTCATCACACATATATAAATACCTTCCTATGCGAACACTGATGACAGATGTGTGGCTAATCTACCATGTTAACTTCATTTGAGAAACTGTGGTTTTGTTCAAACTTTATTAGCTAAACTCGAATTGATCCTGATAAATTTTAACTCAACATTTTACTTGGTTCAAGTATATTTCCAGAATTCATACAACTCAACAGTTCCTCTGTGTTTGCAATACATTCACATAAATTTCCTGTTAAAATAATCAACTTGTATTTGTTTCAATTCCTCTCAATTAAACAAACAACAAAAAAAGGAGTGGAGTGAGAGAAAAATAGCAGTGTGTAAATCCTTTCTAACACTACAACCTACACAACCTGGTTTCATTTATTTATTTATTTATTTTTTTGACTAACACGCTAAGGTCACAACAGCACATATGTTTGGCATATGCATTTCATCATTGATGATTATACTCTACCCAAAAGGTAGCTGCAAAATGATAGTTATGCCAAAGGGCTAGTTTCCTCCAAGATCTCCTATAGGGCATTAAAACAAAAGGAAAGAAATGTCCATGAATCACTTATTGTTCCTTGACTTTTTTTCTTATTGCATTCTAAATTATTTAAATATACTATTAGGCATCATATTGGAAAAAACAGATGTTTTCTAATTACGAACTGATTTTTACAGTGTGATGGTGTCACATATTTAAATTACAAATACACATTTTTAGCATTCCAGCTGTGCTTTACAAGAGTTTAATTTGCTTCTTCTGATATGTCACTTTGCACCTGCCTTTTTAAAACTCCTATAAATGTAAAACATTACTCAAACACAATTATTAAGACATGTTGAAGAATTCTAAAGATTCTGAACAGCTTATAGAAGATGAATTTTATATAAAGATTCAATAATGAATCTACCAAATGTGTATTTGGAGTAACATTTACAAATATTTTTAGAGGAATATAAATTTGGACTGATGATCTGTATATGGATATATAGTAGAATATAGAATTTGATTTTATTTGTATAGCACCTTTCCTATTAACTATATCTTCAAGCACAATGATACAAACTTGAGTTTAAAATACGTGCTGTGCCTTTACAACATGAAAATAAAAATTCAGCATCTATTAAGAACTTAAAGAGAACTTCTATTGGATGGGAAGTAAGAAGGTACTTTGCCCAGAGCTTGAGGATTAGTTAAATTATCATTCTTTCTCTTTTTAGGGACAACTCTATGATACAATCGGATTGATCAATCATTTCAGAAAAAAATTCTAAATATTGAAAATTTAAATTAATTAAAAATTTTCTATAAAATCAGTGACCAATGAGTCAATAGTGATGGACCCATTTTTCCTAGATGTGAGGTAGGGTTACCTAGGTGCACTTGAGTTTGGTGTGAAACATTCGATCCACATAAATTTCAGTGAGTTCCCAGGATTTAAATCGTCATGCGATGAATGTTAAAACAAATAAATCCACATACATATGCGAGTGAAGATACATGCATAGGCAAAAGAACAAACAACTAACTAGGTCTTGATACGAGGTTTTATAAAAAAAAATATGGAAATGGACTATATGTTATATTTCTGAGATCCACAGAAATATTTTAAACTTTAAAATAAGTAACAAAATCAGAGAAATTCCTCTATCTGTATAATCTATATATAAAATCATATAAAGGGATATTTCTTTTATACTTCTTATACATATACAAGAGGTATTATTTCCCAGTATACTCCCTAGAAATAACAATTATTGTTTCAGAAATGTATATTCATATTAAAAGTGACTATGAGAGAACAGCTGAAGAGGAAATAAACCAGATGTAAGTTATTCACCCAATCTTGTTTCAAAATAAGAAAAAGAAGCTTTTCCTCAACACAGTTTTGAAGAATTGACATGTTTAAATGATAGTGTGGGGTCGTTTTCTCCCTCTTTCTCTATTTTCACAAAAATGGCTGACAATAAACCATTTATAACTCTTTCAGATCTTAATATGGCTAAATGATTTATTTCTGTAAAATCTGAATTCACTGTCCTCAGAATAAAATATTCAAGACAAAGCCAATAAGAGTGTATACGTGGTGAAGCTGGACCCCCCAGCCACCTCAGTGTGAGGAACAAGCATAATGGTGAATTGACTTTTTTTTAAAGAGAAGTCTAAAGATTAAATGAGGATGGTAAAAGTATTACGGTAATAAATTTTACTGGCAAACAAATAAAATCACATTGTAAAACCTTTCCCAAAAAAAAGGCGCTTTAACTGCAATGCATAATCATATATAAAAACCTAAAATGGAAATTTCTATCCATTAAAGTGTGAACAGGCTAATTCAGAATAAATGGGAGGGCATTTGGAAAGATAAAGTGTGCAGCCAGCTCTCTTACTGAACAAAGACCTTATTTTAATCATAAGGTTATTGACTGCAAAGCAAAGTGTTTCTGCCTAATACAGAACTTTCAAAATGGCTCAGCCATAAGTCTTATTTTCATAGGGTTTAATGGTCTGTCACAGCCAGAGACGGCCTCTCTTGACCAGATTTCTTTTCTTGAGTCTCCTGGGCCATCCGTCCTGCTCTCTGGGCTCAGCTTTCTGGGTGAGTTTTAAGTAGTCCTTCTGGCCCTTAGTCAGCTCCTGAGGTCTAGGGAGCCACCTGCATGAGCAGGACAGGTAAACTGGGTGGTACAAACCTTGGCCCTTTGGCTCTGGTTACCACCTGTTGGGCTGCACCCCACAGGCCTACATGCCCTGTACTTGCCCATCCTCAAGACTGAAGAAAGAGCCCCGAGTCAGTGACAGAGACATCATTGGTTTAATGGCTCAGAGGATCTTACATGTTTGAAGCAAGGTCCTGGAGCGACACCCCACCAAGTCCTGGCTCCTCGGGGGAGGGGAAGGTTAGCAGTTATAGGGGAGTTGATGGCAGGTTGCCTTATCAGTTACCAGGGAAACTAGCAGAGGGGCACGTCCCTCACCGTCCCTTTGATAAGCTATCATGGTGGAGATGTTCTGATCTAAAGGCTAGAATGATCACTAACTGGGGCCAGAGCAAGTATGTAGGAAGATCAGTCGTGTGAGCAGGGTGTAGTTGAAGCAGGCCCTGGTGGAGCAGGGGATGTACAGAGAGCAAAAGAATAGCCATCTTGGGTGGCCTGACCATACACCAACCCTTATCTACATACCACTTCCCAAATCTTCCTCCTGATTCTAGATTTGGCTTCATGTTTCCCACCATTTAAGTGTGGCCATCTCAAGGCTGGATGACACTAAGGTGCCTTTCGATTCCTCCCAATCAGGGAGCCCAAGGAATAAAGGAGGGAGACTCAGAGGAGGGATGCCAACTGTGCTTTGAAAAGGAGCTCTAGATTAAAGACGTACAACAGCAGGCAATATTTAATTCTTTCTGAAACTGACAACCAACACTACATTCAGTCTGCCATAAAATGACAGTGACAGACCTCAGTCTAAGTGGAAGAGTCTCCTGCAGTTGCAGAAACAGCTGCTCTATTCTGAACAGGGACAAGAATGTGAATTCAAAAGCTGCATGCATGAATGAGAGATATCTTTAAGAATGGCTCCCTTGGGATGCTCAAAACTTGAGAATCTAAAGACAGTTTTCCTGCAATGTTATTCTCAACACACAGTTGAGACTTCAATGAATAGATTATTTAATTTAGGGAATAAGCAGGTTAATAAACAGAATTGCAAAGATCTTCCAAATATCATCAGCTGACCCAAAATTCCAGATCCTCAGTTTCATAAAGCTCCCTGCCAATTCCCATTTATACATTCCTTTTATTCATTATGCATGGTAAGTCCTCTAGATTCTCTAATATGAACATAACAATTGTATCCAATATTCTCACATGAATGATACTGAGGCCACCACCCTTGGATCCTCAGAGAAGCCTCGGTTCTGATGCTCTAATGACCACTTTATACTGAAGGTGTACTCTCTGCTCACTGTTTTACCTTCAGCTCTTGGGGTGCTTCTCTTTGTGGATCATACTATGTATGTTTCTGTGTTAGGTTAGGGGTTATTCAGGGGTATCCAATTTACCCTTCTCTTCATACCCTTGAAACACAGAGGGAAAAAAGACAAGTTGTTATAGCGTGGAAACCAGATATATTAATAAATAATCTGACATACTCCAGGAGAAATTTCATGTCACCCAAAAATGATGACATTTTTGACATTTTACCCTTTTTTAGAGGGTAAACATGTTGGGGGGTTTTGTTCACCTTCACTGTATACCTCTTCCAGCGACATGGTGGCCCTGCTGACCATAGAATCAGGAACTGAGTAGGAGCTGCTTTAGGAGATAACCAGAGCTAATCCATTTTCACTGTGCCACCCCATTCTCAACCCCTGTCAGTCCCTCCTGTCCTGTGTTCTTTCATAGACTTCAGTTTTAGTAAGACATTACACAAAGGGGTGCAACAGGCAGTGACATATTGCATCTAAGATAAAAGTGAATCAAAAAGAGCCCTAGAAGAGATGCTGTTTGGATGTTACATACTTTATGTATTACTTCTGGAATGAGAATACCTGAATGATGCTTAAAAGTATTCAAATTGAGATGACCAAAACAGAAAACTCCTCCCCAGTTCAGAAGAATGTCACAAGATGGGTGATTGTTTGATACTGGACTGTTGGCCATAAGCTTGAGATTTGAGAGGAATTCTGATAACAAGGAAAACTGTGGTGCTCCAAGAAGAATTCACTGACCGGGCATGGTACAGTCACAAAAACTGATCTGGATGATCACATCTCACTCTTGGATAAGCAAACCAACCCAAAACAGTTTAGCAGAAGGTTCTCCAACATAAACTCAGAGGACAACAGCACAGAAAAAAACAGAGAAAAAGCACAAAAAAGGGCTTTTTCCTTAATTAAAGAAAAAAATCATCTCAGTGTTTCCAACAAAACTTTAGAAAATCTGTCCTCAAAAGAAAGAGATCAATGATAAAATGATCAGGAAACAGACTGGTTTGAAAAGAGAGTTGAGATTCATGTGTAGGTGATAAAGGAGTTGAATGAATTAACAAAAGACTGAAAGGAATCCAGAATTCTGTTATTATGAATGAATCTTCATTAAAGAGGAAATGCATAGACTGTGTGGAAAAAATACTGGTCACTGACATTGAAGCCAATACAAGGTACATTTCTAGAGGTTAGAGAAAAAGAACAACAAAAAACAATGAGTCGGGAAACAAAGACTATAGAGGTCAGAAAATGGAGAGCCCGCATATGGACACCTATAAAAAAGGGAGGAAGGGAGCTCTAAAAATATAACAATATCCTATTTGTATCTGAAAAGAAATGTAAGTTACTTAACAAACTGAAAAAGTCAAGCTGGTCATACACTTCTGTTAGGCTTCATTAAATAGTACATGACTATGAGACAATGTCTACACACTTTTATGGGGAAACGTTTGTGACCCAAGAATTCTATATACGAGCAATTGTGGTACATACACAAAGGCAACAAAAAGATATTCTCAGACACGTAAGGGCTCAGAAAGTATATAATCCATATGTCTTTTTTCAAAAAAGAAATTACTTGAAGGTATATTTAAGCTGAGAGAATACTCAAAATTTTTAAAAATGCAAAGAGCATAGTATTGATATGAAATAAATGGTGGTAAATAAATGCAATATTAAATCTAAATTTTTAATGTAATTATTAGGATGAATTAATATTTTTCAAAATGGTTCTTGTGAGAGAAAAATCATAGTTTTTTTTAAAAAAGTCATTATTTAACATTTATTATCCAGATCTAACACCTGAGATATAGTAACACAAACTGGGAAGTGATTTAATGAAAGGAAAGTAGTAAAAGGCCATTTCCTCATCTTACATAGTGGTTAATCAAAAGCAGCTTTTTCTCCATGCTGGTAATTAGAGAAATATAGGCTTAAGAAGTACTTTTTTTTTTTTTTAATGTAAAGGTAGTTACTACTGTTAAAAATAATTGTATACCTAATAAATAACAAGGGGAAAAAGCAAAAAGAAGGAAGAAAAGGAGGAAGGATGTAAGGAAAGAAAGAAAAAAGAAACAATCTATAAAGCAACAGAAACAAAAGAATCAGAAAGCATAAAAATGTTTCCAACAAATGTGAGATATAATTACCACGCAAATTATTAATACAGAGAACTATTTTAAACAAAATATTTGAGATTGGGGTAAGCCATTTTGGATGTATGCTGCTAATAGAAACACGGTTAAATCAAAAGGACAAAGAAAGATTAAAAAGAAAAGGATATCCTTCAATATCACACAATCACAATAAAAACAAAGCTGGGGTCACAACTATAATATTAGACATAGAAGAATTAGAATTAAACAGTTAAATGGAACAAAAAGAATCATAATATAATAGGCAAAATCTGCCATGTAATTATAATAACACCACCACCAGCAATACAGTTTTATACTTTGAATAATATAGTATCTAAGTTTACAAAGGAAAAACTATTAATTGTAGTGGGAAACATTATGCTAAATTGAAATAAGAAGTAAATGATTTAAAGAACTTAAGGAAATGGTACTAACAATCTATCACTTATTAAATGCTTACTACGTGCCAGGCATTGTGCTAAGTTCTTTACTACATAGCTCATTAGATCTTAACAACTCCATAAGGTGGGTTTATGACCTTTCTCACACACTGAGAAACCAAGACCAAGACTTGCATAACTTGCTCAGCTTCATACAATTGGTAGTGCCAAAGATGCACTATGTGTGTCTCTTAGAGGAACTGAAAAGAAAGTTCTAGAAAATGGCCAAATATAAACTAAATATACAAAAATGAATCCTTTTCTTCTATAACAGAAAAAAAACAGAAAAAAAAAAAGATAGGTTTTTCGAAGTGCAACAACAACATGGAATTCTCCCCAGCGAAAACTGTGATTAAAAACAAATACTCAGGAACTGAAGACTACTACAGCTCTTCACTGAAAATCATAAAAGAATACACAAATAGGCCTTTTGTGTCTCAGGTATAGAAGACTGAATTTTGTAAGGGTGTCAGTTCTTCTCTATTTCACAGGTTTAGTGTTATTACAATTAAAATCTCTGCATTTTTTCTAACTTGCCAAAGTGATTTTAGAATTCAGTTTAAGAAGCAATGTAGGACCTTCTCTAGACTTATGCTGTGTGTCTGGTGAGGGCAGAGACACATCTATCTTGCTGCCTAGCAGCCCTAGCCCAGAGGAGAAACCCCATAAATATTGATGGAGTGAAAAGTAGCTAAGAAAATTTTGAAAAATATTCTAATTAATGTTCGTAACTAAATGAAACTAATGTTTCTAACATTCTAACTAGTAAGTGAAAACTTGCTTCAATAAAGGTTAGCATCTTTGATACAGAAAAAAATCCAAGTTGATAAGAGGAATACAAAAAGTTTTGATGGTTCCAAGGAAACTGAAATAAAAATAATTCATTTACGGGAATAGTCATTCAAGGGTTATTAATAATAGTAAAAAATGTGTCTCTACCTAATGATAATAGAGCAGTAAAATTAATTATATCATGGCCAAATAAAGAATAATATACAGCCTTTTAATATACTATTGAATATTTAATGCCTTTTTTTCAGTTCATTCTTTCTATAAATGTTTATCATGTAATGGTAAAAGAAAAAGCAAAATATAAGTATAAACAAATCAAGGCCTGAGTTAAAAAAAGATATATATATATATACATATACAGAGAGAGAGAGAGAGAGAGAGAGAAATATCTGAGAAGCATTTAAAAAAATATAGGAAAGAAATATATTGAAACATCAACCATTATATCTGGGTTGTAGAATTACCCATTTATTTTCTTATTTATATCTTTTTAGATTTTCTATATTGTCTGTAATGAGTTTACTGAGTCTTAGAATGAGAAAATAATCCTCTAAAGACTAGTTTATTCAAGGTAATAGAGCCAGATTACTAAAAGTAAAATAAATCTGGCCTTACTTTCTATTTTGGTGTCTCCAAATTTCAGGGGATGTCAATTTCCATATGCTGTCAAATTCTAAGGAAAATCTGATATTCAATCTGTGGAACCAAAATAGGAACCTTCTCCAAAAGTAATGTTTTCTACAGTCTCTCTTATACTCTTCACCTGAGACTCAAAACATGAAGTTGAAAATATCTGTGTTTTTCAAAAATGTCAGCAGTTTAAGATCATTTTTTAAAACACTCTTCCTCTCTCAATACTTTTGCAGAGGATATAAGAAAGAAAGTTTTGATCGAGATAAAAAGGAGAAAAATGTCCAGGAAACACACAGAGATATTAAAAAAAACAATAGTAATCAAACAACTTCTCAACAGCAGGATTATCAAAACAATAAAAACCCTCATTAGCAATACAATGTTTAGAAAATACAGTATATTTTTAATGCCATTGATGCCCCCTAATATTTAAACCAAAACAAAACAATAACAACAAAGATATCTAAGAATTACAGCAGAGGCTTCTCACTGGTGTTCACTGACTGGAACACCATACCCTGCCAATGAGACTTGAACTAAAGACAATCTCACCAACTAAATTGAATCACCTTTGGAAAATACCAGTGTGTAAGAAGAGGAACGAACAAAGCAGGTTTCCACTTGTTTCTGGAATTTTTAGCAAGAGAATAAATGACTTGGATTACATATTCTAAACCCTTAGGAGAAAAGGGAATCAGGTGTCAATAGTCCCAATAAAGGATTGGTAACCTTTAATGAGATTTTGGTCATGTATGTAGAACTATATCCTCATTTCAACACTTGTTGACGAGTCGATGCCGATGAGTTCATTTTAGGGATATATAACTTAACAAGTTGTCAGGTTTAAAATAGAAGCATGAATCTTACTCATGAGTCTCCATTTTTAATGGGTAAGAGATGTAGTGGCTTTCGAAGCTTCAGGATACAAAAGCCTGGACCAATGTTCTTAGGGACTGACTCTCTTGGTACACACTCACAGACACAGGAATTGCCCTGGCCACCACCCCAACGGGATGGTCTACAATGGGAAATCTAATTTTCACCCAGCAGAGCTCTGCAGGTGCGGAAACACTTAAACAATTTAAAGCCAAGATTAACATCAGTACTTTTAAAAAACTAACTTACCGAGTTATACAGTGCACTTAGAGCTCGCCATTACATGATTTAATGTGATTCTCACAACTGCTCTGACACATGAGCAGGAAAGGCATTATTCCCATTTTGCAGTTGTGATCACCAGAGCTCAGAGGCATCAGCAGTTTATAAGATCTTACAGCTCAGACCATGGGCAGGCCTAGAACCTGGGCCTTGGGAGGCCTTTTCTAGTGTTCCTTCCATTCAACCATGTGGGTTTTCAAGGAAACAAGTTTCCAAATAAGGCCCTTCCTACTCTCCCTTGGGCAACTTTAATAAACTCAGTGTAAAACAAACAACAAATTGGCTGTTCCCAAGCAGATGGTGTTGCTCAGCTGTGGTTAAGCCAGGAGGCCTCCAACATGCCCAGCTTTCACAGACATTACTTACTTACTATTTTCTCATGCTGGTGAAGGCAGACAGTTCACATGCAGAGTCCTGTTATCATAGCACGGCCACAGTCCTGCTCATTGCCCTCAAGGATCAGGCCAGCTCACATGGAGAAGAGGAGGGTATGGGCCAGGGCCAGGGACACAGTGGTGCCCGCAAGTCCTGCCCCAAAGGCAAACTCCCAAATCCAGACAGGATGGAAAAAGGCAATGGGGGGGGCCAACACCCACTGGTGGGTGGAAAATAGGTTACAGCTGTGCCACAAGGTAATAATGGCTATCAAATTTTGTAAAAATACAAAATTTTTATTTGGAACTTTTATGAACATTCAATATTTAATATTTTCCCCAATACTGGGTTTTCTTTTCCTTACTGGAATTAAAGAAAAAAAGAAAATGTACTTAGTTTCTTATTCGCCAAGCATCGTACAGACTTCTCCAAATCCCTTTCAATATACCCTGATACCATGCAAATAGTATTACATTTTCTATATTGTGAGGTGAAAAAATCTGGAAAGCATTGGCCTCGAGGCTGTTCATCAGTCCTCATGAAGGTGGAAAATTCAGTGGAGGAACCGGGGGGATTGGCGACATTCATTCATTTATTAAATGATTAAATCATATTTAGGGAGCACCTGTTATATGTCAGGCACAGTTTTAGGTGCTGAGACACAACAAAGAACGAGACAAAGCACTTAATCTCACGGAGCTTAAATTTTAAATAAAGGAAACAGGGCAGTGAAAACACACACAAGTAATGTCGGGTAGCTGTAAGCACCAAGAATAAAAATACAGTACAAAAGGATCAGAGGTGAAAGAGTGGCGACCAGGGGTGCTATGTGAGATGGGGTCAATGGGGAGAGACTGAAGGAGGCTGGCAGGGAGTAAGTATGTGCAGGCAGTAGGAGTAGAATACTCATTGTCTCTGAGAGGGGGTTTTCTTGGTTGTTCAAAGAACAGCAAAGAGGCCAGGGAAGCTAGAGCTGAGAGAACAAGGGAGAATGTGTAGGGCATAAAATCAGATTATAGGAGACCCAAACAGTTAGTATCCAAAGAAGTTGTAATAAGGCCCTAAGGAGCAAGCTAAGCCAGATAACTTCCGGTACAGCCCAGGAGTCATAGCAATACACAAGCATCCCTGTACCCCGCCTTAGACAGGTCTTGGTCTCTTTCCCCCAACGGTGACAGCATCCGCCAATAAGCCCTTCCGAGTCCATTCATCGCCCATACAACCATATCCACCGGGGTGACTGCCACACCTCCAGTGGCTCCCCAGAGATAAACCCAGGAGAATAAAATCTCCACACCTACGGGCCCATGGCAATATGAAGCCATCCCATGCTCCGAACCTGCTCTGTTCCATTCTTGTGCATGCTCAACTCTAAAGACACTAGTTTATCTGCAATTTCCAACCAGGCTATGCCCTGTCAAGCCTTCTGACACACCAGTTCTCTCTGCTGTGATGCCTTCTCTCCACCTAGCCTGAGCCCTGCTCGTAGCTGTCTTCAGAATTCCTATTCATTCCTCACGCCCCACTTAAATATAACTCCTCTGAGAAGCCTCCGCCCACCACTCCTGAAAAATTAGTTCCTCTTAGCACGTACCTACTCACCTACTCTCATTCTAGTCTCTTCATCCAATTTCTATAAATGGCCAAGCATGTGCCAGAATCCTGGGACTAAAGCATGAAGATGAATAAAATATAGTTGTATTCTGGAAGGATTTGTACTCTAGTCAGAGACAGATCAAAATAATTTTATATTACATTATTATTACATAAAATGCTGCAACATGAAGTGCTCTGGGAAGATAAACTTTCTTTTTCTTTTCTGCTGGGGGGGGACCAGGTTGTCAGGAAAAGCATCAGAGGAGGGACATTTGAGTTGGACCCAGAGGATGAATGGAGACTCACTATGTGAATGAGACAAGGGCAAGACACGCCCCAGGAGGAAGCAGCAAGAGGACAGGGGAGGTGAAGTGAAGGTGCCTGGCATCTTCAGGGGGGGAGTGAGCAGTACAGGATGGCTGAGCTCCGCTGCAGGGTAGAAAGGCAGGTGGCAACAGGTTCTGAAGGGCCAAGAATTACTTACTAGGCTTGAAACCAGGAAGTGACACTATGAGATGAGAGTTTTAAAAGAAAAAGAACTCTGATGTGGCAATGCGTAAGATGAGGTGAAGCACGGACGCAAATTGTACTGAAATTAAGCTAAAGCTTTTTGTATTTCATTTTGTTTTGTTTTATTGATCCAGTAGAATTCCCAAGAGCCATCATAGTTTTTCTCTGTATATAATAGTCATTCAACGTTTGTTAAATGTCACGAGTGAATGAATGAATGAATAAATGAATGAATACATACATTCATGGGGATGGGGAACTCTTTTTTTTAATTTGAAGAAAATCTAATCCAGGAGTCAAGTTTCTTGAAATTGTGATGTCGAGATTACGTTGAAATAATTTATCTCACCTCATTATGGAATCAGGTGTTTCACATAAATGGTTACTAGTTTTTCAAAAGAGCTTAAGTATTCATTTCCTAACACCAAAAAAGTGTTTTTAAGTTCCAATCGAATTCTTTCAAGGCACATTTTTTCCCTTCAAGTAGAAGCCATAGAACTGAATTTATTTTTTTTTCTTAGAAAATTCAAGCTCATGGAAATCCACTGCAGCACACTGAGGCGGCATGGTAAAGCAGAATGACATCAGATTCTGGTAAAATTTCTGGTACTGCCCCTTATGAGCTGTAGTGGTTTTGATAATTTACAACCTCAGCTTGCATTTGCTCATCTATAAAATGGGAACACTGATACCTAAATTGTGGAATTAAGCTAGATGCTGTATGAAAAAGCACCTGACACACAGGAGGTGCTCCAGAGGCTCTATTTACCAACATTAATGCAGCTATGAATTTTTCAGCATTATATTTTCCCCAAATATCAGGCTATCAGCTATCATTTCTGATGTCATTTGTCTGCATCTAACAGATGCTTCTTTCCTCAATTCTCTTTCTAATAAGCTATTTCTAATTTTCTCTAGTTATTACCAGATAATGTATGCCCCTTCATAAGCATGGATAAAGCCACAAGTGTCTGAATGAAGGAAGGGACCAAGAAGATCAGAGTTCGGGTGAAAAGGTTTCGTGAAAGCCAACTGGAAAGCTCAGAAGCCTAGCTTGTCTACTTCCCAATTCTGAATTGTGTCCTAAATTGTTAATAACAACAGTAGCCTATCATCCCCACAATACCTGAGATGCAATTATGTAGAAAGTAGAAAGCCACAAAGCTAGATTCTTTGCAGCACAATATCTCTTGACAAAGGTACAAAGGGTTCGAGGCAAAAAAAAATAATTCATTAACAATTTAAAATGAAAACAGAAAGTTGACATGAGAAACTAGAAGGAAGAACAAAGGCCCTAGATTACCATAAAAGACTTCAATCACTGTCTAGGTAAAGGAGAAATAGAGTTTATTGGAAGTCATTTAGTGACTACTTATGGAATTACAATAAAGGTGACAAAAATCCCAGAATTTGTAAGGCAAATGTAAATATAAATATAAATCAATTACTGGCTTATTATTTCATTAAATTGAAGATGGAAAGGACCAATTCTTGAGTCACAGCGTTTGCCTCCTGGGGTCCTAGATAGCTTTCCCTGTCAAATTGAAATAAAAAAGATAAACAAACATGAGAAATTAAGAATGTCAAAGTATATGAAGGGAAAAGGAAAGAAAGGGGGAAATGATGTTTCACAATTATTATCCAGGCTAAGAGAAACAAAATTACTTGATCATAAAGTCAGGATAATCTGGTTTTCTTTATGAGTTCCCATTTTATTAATGAAAGCAAGGTAACACCTTATTGTACCCGGGTGAATTAAAATGCCTGTTTGAAGAAGCAATCCTCCATAGGGGTCTTTAATAGAATCTGTGAATGGTTCTAGAGCCAGATAATTTAGCTGTAAAAAGGCAATATTAATATTAACCTCTCCGTGTGCACAGACCTACCTTGAGGGGCACAGGGACAGGGAAACGTTAACAGAATGAACCAGGCACATCATTTCTTTTTTTAAAAAAAATACCTGAACTCTTTCAGGGGCAAAAATTGGATAAATCTCTTCTACAAAACTGCTTGCAATAATCACTGTTATCCCTTCACGCCTCTTCTCCAAACAACACTGACCAGCAATTCCGTGCCTACTGTGCTGCTCACATTATTTTCTGACTTTGTATTCAGGGCATGTGACTTGCAAGAAGTCTAATAGAAAACCATTTAATCAAAATAAACAGAATAGAAAACGAACTTCCAAATGCAGAACAGTCTCAACAGGAGCCATGAAAACACATTTCCAAATTAGAGGCAGGTGCTCAGTGGGGCCCTCCCCCGGTGACGATGAATTAACAAAATAAAGAGAGATAAATCAAGGGAAGAGGCAAATGTACTTTAATTGAGCAACGCGTCAGTTGGTGAGAAATATAGGTATTAACAAATGGCTTTTCTCTTGGCTCTAGACTTTTAGATAGTTTTTTGTGGAAATGCCAACACAGTTCACTCTCTCTCGTTCTAACTCCCATCACCAATGCCATCTTTGCTCTGATCACCACCTTCCTGATTATTGCAAACCTCCTAGTGTTGCTGTCTCCAAACTCTTCTGATCCATTCTTGGTAGCCCAGACAGATTCCTCCCCCTGATTACCCACTCTGTTCATGTCACTCCGCTACTCAACTGCTCACCATTATTTACTGAACTCCTAGTCGAACTTCCATTAGCTGCTATATATATATATGACCTTACATCATAAGAACTCTACATTTCCAGCCTTCTAACTCATTAATACTCAAACATGGGTTTCTCTAAATTGTGTGATTTGCTATTCCTCAAGTGTCTCCATGCTCTTCATACATGCTCTTCTCCATGCTCTCCAGTTACATTTTCCCAACCCTTAGGTTTTCTCCTTTATCCCCGTCTCCACATATTAAAAGCCTACTAGTTCTTCAAGTCCTAATTCAAATGCCACCCCTTCCTTGATGCTTCCCCCTAATTATTCCACAAAGAAGTAGGCTTTCCTAACTCCCGTAGCTTTTTTGATACTTATCAAATTTCACCTTGTGTTATAATTATTTATAAATATATTCTATTTCCTTTCCCCCGCCTTACTAAGATAAGTCCTTGGAAGATGCAGTTTAGCCTAGCTGGAAGAAAAAAAAAAAAAAAAAAAGCAGGCTTTTCAGTCCAACAAAGCTGAGTGTGATACCAAGATCTTTTACCAAGTAGCTGTACAAACTTAAGGAAGGAATTGGCTTTGCTAAATTGTTTGCTCAACTGTAAAACTGGTGATAATTATGCCTGCCTTAATTCATGCTATGAGAATGAATAACATTGTATGTAGTGTTAGCACAATGAGAGGCATATACTAAGTGCTTAATAAATGATAGCTATGGTTACTACTGAAAGTGGACACTGTTTATTATCAATCTTTGTATTTGACAGAGCAATTAGTGTGTCTTGCATATGCTAGATATTCAACAAATGTGTGTTGAATGAAAGAGTGAATGAATGAGTGAATAACTCAAAGATTATTTCTGATCTCAGTGAAGACTCTCAAAAGTTAGCAGAGAAGCCTAACCAGAGGTGGAAGATGGTTACCACATTCTTTTCCTCTGAAAACATTACCAGGACCGTCTTTAAACTAGATGAAGACAAACTAGCGACTAGAATATCCAGTCCAATAAAGTAAAATCGAGGTTCTGAATAATCTAGAAGAACAATCCATCCAAAACCATTTAAAGTTGGTGTCACAATGTGGTTTTGGTATTTGTGTTGAATTGGGGAACAATTTATTTTAGAATTTACAAGCCAGATAACTGTTCCATATGACTCTCAGCTTATAACTTCTTCTTCCTTTCTTCCCAGGAGGAACCTCCCCTCCCCAGACGATGAAACAAGGCACTTGCTTAAAAGTTTATTTTTTGCTTTGGATATTTACTTGGCTGTATATGTTTCACAACTTCTCAATCTGAGGGAAAGGCAATTGTGGCAGATTGCATTTTCCAGAAGTGACCACAGCAATGTTTGAAGTCCTACAGCCTCTTTCAGAATCTTCTTGCTCCCCGTGAAGAGATGGAGTCTGTTTCCGCTTCCCTTGAACTTATGAGGCTCATGGCTGCTCAGACCAGCAGAGTGGAAGAAAGTGATGTGTTATGACTGCCCAACTCAAAAGGGTACAGCTTCTGCCCAGGTCTCTCTCCGCATGTTTTGAGGAAGCCCATCCGACACACACCACACAGAGAGGTCACGTGCAGGTGTTCTGGTCAATAGCCCCAGCTAAGTTTCAGCCTGCAGTCACCATCAACTGCTAGACATATAGAGGGGAGACAAGCTGTCCCCACTGTGCCCTGACTGAATCTCTGACCCACACAATCAATAAGCCTAATAAATAACTGTTTTATGCCAGTAAATTGGGGGATGATTTGTTATGCAGCCATAGTAACTGGAACGGTAATTAGGTACCTTGTTGTTTTCTAAGTGTCCAGCTGGATTGTAGGTTTCACAAGTAGGGGGAAAATGAAAGGAAACAACAGATGAGGTGAACAAGTTATTTTAAACACTTAGTGAGATTGATTAGCATGTCAAAAATGTGGCAAGTCCATCCTTAGACAGTTAAAAGTTAGCTGTAAAAACTGGAGAAATAAATGAGGTGTTGCTCTACACATACACGTATAGGAAGCCAGAAAGAGACAAAAGACAACAGCAACCAATCCAGTAAACCAGCAACATGCAGAGTTAGTCCAGTACCATCAATAATATAGCAACTGTCAAAAAAGTCCATTTTTGCTTTTCTGAGAGTTTTGAAGTGATTTTTGAAATAAAGCTGGATAACCATTAGGGCTTTTCCCACTTTTCTCTTATTTCATTGTCTAGCATGAAGTCTCTTTTTATCATAGCATATGAGAAATCTTAACTCTTAGCTAAGACCTGAGAATATTAGTGGTACATGTCCAACAAAAAACTGCACACATATCTGGAAGGAACATTAAGGCCTTGTCCTTTCTCAGTTGCTATTTTCTGGCCCATAAAATATTATTCCCATTACATAGATCAGACAAGTGAAGGCCAGAGGAATTCAGTATCTTACCAGGTTATACAGTTACTAGGAACCAAGGGCTAAAATCCAAGACCACTTTCTTTTCTTGCCAGTTTTTCTCTAATGATACTACCTCTCAACAGAAGGATGAGTGATAGTTATACTATGTAAACAAGAATGTGAACTTTCTTATTTTTCTAATAAATCAAATAAAATTGATCGATGTGAACTATTTCCTCTTCTCCAGGTATATGGACTTCCATCCCACAAATTCGCAGCCAGGAAGGCAAAGGGAGGCTGCTATTTCTTTACAAAAAGCCTTGGAGAAGTTAACCCCCTCTGCTTCTCATTCCCCAGGAAAACCGATGGAGAAGGTGTCATCCCTGTACAGTTTGTAGAGCAAGGTTAAAATAAGTGGGTTTGGGGGTTTTGTTTTTGTTTTTTTGTCATCTGTCTTCCATGTAAGTCTTGTCTGTCTACCTTGTTGCTTTGATTAAACAAGAAACTTCTTTTTAGGCTCTGATATATCTAATAGTCTATCTGTTTTCTTGCATTCAAAAAAGAAAGAAGGGAAGGGAAGAGAAAAGAACAGAAGAGAACAGAAAGTCGTCTATGGTCTCTTGTTTTCCCAAGGCTCCACGAAATTCATTAAGCCCCACTGAAGTTTTCATTTACTTTTAGACAATATTTCTCCTTGTCTGGGAAGGGAAATACTTGCTGGCTTACTACAGGTTGAATATATACATAAAACCTGTAAATCACAAAGGATCTAAATACTTGCTATGGTTTATCAATGCTCTAGACTTGAATAGAAAGAAAGCTTTAATGGAAAAAGGGAAAAGAAACCACCATTTCAAGTAAATTAAAAACAACCTCCAGGCAAAGAACTATACCTGCAAAACAACTTTCCTTCTAGTATGAAATTTAGAATAGAGGAACAGAAGGAGTCCATTTCTAAAAGCAGCGGCTTCCAAGCCGTTCATTTACCACTCACTAAAATTCAAAAGTCGGTTCACTGTCAAATCCAGTCATTATGCTGTAATATCGGGCTTTAAGAAATTGAGATTTCTTTTATGTATTTGTTCCTCTATGCTGGATAAAAACAGCACCGGGTGAAAAAGCCACTCAGAAACTTAGGGGTAGACAGAATTGCCCAACATAAGCTTAGATTCTGATGATGTAAATGTGTTTCAAGAAACTTCATTTCTGAGCAAAATCTGTTGAACAATTCCTTAACAATTGAGCAATTACTGAAGTCCCAATACTCTTTGGATGTGCACCAAGTGAGTGAAAGTTGATTAAGCTGAAATCTGTGGCAGGTTTCCTGGCATGAAGAGAAAAGGGCCCGATGCCCTTGTTAATTAGACGACCCACTGTGGGAAGGACCAATGTGGTGCCAAAGCTGTGTGCTACGTTCACGACTTTATTGTTACCCTGCTGCACACTCCTCAGGCCCAAATAACACACAGGGAGGCTGAGTTAGAGCCCCCTGCTCCTGAGTCCCCTTCACCTTGTCGTCTAGCCTGAAGGTTCTTTTTAAAACCTCAAAAGCCCACAGAGCTCTTTGGGAGCCATGGGTGGGGTATTGGATGGAGTTAACCAGTAACTGCAGACTGTGGTCTCTGAATGGCTCGCCCTGCAACAGCCTCTTGTAGATTTTGACAAGAACATATTTGGAATTCTCCAATGTGTGCGAAAAGCACACTGAAGCAGTAGGAGACATTCTTCCGGCTTCTTTAGATAAGGTTGAAACAGCCTGAAACCTGCTCAGATGGTGGTTTGGAATGTGCTGTGAAAACTTTTTCTTACTCGTCAGATCACCTGTCAGCCATAATAACAACACAGGCATTGTTCGCCAGCTGCTTAACTCACTTCCTGGAAGGCATTGACCAGATTGTCTTTTCCTCTTAACCAAATAAATGAGTTAAGTATTTTAAACACATTTGACCAGCAAATAATAATATTATGTAATCCTTCAGTTAAAGAATTCCATTCCCTGAATTTAGTAGCTTTGCTTTCATTCTGAGGACGAGATTTGGGGTGGGGATGGGAGGGCAGCAGGGGAAGGGAAGAGGTCTCCAAGGATACAATTCTAGAAAAAAATTCCCTGAATATATTTTCCCTGAAGTCTTAGGCTAAAAGAATCTTCCTGTGGGAGAAAGGTTCCCACCATGACGGGGACTCTATAGGCACAAAGCTCTCCAAGGGAGGCCTCTACTTACCACTGAGTGGAGAAGGAGACAAGGAAGTGTGAAGCCTCTTGCTCCTCTAAGGAGAGGAATGCAGATCGGACCTCTTTGGGTGGCAAGATGGTTTTCTTATGAAAATGACCTTCTCTGTAAAGCTCTAGTAGTGACTTAATAGCAACTCAGTTAAAAATGACATGGGAACACTCAGTACTTCTTTTCTTTGCTAGTTACTCTAGTGATAATAGCAGTATTATCAATCTTAGTATAGGGATGAGGAAATTACGAAGTCAAAAGATCATTGCCTTCAAGGAGTTACACAGCTAAGTGGCTGGTATAGAAACCTGTTATCCCTTGGTTCCTGATTCAATCCTCTCTAACTGATAATTTGGCATATCTTCTATTTCCAGACTCTTTCTTTGTTTTTTTAAATAACACCTCCAGCAATCAGAAAAGAGACTCCGTTGTAATGTTAGCAGGTCATCCAAACTTGGTAGGAGAAAGGCTTGAAGAAACAGTACATCAGTGGTTAGTGGGTTCTGTCTGAATTTCATTTCTCAGTGTCCTTGATTAGCATCTACAGTAGAGAACTGCAGAAGGCTGGCTGTACTACTTCTTTATCGATTGACTCTAATTTGACTGTGTCCCAAGGGCATTATAGCTCAATAAAATAGGAATACATCATCCACCATATCCTGATCTAGAATACCCTTTTTTTTTTTTTTTCCGGTACGTGGGCCTCTCGCTGTTGTGGCCTCTCCTGTTGCGGAGCCCAGGCTCCGGACGCGCAGGCTCAGCGGCCATGGCTCACGGGCCCAGTCGCTCCGCGGCATGTGGGATCTTCCCGGACCGGGGCACGAACCCACGTCCCCTGCATCGGCAGGCGGACTCTCAACCACTGCGCCACCAGGGAAGCTCAAGAATACCTATTTTTGATAAGAAGTTCAGGTATCAAAAATAAAAAAGCAGCAGGCCCACAGCTGGAAATTTTGAGTGAACATTATTCACGGGGAAGCCAAGAGAAACACAAAAACACGTGGAGATTTCATCCCTGTTTGTTCCGAGCCTGGCCCCAGGTGACAGAGGACAAGTAGCCCAGCCTCTCTGCTCTCTTCACCCAGTAAATGCTCCGTTTCTCAGGGTCCTACTCAAAAGCTACCTCCTTCTCAGAACTATCCCCCTAACTAACCATCCTGGATAGAAGAGGCCTATTCTTTTATTTATTTATTTACTTATTGGGTATACTATTTTATTAACATTTAAATTTCACCAGGAGTTCAAGTATACGCTAGCCATTTGTTCAGATTTTTGAAATAAAGACAAAATGGGCAAACAGCTTTAAGGGTGCGATGTATTTAACACTGCACAATAGATTCACCAACTAGACAATCTAAGGGGTGGTATAACTATACACTTGGGAGCACCAAGTATAGGAACAAGCCCGGAATTGGAGGAAAACCCCACCATTCAGGACTGAACAGAGGTCCTTGGCTGCTGACAGAATCTCCCCTTGACTTCGGACTTGAGACAAACCGAGGGAGTCTGTCAGTACACAAAAACCACTGTCTTCAGACAAACAGTAACAGGATAGAATGACCAGAGCCAATTCAGGTTGGGAGGACAGTCAGGGCTGGCTGGAGGCTGGAAATGTTGCAGCTGAAATCCAGGATCGGCAGATGAGAGCAGCCATCTTCTAAAAATCGCTGATTTCTACACAAGTTCCTAAGATGCTTTTCCCAAACAGGGAAGGGGCCTATTCTTATCTTTCACTTCTGAAGCAGGATTTGTCACTAACACTGATGTAATATATTCACTTCACTGCATCTTGTATGGTATTGATGTGTGTATGTGTATCTGTCTTATCACCCAAAGTGGAAAAAACAAAACAAAACAAACCATGTATCTTGGAGTGAGGAACTCCAGACCTTAGGGGCCATCTGTCATTGCATGTCCTTAAGCAAGTTGCCTAACCTCTCCAAGACTCAGTTTCCGCACCTGAATAATGAGGGTATTGCTCATCACCAGTGTCTATAAAGATTCAAGAAGGTATAAATGCATCAAGTGCTGAGCAAGGGCACTGACAGGGAAGAGACTGTCAGTGAGTGTTGGTTTCTTTCCCTTTCTCGTAACAAGATTATAAACTCCCAGACTAGGATCACATCTTACATGTCAGCACAGCCTTGAAAGAGGCAGTGACTTCAAATATTTGTGGAATTCATATTTTGAATAATAATGAGAGAAGTATAAAGAGGTAGAAGGCCAAAATAACAAGTGCAACTGAAAGAAACTGAAATTTGGACACATGATAGTCTTGTTTCTTTCAGAAACTACGAGTAAATAATTCCTGGTGGCTGCTGGAGGAGAAGAGGGAAATGAGAGTTCCATGTGGATAAGGATTATAGGGCAAGCTTTTGATATGGAGGCTACATGAATATGAAAGAGGGCAAATGGGGCTTCCCTGGTGGCGCAGTGGTTGGGAATCCGCCTGCCAATGCAGGGGACACGGGTTCGAGCCCTGGTCCGGGAGGATCCCACATGCCACAGAGCAACTAAACCCATGTGCCACAACTTCGGAGCCTGCGCTCTAGAGCCTGTGAGTCACAACTACTGAGCCCGCGTGCCACAACTGCTGAAGCCCGCGTGCCTGGAGCCCGTGCTCCGCAACAGGAGAGGCCGCTGCGATGAGAAGCCCGCGCACCGCAATGAAGAGTGGCCCCCGCTCGCCGCAACTAGGGAGAGCCCGCGTGCAGCAATGAAGACCCAACACAGCCAAAAAATAAAAATAAATAAATAAATATTAAAAAAAAGGTCCAGTGGCCGGAGAATCAGGCATGGAGAAAGGATGGGCAAGGTGGCAGGGAATGCTAGGGTTCCAAAGTGATAAAAATCTAAAATAACCCAACTCTATTGTGTTTCCTTTGAAAAAGAGACTATAATTTGTTATAAAAAACTGGAAACAGACTCACAGACATAGAAAACAAACTTATGGTTACCAAACGGGGAAAGGGATAAATTAGGAGTATGGGATTAACAGATACACACCACTACATATAAAATATATAAACAACAAGGACTTACTATATAGCACAGGGAACTATATTCAATATCTTATAATAACCTATAATGGTAGAGAATCTGAAAAAGAATATATATGTGTATCACTTTGCTGTACATCTGAATCTAACACAAAATTGTAAATCAACTACGATTCAATACATAAATAGAAATTAAAATTTATTTTGAAACAGCATGAAGTGCCACAAAATCAGGGGAAAGAACTTTTTAATGACATGTCTCCTTTGTGACCAGGTAATATCTTCCGAACTAAAATGCAAAGAGCTTCATTCAACCCCCAAATCTGGCTAGGGCACGTCTGGAATCACTGAAAATTAAAATAGACTAATCATACTAGATTTTCCTTAGCGGGTTTGTGGCGTTGGAGTAAGAACTGTTTCCAGCTCAAGGGAAAAACAAATTTAAACCTTGAAAAATGCATCCTCTTGCAATCTTTTTTCCTTTTTAATTTGGGAAAAAGAAGAAGAACCAAAGAGCTTGGAGATACTTAAGCTCACAAAACGTGTCAGTGACAAAACCTAATAAATACTATCACCTCATATCTGGATTCCACCTTAGAAATGCACTATTGAAACATTTCAGTGTTTTGTTGGAATCTTCCATAACGACACCCCTCCATAGATCATGTTATATCCCCACCACCTCCCTTGTGAAAAAAAAAAATCACATTGATAAGCACACACTCAACTCACTCCTAAGCATCCCGCATGTTAATTTCTCAACAACACAAATTTAATTCGTCTCAGCATTATTCTCCTGTGGTGCGTACCCCTCCACATAAACAAAATGGGGATTCGTTGCCATGGCAACAGAATGTGACTTTGATCAGCTTCAATGATCATTGGCAGTCACATGCCTTTGATAGATACCAAATTGTGAGTAAGGTTTGATTATTCAATTTTTCAATCTCTGATTCTATACGAGGCTACTCCCATTTGCCAGAAGGAGTTGAGGGGGGAAAAAAAGAAACAAAACAAAAAACTATATGATAGATGTACTTTTGAGACAACAGAGTAAAGTGCTTAGGGAATATAAAACCGATGAGGTAGTGAGTACCTTGAGACTGACTTTGGTTCACCTTCTGTATAATCTGGGGCGTGTGCCCTGCCCAGCCACCAGGAAGGAGAGGCTGTTTCCCTTTTCCTTTCGTGGCAGATGTAGGTGATATTTAAGGTTGTGTGTGCAGGTGTTTTGGGGGTTGATTTGTGTGGGAAGAGGAGAGGTGGTAGCCTGTAGCTTGACAGAAGAGGAGGAAAAAAAATCTGAACAATGTGTTGAAAAAGACCACAGTCTGAGCTGCACAGGACCAGCTGTTTTTGCTAATTAGAATAACAAAAATAGCACATGCTAAAATGTTTTTCTTTTTTTTTTTTTTTCTCAAAAGCAATGAATGCTCTAGGAACTATAAGGAATGAGCTTTAAAATCCATTTAAATGGAGGAACATTTCAGGAACCATATGGGGAAAGAACTGAAAGGGAGAAGGAGAGAGAGTAGGGAAATAACATTTGATTTTCAGCTGAATTTTTTTGAAGGATGATAAATTGGGGCTATTTTTCCTTTTTCTTAGCATTTAATAGGAAATGTTTTCATCGTATCTATATTTCACAAAAACGCCTCTGCTTCTGTATTTTACAGGAAGGTGGTATGTAAGCACCATGCCCACTCCAAACCAAGGGAGGGTGGGCGCTGAAAAGAGGTGCATATGCTCTATCGTACATATTGCATGTCTCATCTCCTTCCTTACGTTTTCTCTGAAGCAGTAAAGAATAATTCAAAAACTCCGAATATAGGAATAACATTTGTGACAACAACAACATTCTGGACATCTGCACTGTTAGAGTACTTATAATAAAGTCACATGGCCATGGGGAAATTTCACAGAATTACAATCACAGTAATTTGCCAAGGTGTATAACTAGTTTGTTTTCAGCTGTTCTTCTCATGAATAATTATCAAGCAGGAATATCCTAAAGCTAGTGCAAGCTGTCACTTAACCAAAATATTCAATATTTAACATCGAATTTGGAATTTCATACGTGAAAATAATTACTGTAAAAGCAAAATAATATACATGTGTATATTTGCATGCCTAAGTGCGCACAGCTACACGTTAAAATTCAGATCCCAAAGCATCCTTACCAAATGAAAGCATGTCTTGAAAGTTGAGGAGGAGTAGAAGAGATCTAAGCGCAAGGAAATCTCAGCCATTTTCAAGTACAGCTCGGTCTTCAGTGCTTTAAGGACTGCCTCTCAATGCAAAGTGGAAAATGCAAACCAGCCTCTGCATATTGATGGTAGCTGATTACAATTGGGTTAGAATCTTTATTAGAGTTTTTAAATGTTTGAAAACAAATACTATATAATGGGTAACAAGTTATGTTTTTAAATTAATACAAGTGCATCACTAAACATTTTAGCGTTAATTTCTGGAGTGAATATCAGGGTTCAATCTTAAGTATTTTCTAAAAATCTTTACCCTTCTAGTGAGAATGTGAGAAGACTGTCGTTTTTTGTAATGCACATCACCACACTATTAAACATGGTTTATATATATATATGTGTGTGTGTATATATATATATATATACATATATATATAAAATTTCTAGTACCTCTCTAAAAATTATTTGCCTAGAGCAAACGGAGATTTTGTTCTTAGCTTCAGAAACCTATAAGTGTATCGTGAGTTTATAAAATGGGTACTTTAAGTTGTTGGAACAATTCTAGTGTATATTAAGGACTTTTGTTTTACTGTTTGCTTTGTCATTAGTAGAAAACTTCTCAGTAATACAGCTTAAGAATTTTTTCACTTGAATAAAAGATAAATGATATTGGGGAAGAAACTGAAACATGAAAAGCAAATCTAGCTAACTGAATTGTGGGTAATAGGTAGAAATTCCTTTGGGGGATAAATAATATTTTCACTTGGATAACACCATTTGGTTCTCGGAATAGATTACTAGTTTCCCCAAAACTTTAGGGAAATAATTCTACTTTGTCTCTCTTATGATTTATTTTAATCCCACCTATATGAAATAGATAAAAGAAATATATTCATTAAAACCAGGACTCATTGCAAATATAACAAAGGTATAAAATGGCTTCCACTTTAACTTGTAAATTGTCACAAGTTTTCAGATAGTTACATGACTTTTGAGCATGAAAGCAGCTAATTCTAGTGAAGAGAATATTAGTTTGGAAATCAAAAATAGGATTAGTTACCCAACTAGGCATATCAGGGATTCCTCAAGATTTATGACAAATCCAATTTATGCCTTAGTTTTCCCATCACTAGAAATGTAACCATTTGGCACAATAAGAAAGATACTATTACTACTGCAAAAAGAGCGTGTTAAAATAAGTAGGTTTCCTTGATCACAACCGAAATACATGAGTGATAACCTAAAGCAGGCAAAAAGTTGATCAGCAAATGCTGAAAACAGAAATGGTTTATTTATACACACAGTTACTTTAACCACTGCATCACACACGTACCTGTACATGATTGGCAGATCAAAAGAACCAGTCTTCAAACTCTGTGCTCCTTCCTCTTTCTCTCTCTCTCCCATCTTTACTTGCCTAGCTGATTTTAATTGCTCTAATATCGATTTTCCCACCATCCAGCTGTCCTCATTCCAATCCACCATCCACGCAGATGGGGCTCTCATAAACCTCTTCAGTTTAATCACCTACACCCTATCGCCACTTCCTGCTTTTCCTTTTGCCTAGGATGCCCTGACCTCTCTACCCAGCCTCTGAATATCTATTTATACCACAAGATTCACTTCTCTGTATCCATCTTCTCTGTACAGCCTTTCCAATTTTCCAAGGTGAAATGTAGTTTTGACTCTGTTGTACTACAGACCTCTCAACCTAACTCTGTTATAGTCCTAACCAAAATACTCTGGAGTGAAAGCCATTTCTTATTTCTACTAACTATTAGCCATATTTTTTAAAATGCACATAGTAGGTGTTGAATTTAATTAATCGATAAGAAAATTGGTCCCAGGGTTTGCTGGAGTGAGTAAGTGAAAGTACTCCCAACAAATGCACTCATTATTTATAACCATTAAATGTAGATAGTAGAAGATTTCTGGTATAAAATGGCATCTGGCCACCATCCCCTGGCACTGACTCTCCCAATCGTCAATAACATACATATGAAAATAAAAAACTCTAAGACAGAAAACTAAGACTGACAGGAAACCCAGTGCCAGAAATCTGGGAAAAATTTAGAGTGATTATAAGGCTGATGCATCAGGAGTGAGAAGACAGTCGGTAGCCAATCCAAGCATCACCTCATGAAACAGAAAAGTCCACCTCCTTGAAAGAGCAGTAGGTTTTCTTTTTTTAAGCTCCCATTGTCTGTTGCACAGCTCAGCTCAGAGATTTGGATCCCTTAATAAACAGGAAACTGAGCAGCCATTCTGTTCAAAATGGGTGCTGATTTTCAGGCAGACAGAATATTATACTCCCTTCCTGTCCACTCATATTTTTATCCTATTCAGATAGAAAAACACTCTCAGAAAATAACAGTTGAGGAAAAGAGGTAAGAGGATAATTACAGCACATTGCATCCTGGGAGATGCAAATGAAGTATGCTAGAAAGAACTGGAAGAGTACTGCCCTCAGTGAATCCTGAAGGTTATGGTTTCAATTCATTCCGTTATTTTTGGTGGGTGGTGGGGTAGTAGACGAGGCCACCTCAGCGGAGCAGAACCACACCACGTGGATGCTCACTGGCACTGGAAATTAAGAAGGAAAATGAACACATTAAGTTATCCAATAGTAAGTGAAGAAAGGTGCAAGGAGGAAAAATGGAAAGCAATGAATCTGGAGAAAAGTTCTCATGTGAGTGAATGTAAGAGAGATAAAACAACAGGGACCTGTGGTTAAATATGGTAAAACAAGCAAAGGAAGTATCACTCAGAAGTTTTAGATATTTCTCTCTCTTATAAAAACCAGGAAATAATTGTAGGAAATTGCTAGCCATCCTCAATATACCATAAAAATAAAGAACAATTTGAGGCAAAAGAAAAAGAAGGTGGGAAGACAAGACTACTAAAACATGAATTAAAATTAAAAACCTCATGAATAGGGAAGTTGGGATATACAATCTAGTGATGAGCCCTGAAATAATTAAACCGTGTAAGTGTTAGCCCTACCTAGCTGTGGCAAATATGTTTTCAAATCTGAATGCAAATTTCAAAAATAATTCTTACAAAAGAATATATCTGAAATAAAAATAATTTAATAATATCAATCTAAGTCCAACACCCCTTTTGATAGGAACAAGCAGGGTGTGGGGGATAGGGAAGGGACTATAAAAGCATTCGTTATGGATAAACAAAAGATATTGTTTCTTTCTATACTTCAGTATTTGGAAAAATCGAAGTTGGATGTTTTGGAAAATGGCTAGAATAAGTATCATGATATCTGCTTTCCTAGTCACTAGAGAAGGTGAAAGCCTAATTTATTAAAACAATAGCAACCAAAACAAAGGGAACAAAAAATATAGAAATCCAAAAGTTGAAGGAAATAAAAGAAAACATAAAAAGGAAGATAATCATAAAAAGAGTTAAGAACAAATTTATCAGTTTTGAAAAAATTGGAAATAGCTGGTAAACGACCAGATTGAGTGAAAAGACACACTCTATGTGCTGCTACTACGATATCTCTAATTTGGAAGTGCAGGTAAACGTTAAAAATAAAAGAGTGAGTAGAGATTTTTCAAGCAAATACAAATTAAATGAAAGTAGAGGTGGCAATGCTAACTCTGGACGATTCAGGTTTTAAGGCAGGAAGCATAAAACAGGATAAAAGAAAACTGTTTTATATTGATAAAAATTATGACAATAAAAATATAGCAGCCATGAACCTTTATGTGTCAAATAATAAAACATTCAAATGTATTACGGTAAAACTGGCAGACAAACATAAAATGAAAAAGGAGAAGAAACAAGTTTTCACAACAGATTTTAATACATCTTGGATGACCATGAAGACTTTGAGAACATGGAGAATTGGGCTATTATAATTAAAATAACAGTAACACAGAATTGATAATATAGTTAATAATAAGATATGTATTGAGCTGCCTACTCTAAAAGCAGAATTTGCTTTTGAAGAATTCATGTATGGTATATTTAAAAATTGATAAGATACTATCTCATGGGGGGAAGCTCAATAAATTTAATAATTTATTAATTAATAAATAAGCAGAAGCAGAGATAATACAGAAAAGTGTGGGTAAGAGTATGTGTGTATATATACATATTCATATACATACAAACATACATACATACACATACATACCTACACACATATATATCCTAAAATATAAGTTAATATTACTACATTTTATGATGTCTCAGTCTTGCTTTAAAATATTGTAGGAAAAAAAGGTTGGGGGCACAGGTAAAACAAGTATGGCAAAATGTTGATAACTGTTGAAGTCTGGTGATAGGTATATAGGAGTTGATTAAATTATGCTCTTTACATTGTATATATGTGAAATTTCACATAATATAAATGCTTCTAAAATTACCACATATTATATCTGAAGATTGCTTAAAAACCTGAAAACTAGAGGCAAATTCATACTCCTAAATGTTATCAACAACAACAACAAAAAAAAAACCTAAAAAAACAGAAAGAAGAAAATATTAAGGATAGAACTAGAAATGTTTAAAAAGCCAAAAATACACTAAAATTAATAATTTTAAGAATTAGTTTCTGTAAAAATCATCAGAGTAAACATTCAACAAACTCAATCAAGAAAGAAGAGGCAAGTGCCAAAACTTAAATAAGTAATGATAATAATGGGATAATTTTCTTTTAATATTAAAAAGAAAAACTACCAAAAAGAGAAGCTGCAAGAGAAATCAACCCTGCAAGCACCTTGATCTCCAGCCTCCAGAACTGTGAGAAAATAAATTTTTGTTCTTTAAGGAAAAAAAAGAAAAGAAAAAGAAACTATAAAAGCATTAATAATTAATTATAGAGAAAAAAGAAACCATAATCTAGAGAAAAATCTGATGAATATTTAACATTTCATGGTAGACTAGTACCATCTAAGCATTAAAACAATGGAATGAATTAAAAACTAAAAATCTTGATGGATTTATTTAATGATAAAATTTATACCTATTCATGAAAAATGATCAAAAACAAAGTTAAAATTTAGACAAACATGAGGACTTGAATTAGAACAGTGATAAGGATGGAGAGAAAAAAGATTCAAGAAATATATTTAAAATAAAAATGGGGAAAAGAATTTATTATCATTTAAAAATGGGATGATACTGATGCCACAACTAAGATAGAGAACATAGGTATACAGGGAAGATGACAAGTTCAAATTCAGACTTGTCGATTTCAAGATTCATCTAAACCTCCAGTTGGTAAGCCATTGGATTTGTAATTCTAAAACCCAGGGAAGAATTTCAGAGCTAGTGAGATAGTATAGGGAGTCATCAGCCGGGGCACAATAGCTGTAAGCATGAAAGTCAGTAAAAGCATCCAGAAAGACAGGGTAGAACAAGAAGAGTAGAGGGTGGGAGTTTTAAAACTGGAGAAAACTCTCTTTTAATGTCACAACTATAGAAGTGAATGAAGAAAACCAAGAACGAGAGCTGAAAAAGAACAAGGAGAGAGTATTGTAGAAGTCAAAGGAGTTGAGATCAAATGGAAGGTCAGGAAGCTGACTAGGAAGAGACTGATATCCGATGGTCCCAGGTGTTGGGGCCTCACTTAGTATCAGATATAATACATCCTGGAATTGGCCATCCAGTGTACACTGACTCCAGTCCTGGTCTAGGGCCAGAGATGAAAGATAGCCTTATACTAGCCAATGGAATCAGAATCCTGGGACACCAGAAATCCTGTTGTTTTGGATTACCAAAAGTTTACTGGGGAGACCTAATGACATGACAGGGGGCTCATCCGTGAGATGATATGATGGGCTCTAAGTTACCTAGGTGTCCAATGAAATCACAATGCCATCTACTGACCATGGTGGGACAGAGGGATCGTCACTTATACCCAAAGGACTGTAGTCGCTCCAGTCAGAAGCCTATTTCCCTTTACCCAGGTAACTTTTCAAAGGAAGCAGATCTCTGCAGAAAGCTGAGGCCAGGCAAAGGAATTACAGTGAAGATTTCAAGATACTGTCCAGCAATAGGCAGGAGCTGACAGAGTAAAATAGGGTATGTCCGGCAGTTAGAAATAAGGACCGCGACAAATAAATCAGTTCATGAGTTTCAAGCTTACTGAGAGGCGTTTCAACAAATTCCAATAGCCCAAATTCATGGATGAAATGACAGTTTACAGTTAAGCTCAGTAAAATGGATGTAGGAGCGATCACTTTAACAATCACCTTCGTATGACAATGACTACTCTTATTGTGCCATCTATGTATAATAATAATAGCAATAAATCATAGCAATAACCAAGACATACTGAGGATTTATTGTGTCCCGAGCACAATCATCTAATCTAACCAGGAAATTAAGTAAATTAAGGAGCCAGAATTCAAACCAGCTGGTCAGGCTCATGAACCAATATGTTCAGCCCAAGGTTCTCCTGCCTCACAACCACTCCTCCACTAAAGAGGAAGAGGCTTTGACCTCAGATAGTTTAAACCTTGTCTCTGCCACATACAAACTGCAAGTTCCTGGGCAATTTCTCTCCAAATCCCTCTGAGTCTTTGCTTATCATGCAAACTGGAGATAACACCTACCATCCAGGTGGCGGTAAGAACTGGATGAGATTAGATATCTTCATATATATGTAAAGCACTTAACAGATAAATAGTAAATCCTCCACAAAGGGTAACTATAAAATGATGACGATTAAGAGGGGGATGAGGAAATTGAGGAGGAGAATTATCCTCCTCGTCACCATTAGGATTATGTGTTTGTTTTTTGGTTGGGGCTGTATTCGTTTTCTACTGCTGTTGTGACAAATTACCACAAGCTGAGTGGGTTAAAACCACAAAACGTTACTTGAAAATCCCATGTGTCGGAAGTCTAAAGCAAGTCTCACTGGGCTAGAATCAAAATGCCCAGAGGGCTACAACTTTTTCTGGAGAGCTACTAGGGGAGAATCTGTTTTCTTGCTTTTTTTTTAGCTTCTGAAGGCTGCCCACATTCCTTGGCTTGTGTCCCCCTTTCACCTTCAAAGCCAGCAATAAAGAGCTGAGTCCTCACACTGTTATCACTCCAATCTCCTCTTCCATCTCATCTCCCTCCTCCACTTTGAAGGACCCTTGTAATTACATTGGGTCCACCCAGGTAATCCAGAATAATCTCCCTATTTTCAGATCAACTGACCCACAACTTTAATCTCATCTTCTACCTTAGATTCCTCTTGCCACATACCCTAAAATGTTCACAGGTTCTGGGGATTAGAACGTGAACATCTTTGGGGACCCATTATTCTGCTTACCACAGGGACAATTTTAAGAAAGGTATATTTTAGCTGCTTGAGGCCTATACAGGGCCATACTGAGTTAACCAACCTCCTAGTAACACCATCTGTAAAGCTTATAAAGGATGGGGTATTCTACCGTCACTTTCATGTCTCTATCTATTTATTTTTAAAATAAATCTGCACATGGAAGGTGCCAGTTGTCCTATAAATTAGTGCTGTTGAAAAGGTGAACTGTTGAAAAGGGAGTGTGAATTTGTCCACTGGCTATTTTTGGCCATTACAATAAGAAAGGGAAAGTACCCAAATAAAAATAATAAAAATATTTTACTCTGTGACACTTGCAAATCAAAGCACACCTGAGAATAGAAAGATTATCAGTTCAGTTAAGGGCCATAAACACACATAAATTTCATTTTCTATTACTTTTATTAAAAATTTTTTCTGTATCATCTGAATCCATAACGCCAGTCTATTCAAGTCACTTTCTTAATCAAAAATTACCCATGGCTTTCAACATACACAGAAAAGAAACTAAACATTTTTAGTTCATCATTTAATGTCCTCAATAGTCTTACCCTTTTTTTAAGCCCCACGACCCCAAATCTCTAAGCAAATTTCTAATCATTTTGTCCCAGAGAGAAAGAGTCTTAGGCCACACCATTTCTGCTTAAAATGTCCCATCACCACCACCTAATTATCTGAATTCTTTGTCTTCAAGATTCCATCTAAATATAATTCTATCGGTGATGCTTTTTCTTATAAATCCAGTCACCAGGTGGTTCTTGCTCCCTCTAAGATTTCAATAACAAGAATTTCTGGTACCTTCTTTTGTCATTTGTCATGGATAAGTGTCTATGGACAAGGTCTTGGTGAGCACTCACACATGCACACATTTTCAAAACTTCTGAAATGACTGGCTGGTTGATTCGTTTAACTTTGGAATATCCCACAGTACTGTTTCTATGAAATTTTCTAAACCAATTCTGATGTTTGAGGTTTTTCTCAACATATACTCTGAAAGTGTATTTCTGAAAAGTATTATGCAATTTCATAGACCCAAATGAACATTTAAAATGGGATAAATCACAATAAAACAGTGCAGTACTTTCCTGCCACCAGATCGCAGGGATACTATTACACTAATAAATAAAAATGGATATGATAAACTGTTTTCAATTATGCACTATTTGGAACTATATTAAGTATTCTAATAAGAGGAGAAAATGGCAATATAAAAATGCTTCTGGAGAAATGCAACAGAATAAACATTTAATGAAAGGTTCAGAGGGGAGAAATGTATTCTATTCTTTTTCTGAGAAACGAAGCAGCTCAATACAAGAGACCAATTGAAATGCAGAATGGGAGGTACACAGAGCACAGGATAAAGAAAGTCAACCTCTGAGGAGCAAGAGGCTCCTGGATAAGTCAGACAACATCTCTATACCTCAATTTACACACCTATAAAAGAGGGACTGTCGAACTACATGGTTTCCAAGATTGATTCATCAGAAATTCTAGGATAATTTGATATGATGAACTACCATCTAGGCAAGTGCCATAGATCGTAATTCATTTCAAGTAATCTTTGTTTTCTTACCAAAGCATCATTTTAATATACACTAAACATCATTCAGAGTTAAAACATTATCTTTAAGCTCATTAAAATTAAATCATAATAACATGTTTCTTTTTACCTAAAGGAACAAAATATAGCAACTGTTCTTAAAAATGCAGCACAACCTTAATTTAAATATATATGTTTTGAGTTTATTTTGTCATATTAAACATCATTGAAATGCTCCATTTTAATTTCTACATGGCTATTGTATACTGCTGAATAGACCCTGCTTTCATAAAATAATACCCTTCCACGTAATCTTCCCCATGTGATCTTTCTATTTGTGACATGGTTACTGAATTAAAACACTTGATTATAAGCATGAGCATTTTAGCTTCTTTTCACTTTATTCAGATAGGTTCATCAACCACATATTATTCAAAAGATTTGTCAACCACATATTGCATACATGCTAAAGAATCTTTTTTTTGTACCACAAGGTGGCATCTTCTTATTTTGCTATAAACCTCTGAATATTAACATAATTTGAATAATTCCATACACCTGAACTATTTTTTTAAAACTTTAAGAGAACCATTTAGCAGCTGTGCAAATAGATGGCAATTCTGTTAGTTAATGAAAGCAGTACTTGTGGATATTTATATGCCTGGGATATTCAGAATGTTGAATCTTTAACAGAATGATGAGCTGTTCACGCTAAAAAAGTCAATAAACATTGTCCTTTAAATGTTAAGCTCATAGAGATTAGTAATACAAAGCATACACTGTAAAATATATGTATTTAAATGGAAGCTTCCTGAGAAATAGCCACAAATGTAGATCCAAGCATATATCAGTTTACTAATTATTTTTGATACCCAGATTAAATAAGTAATACATATTTATGCAATGACTACACTGTGGCCACCACTATGCTAGGTCCTTCTACATCTTTTCACAGAATTTCATGACAAATTTCCCAAATGCACTGATGCTAAACCCCAGAACAATAGTCTACTGCTTCTCATATTTTCAATGGCTATATACATCATCTGGGGAGCTTGAGAAAATGTAAAATCCCAAGCCCCATCTCCTAGAAACTTCAAGTCTAAAACAATGCAATACATGATGCAAAACCTACAAATATTAATAAGGAATTTTACCACATTAAAAATAAACTGATAAACAACAAGGATTTACTGTATAGCACAGTGAACTGTATTCAATATCTTGTAATAAAACTATAATGGAAAAGAATCGAAGAAAAAGAAGAATATAGTTATATATAAAGAAAAAAAGATAAAAAGAAACTGTAAGGTACTCTGAAAAAGTAATCTCAAACAAGAGAGACTAGTAATCTAAAGTAAATTGGTGAATACATGAAATACGTTGATAAAATACTAAGCCTGCTGCTGGGAATTATAAAAATCATGACTCTTAATACAGCTCACTTGAAATTTCACATCACAATTTCCTGTCCCACATCTAGTGATGAAAAGTTGAAGATGAGGGCGATGAGAGTTTTTAAGATGGGGAAAAAAGGAGAATATCTAGTATAAGTTTTATCTCAGTCACTATGGTGTCTTATAAACAGGTTACCCAATAACTTACAATTTTGTAAAGAATAAATGGAAGACATTTCCTATGGGGACACACACACACACACACACACACACACACACCAGTGATAATTACATTAGGGCCACAAAGAACACTGTGCTAAGGATTATTGTCATAAACTTTCTGCCTCAAATTATTCATTGATTATAAGATTTGGTCATTGACAGTCTCTTGCGCCTGGACATATTCTACCCTGGTACATACCCCTGCAGTTAAAACACGTAGTCTAGTACTCTATGATATAGTGTGATCATTGACTAAAGATATAGGTATTCTTTATAAAGAACAATTTCCAAGTCTGTGAAAACCTTGTGGTTAAAAAGATCATAGAACCACACTGGAAATGGTTCCCACACCATAACTGTCATCCCACAGGCATGCTCTTTGCATGCTCTTGTACATACACATTCACACACATGAAAGCCTCAGGCAATTGCTGTTACATTTAACTCTGCTTTTTGACAGAAAACCAAATAATGCCACAGAAACACTGTGGTCTATGTTGGAGCTACCAGATGTGAAGTGTATAAGTTGTTCCTTTCTAACCTTTTCAGTCTAAACATCTGTCATGTTTAGAAAGAGATTAAAATGTTGCATTTTAAACAAAATCATAAACTGAAAAATAATCCCTGTCTCACACCATATATCCAATTTAATTCCAGAGCTTAAAAAAAAGAAAGAGAAAAAAAAAAAAAACTAGTAACACAGAAAGCATACAATCCTGGGGTAGAAAACTATAATACATGAAACAAAAAGCATGACATAACAGAAAATACTGGTGGGTCTGGCTACTCAGAAACAAAAACGAAAACTTCAGGGACTTCCCTGGTGGTACAGTGGATAAGACTACGCACTCTCAATGCAGGGGGCCCTGTTCGATCCCTGATCAGGGAACTAGATCCCACATGAATGCCGCAACTAAGAGTTCGCATGCCGCAACTAAGGAACCATCAAGCCACAACTAAGACCTGGCACAACCAAATAAATAAATAAATACTAAAAAAAATACTTCAATATATCAAAACAATTATAACCAAAATTGAAAGGCAAACAATAAATTAGGGGAAATTCTGCAAAAATTGCAAAATTTATATATTGTATATAGTTTTTCATAAAAAGAAAATGACAAGCATCTTAGTAGAAATTGGGTAAAGTAGACAATTCTCAAAGAACTACAAATTTCAATAAACATAAAAAACTCATTCAGCATCACTAGAAATCAAGGGAGTTCAAACTACAGAACAATTAAATGTCTTTTTTATCTTTCAGATTGGAATATTTTTTATCCTAACACCTAATACTTAAAAGGGGTAGAGAAACAGGCCTCTGAAATATTGCCATTAGGAATGTAAACTGGTATAACATTCCTGGAAGGCAATTTAGCAATGCATACACAAAGTTTTAAAATGTGCATATTTTTAACTAGCAAATGCATGTTTAGTAACATGTTCAAAGGATAAGTATGAAAAGATATAATGTCCTTCTAAAATGGAAAACCTAAGGGTTCAACAAGTCCTTCAATTAATTATACTGCAGTATTAAATATGAGTTGCAGAATAAATCATTTTAATGCAGTAAGAAAGTGTTTGTTCTCTTAAGAGAATAAAAAGTTGTGAAATAGAATAAGCAGTATATTCTCAACTTTGGAAGAAGAAAAGATGTACAAACACAAGAGGAAGATGGGGTATACACTGAAATGTAGCAGAAATTCTTTGCAGGGGCTTGATTACAAGTGCTTTTTTAATATACTTCTCAGTTTGGTTTTATTTTTTTTAATTTCTTTAATGAGTGTGATGGTCAATTTTATATGTCACCTTAGCTAGGCTATGGTGCCCTGTTGTTTGGTCAAACACTAGTCTAGATGTTGCTGTGAAGGTATTTTCTAAATGTGATTAATATTTATAATTAGTAGGTTTCAAATAAAGCAGATTACCCTCCATGATATGGGTTGGCCTCATCCAATCAGCTGAAGAGCAAAGACTGAGGTTTCTCTGAGAATAAAGAATTCTGTCTCAAGACTGAAAAGTAGAAACCTGTCTGACTTTCTAGTCTGCCTGGCCTGCCCTGTGGATTTCGGACTCAAGGCAGCAACATCAGTTCCCACCTGAGTTTCCAACCTGCCGGTCCACCCTACAAGATTTAGAAGTACCAGCCCCTACAATCACGTGAACCAATTCCTTAAAATAAATCTCTCTTCGTCCCCCACTCACTCTGTGTGTGTGTGTGTGTGTGTGTGTGTGTGTGTGTGTGTGTGTGTGTGTGTGTATACCCTATTGGTCTGTTTCTCTGGAGAACCCTGGCTAATGTAATGAGCATGTACTAGTTTTGACATAAGAAAACAAATGAGTAGGCAGACCTTTAAAAATTAAACAATAAATTGTAAATGAGAAAAAAACACCAAATTCTCTTGGAGATAAAGCAACCCAGCCAAGAAGAAAATCCTATTTCTCTAGGTGTTATTTAAGTGTCACTGTCTATCATGCATGGGGTGGACAAAAATCTGAAGAAAAATGTTGTTTTAGCCCTGCATAATCACATCTCTACCATCCGTATTATGTGGGATGACGAAATTTGTCACTTGTCTGCTACTTACAGGTGAAATTTTAATAATTTATACCATATAACCATTTGCTGATAAGATAAACTGCAGTCCTGAAGGTATTTCACTTGAAAAACAAGAAACATTTTCCGTTTTGTCGCCTTTTCATATTAATATCTGCTAGTCTATCATGCTAATTAATAAATGTAGCAGGCAGTGTCTCAGGGTGTTTTTTTTTCTAATTTTTTAAAATTTATCAAATGGAAAATAATCTAGCAAAGAGTCATTCATTTAATTTCTTCTGAGAGGGAATCATTACTAGATATGTTAAATTTTCAACAATGTAGCTTCAAAACAGCTGTAGCCATGGAAATTTTTTTTTTTTTTTTTGTGGTACGCAGGCCTCTCAGTGTGGTGGCCTCTCCCATTGCAGAGCACAGGCTCCGGACGCGCAGGCTCAGCGGCCATGGCTCACGGGCCCAGCCGCTCCGCGGCATGTGGGATCTTCCCAGACCAGGGCACGAACCCGTGTCCCCTGCATCGGCAGGCGGACTCCCAACCACTGCGCCACCAGGGAAGCCCCATGGAAAATTTTTATAGTTTTAATTGAACATCTGTGTATTTTAATTGATTAATTTGAAGAAAATACAGGAAAAAAGAAAGAACAGTAGGTAGTATGAATTTAACAAACCACTTTTTTGATTTCTCTGCTTCTTAGTTAATGATTTTTCAGTACAAACAAAACAAGAGATTATCAAACAACATTAAATAACTCCCATGGCTATAAATACATTCATACTGATTTAGCAGAGTAGACAAGTATTTTAGAGTAGGATTGTTTTCAATCAAAAATATGGACAGGGATACATATGTGAACATATAAAGTGTTTATTAGGTCCCTGTCTCTATGGAACATGCTGGGGCAAGTCACTTAGGACAACATCCAAACAATGTAAAAATTCTGTAACAACCCGGACCACCGCTGCTGCACTACCAGACACTTAAGGATAAGCAGAACTGGAGACGTTTCAGTAATTTTGGCAGCACCAAAAGATCACCCTTCCCAGTATTTCTTTCTCTTCTAAACGTACAGCTTTCTTATGAACTCACATTTTCTTAATATGTCACCTATTTCACTACGAAAACTTAGCTATCACAGACATGGCATAGTCCTGGATTTCTTTCTTTCTCCCTCCCTCCCTCCCTCCCTCCCTCCCTCCTTCCTTCCTTCCTTCCTTCCTTCCCTCCCTCCCTCCCTCCCTCCTTCCTTCCTTTTCTTTTTTTGGCCAGTATTTGGAGAGAATGGGGCTCCAGAACAATATACTATCTATAAAAAGAACTAAGAAAAACCTGTCGAGGGAAAACAACCATATAATTCTTGTAGACACTGAGTCATAAGAAACACTGGAGCAAGTTTGCCCCCAGTTATCCTTGCTATTACCTGGTAAACATACTGTATTTTTAAGTAAGGTCTAAAGATATATTTATCAACACCATTCAAAAACCAAGAGAAATGATGGATGAAGAATATGTATGCACAGACAGGTGAAAGAAAAGCACTGTCAAAGAGATGAAACAAAAGTAACTGTCTCTTTTCCTTTAGAAGGGAAAAGTTCTAAAAATTCTGCATAACTGAATAAAGATAATCATCATGGTAATAAGATTTAATAAAGTATTTACAGTAATTCAGAAATTAGTCTAATTTAAACTTTAGGTAAGATGTTAGGCTTCGTTCTTTCTGTGTTCAAAAAATTTGTAGAGGGAAATATGCCCATTTTAGAAACTGATCTGTTTCCTAAGCCCTTTTAAAACCACATGAGCAGCCATGCTGGGCAGCATGGTGTTTGCATATAGTAGTCACTCATTTAATGTTTGAAAGTGCTTTGAGGGCTTTCTATCTAGAAGGCAAATGTGCTCATTACAGATTAGTCTAATACATCCATTAAGGAAGGTAATAATGGCCAGATATCTGGCAATGTGTTTTTAGCTAGTGATTCTCTACTTAACTTGAATATAACACAAGTGTATTTACTTTACAATAGTTCATCACAACCTAACCTGCAAGCAAGTTCTTTCTTTTTACCAGCTGGTGTCCCTGCTATGATTATCCCTATGTAAAATCCCCCATCCTGGACCTCAATTCACAGTCCCAGCATTTTTATTATTAAACGTATTTACCAATTCTTACCACAAATTTTTAAGAATGCATATTAGCAGGCCATGTATTTCACATTGGTAGCTTTCTACAGTATATGTAGGTAGACATTTAATATAATTTTTAAAGGTAATTATTATCTGTGATGAGAGAGAAAAGTATTCACCAGAATTCCTTTCAGGGTGAGCACGATCTTTGTTGAAAGTAACTCTTTAATAAATTAGAACAGGGCTTCCCTGGTGGCGCAGTGGTTGGGAGTCCGTCTGCCGATGCAGGGGACGCAGGTTCGTGCCTCGGTCCAGGAAGATCCCGCATGCCGCGGAGCGGCTGGGCCCGTGAGCCATGGCCCCTGGGCCTGCGCGTCCGGAGCCTGTGCTCCGCAGCGGGAGAGGCCACAACAGTGAGAGGCCCGCGTACCGCAAAAAATAAAAAAAATAGAAAATAAATTAGAACAGAACTAGAGACAGGAATGACACTAAATATGAACGTAAGTTTTCTTAATGAAACCTGCCTCTACCTCAAGTGAATGGGGTGAGTATTGAAGAGTAGAAAAGAAATTGTCAACAGACCCTATAGACTGCATGATGTGACTTCTCCCCCACGAAAACACATACATATCCATGCATAAAATTATGAAATGATTGAAACTGATGGATTTTTGTGTGTATGAAAACCAATGGAACACTGGGGTTTGGTTCCAACTGTCCTGTGCTACATGGGATAGCAACTCAGATTCAGGAGCATGAAGATTCAGAGAAAGTGAGGCAAAGGAATGCACCAAAGTGGAAAGAAGGTTATTTATTATCCCAGGAGGTGCAATTGGTCTCCAAGAGTCAGGAGACCTTACCTCACTGGGTACATAGCTATAGAACAAGAGCTGAATTCCAGACTTGACGAGTAGTTGGCAGGAACACTGTACAGGGGATTTAACTTTCAAAAAAGGAGTTAGCCTTTATGACCTTTCTAAAGTGGAAAGCCTATGTCTCTACAATTATATCTATAGTTGAGAGAAATAATTAGCAAATTAAAGTCTTCTAATTATACTTCAGTGCTATAAAGTAATTGCTACATAAATCCAGGTGCTTAGATCAAGGCTGATTTTACAGAAAGATACTCATTATTTTGCCTTCTGGTTCTAGAACAAAATCTTATAAAATGCAAACACTTTCTATCTGTGCTTCATAGCTGTGACTATTAGAATTTCATCTCTGACACATTGCACAATTACAAAATATAATCTTATTAAACTCTAGAATGGAAGTACGGAGGTCCACGTCCCCAAGTAAATTTTGGCAATAAGGACATCTAGCTCACATTTTAGGTCCAGAAAGCTATAATGCAGAGGACCCCAATATTTATATAATCAAAGACTACTTTTATTTCACTTTTCCCAGTGGTTCCGTGTTTATTTTTTATAAAATGTGGATTTTTAGCACAAAAATGTATGGTGAAAACAATGGAACAAAATGTAGTATAAATAAGAGGTTAGTAATATAATAAGGCAAAAGTTACAAATTATTGCAATGAATTACTGAAATGTGAGAAATGTTGAGAAAGAGATTGTGCTAAATTCCCACCACTATGAATATTGGGAATATCTGAATCACTCATACCAGTGTTTGGTGTAACGAAAATGTCTCAGTCTCAAATGTCATCAAGAGCTCGAGTTTCTGGTCAGCATCATATAACCATTGTTATCATACTGAGATAATATGAAAAGCAGAGAGACAAGACATGCTAGTTAGCATGCACAGCATTTTTGTGTATTCATATAAAATAAATTACACCAGGAATCTGGAAATACTGAAAATACCTCATGAGCTTCCATTACAATCTTCATGTATCAGAAACCTCAAGGTTTGAATAACAGCCATAGTTCTTACTGTTTTTACATTTATTTTTAAAGAATTGAAAATTAAATTCAAATATTAACAAAAAAAGGTAATTATACGATTAAGGGCACAGTGAGCCTCTTAATTTCATCAATATGGCAGACAGGATAAGTTCTTTCTGCTACAAATGTCTAGAAATGCTGGATGAAACGTAACAAACATCCCTTTTTTTTTGGCCACACCGTGGCATGTGGGATCTTAGTTCCTGGACCAGGGATTGAAACCATGCCCCCTGCAGTGGAAGTGTGAAGTCCTAACCACTGGACCACCGGCGAATTCCCCAAACATCCTTTTAATGCATAATTCAGCAAGAAAGTTAACTAAATATGCAAGGCCAGAACTGGAGAAAGGCCTGAAAACTAGAGCAGAAAGCTCAGGCACTATCCTGGGAAGGGTTATATGGAAGCCTGAATGGAGCTCTTTCTCCATTTATAAACATTATCAATATTTTAATTACTCTTCTGAGGTCAAGAAATTTAAAGGTCTTTTCATAAATTAATATTAAAATAGATAATATTCAAAAAATTCATCAATTAAACATGAGAATATCAGTATGTCTATTTTCCTATGTTATTCACATACTTATTAAATATCGATGGTACAGAAGTACTATTCTAAATGAACAGGAAAATAGAGCGCCAGGACTGTCATAAATATTTCACACGTATGGTATCCTTTATTCCCCACAACACAGTCTGAGCAGACGCTAACATAGTCTCCGTTTTCACATGGGAAAACTGAGCCACACAGAAGGAAGCAACTGGTGTGAAATCCCTGAGCCGTGGGTGTCAGTGGCAGCAACCAAACCTGGTGAATCTGATCCCAGAACCTACAGTCTGAATCACTACACTGAACACAATGCTCACGGGTAAACGAGATAAAAGTGTGTTCTCAAGAAGCTTACATGTTAGTAATGGAATACAGAAAATAGGCAAATAAAGAAGAAAGCAATCAGATAATGATAATCTTTGAAGAAAATAAAATACAAGAGACAGTGTGGATGCATGTTGGGAAAGTCCATGTGAGGTGGCATTTAAACAGAGACATGAATGACGTGAAGCAGCCAGTCTTGTAAAAATCAGGGGAAAGAATGTTCCAAGTAGACAAAACATCCATGCAAAGGCCCTGAGTAACAGCAACACTGATAATGCCTGAAGAACAGGGATGAGGGTATCCAAGAGATGACTTTGGAAAAGTAGGGCCTCACGGACAATGGGGAAAAATTGGCATTTATCCTAAGGACGATGGGAAGCCATACTTAGGGAGAATTCAGCACGATGATTTTATTTGTGTTTTTAAAATATCTCTTTATGTACCATGGATTGCAAGGGAAGGAAGAAAGGAAGCAGAGAGACCGGGAGGCTACCACAGTGGGATAAGTTAGGGTGGCAGGTGGCTAAGGTGGGGAAAGAATCACATACGTTCCAGAGACACACCCAACAGGACTTTCTGATGACCGGTGCGGTGGGTGAAGAAAGAGCGGTAGCAAGGATGATAACTAAGTTTTGGCTTAAGCAATTTCAGATGGTGGTGATACTTACTGAAATAGAAATGACTGGAGAATGAGATGGCCCCAGGGGAAAAAAATCAAGCTAGGTTTTAGATGCTTATTTATATGTCAAATAGGTAGTTGAATAAGTGAACTGAAGTGCCAGGAAAGGGGTCACACTGGAGATGGAAATTTGGTAGCCACCAGTGTCTAGATGAACACTAGAGCCTCTGGATTGGATGAGCCCACAAGGGAGAGTGTGTAGGCGAAGCAAGGAGGGAGCCGGAAGCCATACCCTTGGGCATGGCCAGCAAATAGGACTGAGCAGGGGAGGGCTGATGGAGAGAAGCCCAGAAAGGAGCAGCTCCCATGGCTAGAGCAAGATAAGCAAAAGATGAGCGATAATCCTAGAGACCCAGAAGGAAGGACGGCTCATCTGGGTGGAACTCCTTCTCAAGGGATGAGTGAAGTGGAGCAGGATTTTACTTTAGACTAACAATATGTTCTTGCAAATATTGTATAAATTTAAATGACTCATTCTCACAGAAAAGCCTGATACCTCAAAGGACACTAAAATAAAGAATTTTACAAAGTTAAACATCTTTTATGAATGAAGAGTACATCTCTTAAATAATCAAATGAGTAAACCAAGGTTCTCATCCATTAGCTTGCTTAAGCAGGGTTTAATTTGTAGTCTACCAAATCATGGGTAAGATTTACCTTAAGGCTTGAACTCAATTTCAGATGCCATCAGAAGTAAACGCTAACATTTGGGTCATAGTGTGCTACCTCTCCCTTCTAGAGCTCACATAAAAATTATCACCACAATAGTTGCTAACATTGATTAAGTGCTTGCTCTATATTAATTAACTTAATCATCACCAGATCTCATGAATGCTTTTTATTATATCGACTTTTTTTTTTTAAGAAGAGGAAATGACCATAAGAGAGGTCTAAGTGTCTTTCCCCGTATCAACCAGAATTCCACACTGGTCTTTACTAAAGATTTTGGTCCTTATTCTAGTGACACAGTTAACTACCTCAGGACTCTGCCCTTTAAGCCTCCTGCTAAAGTTTGCTCCCTCCTTTCTTTTCTCTGCTATCCACTGATTTTATATACCCATCCTGACAATTAGAGAGACATGAAAACGAAGGTAAAGTAACAAGCAAACAATGAAGGAGATAATCATAGATAATCATGGCTGAGAACTCAGCTAAAAAGGTGACTATAATTGAGTCTTTGAGTTTCCTAGAAGCACAAAAAGGAATATACAATGGATTACAAAATTTCCATTATCTAATAAAAAGAAACACACCAGTTAAGCAAGAGGTCTTTTTGGTCTCAATCCTTAAATACAACAGTATTTCTTACATATGTTTATTTTAGGGAAAATGAACCATATAAGATCAGAGACTTCAAGAGCAATTCCTCCAAAGATAAAGAAATATTCTTTGCCTGGTTCACTTAGAATTTTCCATATAAAATGTGGTCAACAGTTCAGCATTCTCTAGTAGAATACTTTTATATGGTTCATGGTCATCTCAGCTTTTTTAAACTTTAATAGGTGTCCAGTGACTTAGAACCCTGACCTGAACTTTTATAACTGTCGCATGGGTTCAAGGGAAATAAGCCCTATTATATACTCTGTACAAATGGCCTATATCACATCTCTCTCAAAGGTAGCAGCATCTATGTGAAACAAAATCTTGGCAAAAATCTCAAAACATTGCTTGCCCCCCAGCTCCAATTTATGTCCCTTCACGAGCAAATTGCCAAGGGCTTTAACTAATGAAAAACCAGTTTGTTTTTAGAAAACATCGTCTTTATCAGCTAATATAACAGAAATGACCAGGAAGAGCACGATTTAATATGGATTAAACATGAATACAACTCAGAAGCTTTCTTCTTGTTGAATTAGATAATCAAAACTATTAAACAGTATTTCAAAATGCTTTTCATAATCCTGGGACCATTAATGTCATGTTCAAATCACTGTGGATTTTTGTTGTTGTTGTTGTTGCTTTTACTATTCATAGGGATACAATGAGTCATTGGCACATTTCCAGTGCAAGATGCATTTGAATAATACATGACATGCCCTTTAGCTAGCATCATGATGCCAGATTTAAAACAAGGTAAGAAGTTTCCTCCATGTACACTTGCAGTGTTCAGCTGTTCATAATCTATAGCGTTAACAATTTATCATCAAACCCAGCGACTTGCTGCCAACTTATCAAAGTGGCCACTGGATGCATATGATCAAGTCTGAGCATCTGGCTCTCCTCTGTTCCTGACATTAGCACAGACAACAGAATCAGTGGACTATTGAATGCAATTACAGTAAGCGAGACAGACAATAAAGATTGATAGCGCCTTCTCTTTTTATCACACACGAAACTAGTGGGGGTTAAAGCATTGCCTTGAGCTGCCTTCATTTAACAATGATTGAAAATATGCAGTTGTGTTGGTAAAACACTGTAGCCTGTACCACTTCATTTACCGGACACATTATCAAATTAAATGAAAAGTGAACTGCCAAAAGCAACAGTTATTATACATTAATGATGAATATTTACTTAGCATTGTTCACAAATCATACAGAGAACAGAATCATTCTTGTTATCTTCTTTGCAGGTTACAGTTGAGTAGGCTTAACATTTCTATGTTTACGTTAAGTCTTCTGTCTACAAATCTCCAAATACAGACTTGCACAATTGGTTTTGTGACTATCCATGTGATTACAATGTGTAATTAATAAAATGCTCGAGTTGTAGATGAATCCTAATTATTGAAGAGCTTTCTCCCCCTTTATGACAATTCTCATTCTTGTAGCTATTCTTATAGCAAGAGAAACTTAGCCAGTGGCACATGTTGTGAGTGAGAGGTTAGGAACTCCAGCTTCATCGAGCTTCTGAAATTTGGAATGTGAAAAAGACCCTCAAGATACAGACAAACCACAAAGTTATACTTTTCTCCAAACACTATTGCTTTAGTAGCCATTGGGGGATATAACAGTCCAGCCTTAATTTGACCTCCAAGATAAGAAATACATAAGGGGCAAAAGGCAAAATGGGTCAGTATAGAACTATTGAGCAGACAAGGGAAAATGGATCTTACTCCACAGTTCAGACAGGAGGAAACGGCATTCTAAGCAAACATCAGTAGGTCTGGGAATACAAAAATAAGTGTCTCGTTGTTCAGTGGACAAACATTTGGTGTGCATACTGGCGTATCAGAAAGACATGACGGCAGGCAGACATGATTGTTCAAAGTTATGTAGATTAAGTCAAGGTTCTTTTAAAAACACACACATCTGGTCCTTCCTTTCCAATGAGAGATACAAGAAAAGAAGGTGCTCATATATGAAATGTAGTCATGTCTCTTTTCTAAGAGCTCAATAACCTGAAAAGGTGACATATCCCAAACAAGAAAGAATATAAGAAGAGGTAAAAGAAAAGAAGACACAGAGAACGAGTCACAGGTTTTCTAAAACCCACCCCACTGGTTATTCCGTAAGCAATTAAATACATACTCAGAAGTGCTGAGTTTAGAATTAGAGCACCAACCATATGCAGTTAATATAAATAGCAGCATGAGGTGTAAGATATTCAACAAGTGTGGAAAACTCACCAGATAATAGCATCACCCCAGTAGACAGAGAACCTGGAAGCCAAAAAGCAGCTGAATCAGAATTCACGAAATGTAAAGGAAACAATTACGTTCTCCAGAATTTACCTGGAAGCAAAATCTAAGTGAAATCACTCTATCTAAGCACATTTAAATTCTAATGTTGCCTTGAAATCATCTGGAGATGTGTAACCTTTGCAGGTTATTCTCAACCTAGCCGACTACCAGACTTATCTCAGGAGCTTTGTAACATGCAGATCTCTGGGTCCCAATCTTTGGGATTTTTATTCAGTACGTTTTGGGTGGAGCAATGGGTACTCACTATGGAATATTTGGTGAATACAATATGAAAAAGCTTAAAGAAAACCTATTACCTGTAAAGCCACCGTCTGTAACCCATCTTTTTATTCATGTATATCTTTTTATCTATGAATGTAAAATTTTTCAAGTCAATAATATTTTCAGTAACTTTAGGGGGTCACTTTATAAAAATATAAATGAAGAAGAAATATATGTTTATGGCTAAAAATCAACACACTACATATCAATACAAATAAAAACATGAAAGAATGCTCCTGTTATCTTTCAATAGCTGCTCTCACAGAGTTAGTTACTGTTAAATATAGATGTGTCTCTACAATCTTTATTTTACAGTCTTTACCATGCTGTTTATGGCAAGATTGTGTCCCAGCCTCTTCTACCCTCTTTAATGTGGTTTTCTTCTCATTTGCCCAATGTGTAACGTCACTCGGCCAGGCTATAGGGATTTTTTAAGAGGAAATTGTACCATAGGTAGCTGTCAACTCAGTGTGTCCATGGGAGGAGGTGAGTTCAGAATCTTCCTATGTCGCCCTTTTGAGCCTCTCATCCTTTATGTATTCATTTTGAATTTATTTCTGTCTGTATTTTACATAATCAAAATTGGACTACACATATTGTTCTGTGAATTGACTTTTTCACTTTATGTTATTCTGATTTATATCTAGGTTTATCTAAAACGATTTCTCTTAATGTTTTTTATAGCTATATAGTATTCCATCGTATAAATAATCATAAACATTGTAGCCTTTACTGTGCTTTTACTATTGTTCCTAACTTATTAGTTTTACCAAAAATAATATGTAATATATATTTATGATATATATGTAAGATGTATTGTATATATGTATCTTCATTTATTTGAATTTTTTGCAGTATAAATTAGAAATGGAATTTCTGCATCAAAAGTATGTGAACTTAAAACTGTAGACACAAAGAGACACATGCACGAGCAGAGGGACAATCACGTGAGGACACAGGGAGGAGACGGCCATCTGTAAGCCAAGGAGGGAGACCTCAGAAGAAAGCAAGCCTGCCAACTCCTTGATCTCAGATCTCCAGCCTCCAGAACTAGTGAGAAAATAAATCTTCATTGTTGAAGCCACCCAGTTGTGTGGTAGTTTGTTATGGCAGCCCTAGCAAAGTAACACGAGTATTTTCGTCAAAGAAACACAACGAGCCAGAACATGGGACTCACTGGGAATTTAACTCCCAGCTTCTACACAGCCTACTAGTAATATGCAACTATTTATTTAAGGGAGGAAACTGGAAGTCTAAAGGATACAAAAATAATCTTAGGCCTGGGGAAAATTACTATTTTCACTTGAAAATACCCTAATTTTCATAACCAGTATTTTTTAGTTCCCTGGACATAGGTAGGCAGATATTTTTTCTCCCTTCTCTCTCTCTCTGGCTCTGTCTTTCTCTCCTCTCCTGATAAACATTTCCTTCACCACCCTCACTGTGACTGGCTTTTCTTTTCCACAGGTTGGATAGGTGTGCTGATTAGGCTAGAAAACATGTGACGGGAGAGAAATGAGTTAACTAGAGACATGGAGTGAGGTTCTAACTGGTAAACTTCTTCTTAACGTCCAGTTCAGATTACATACTGGTTGAGCAGGACCAGTAGCAAGAAATGAACTGATTTCTTCTGCTTGTGGTTTACCCACTCACATTACCTCATCACAGCAATGTCTCCTCTCCTGCCATCAGTCAATGGTGCCGGGAGCAAAGTCAAACACTGACCTGCACTGGAACGTTCTCCAGATCACAGCCATGCTCCCCCAGGAGCTGTGGGAAAACTGGCTTCCCTCCAGAAGAAGTCAACCTCCCCTCATTCCGCTCACTAATAACCTTTCCTCACTTTTGTTTGGATCTTAATGACCTCAACCCTCCACAAGAGGTTCGTCTCTTTTTTTAAATTTTTCCTCAACAGCAACACAAAATGGCAGATAACCCAAAGAAATGAATATAATTTAGATGTAAAATAAAATCTATCTGCCAGTGTGTGTCTGCAGCCTGTGTGTCTCATTGGCATGCACCAGATTGGACTGAATGGCAGGAATTTCCCAAGGGACGATAACCTCCAGATACTGCTACAAAAGCTTTATTCCCCACACTCTGCAAATTATTTAATTTAAACACTGCTTGATATGACTCTCTGAGGAGAAGGGTGTTTTCCCAGATCCATTTTTAATTTGTTGGTGTGTATATGCATGTGGGCACATAGAACCGGCCTCACAAATGCATTCACAGCTACAGAGACTAAGCGCCAGCTTCTGATTTGCGGAACCTGGAGCTGCAAATTGCTGTCGAAAACTAGGAAAATGATCAAATGCACATGTAATTTCTTCTTTTGTTGGTGAGGAAAGAGGCAAAGGTTCAGTTGTTCACGTCCTATGGTCCCTACTCCCGGACACTTTCCATTTACTTGGGAGATATAACTAAATACTTCTTAAAAATCACGTGCGTGCACGTGTGTGTGCACACACAGCTAATTTCTCATAGTAGAAAATGGTCACATCCATGGATGCATTTTACTAAAGCACGAGAAGTAATGCAAAGATTAAAGAATCCATTTCCGTCAACATTGGGTAGTACTGTATCATGGGTCAGGGAGATAATTTATAGCATTCTTTTAATCCTCCTGCTTCTTCCATAGCTTAACTTCTCTTGCTTTTCTGCTACATATTAATCAGGAAGGGGTACCTGCTGAAACAAAACCCTGAGCATTTTATTCTATATTATGTGTTTTGCCAAATACCATCTTGAACAATCTTGCCTTTTTAAAGGTCCCATTAAAGGATCCAAATGAATTCCTCCCCTAGACAGAGAAATCTTACATAAGATTCCACAGAAGCGCTAACCCTGCCACAAACACAGCCTTGCACACACAGGGCCCTCACTGGAATCGGTCCTGTTATCCTGGTTAAAGCAACTTAAAAGTAAATAAGCATTAGACAATAATTTCAATATTAACTTACTCTTGCTTCTTCATCGGAGCAAGCTAAAAGCATGTGAACTCCTTTTCACCCTTCACCCCGGCCCCCTCTGGAGCTCTCCCTCTGTGGTACCCTCAGCGCAGGTAAAGTGACCTCCTTCCTCCTACCAGCCTAGCTATTTATTGACATAAGCTTGCATTCTGGGGCATTATCAGCTTAATGCATAATTCAAATCTCTTGCATGTGGCCTGCACCTTTGCCTTATCCCCTGCATTCTAAATGAAAGATAAGAGGAAGTATTTCCAAAGTGGGCACACAAAAGGATTCCTGAACATCGACAAAGCCCTCTCCCCAGGCCAGTCCTCCCCTTACCCCTCAGAACACTACTTGCCCTGTAGCTCCTACACACCCTCAAAAGGGTGCTGGATTGAGAAGCAAACAATCCCAGGGATGGAGGGAAAGTTTACACTGAGTGGAGACCCGAGAACCTTTGGGAAGTAGAGGCCTCTAAAAGTGGAAAAATCACAATTATTACCTTGAGTCATATTCTAGACCGGCAGCCAGATGTTTTCAGCAAAGCGACAGTTTCAAATCTCTGTAATTCAAAAAAAGAAAAACTAGCTTTAGAATGTGTATATTTCCCCCCAGTGGGTCAAGGGAAGCTGTGTGTGGTGGGAGGGGAGAGAGGGCAGGGGGTAGGTGGGAAAGGCTTCTCAATAAGACCGAGGGAAGGAGGAAGAGGAAAGCCAGAAGGAAGAAAGAGGGGAGGAGTAAAGGGCAAGAGAGAGGGTGCAGGGTTAGGGTACAAACTGACTGGGGGACACAAAGGGGAGAGAAAGATAGGAGTGTGAGAAGAGAGGGCTTCAAAATTAACTGTATTAGAAGGTTAATTCAGTCAAAGTCAATTCAGGAAAAGTAACTCCAGTGATTTTTTTCCCCCCATACTGAATTGACTGCCTTCTGACTGAATCGATTAAATTAACTAGTTTTTTTTTTTTTTAATGATGTGATGTGTGAAAAGAGAGAAAATGAGCGAATAAGCCCACCTGCAAATACACAGATCCAGGTAACCTCTATGCTCTGATTTGAACATATTAACATCTTGGCCGGTATAAAAAAAACACACACACAGACACATATGCATATGTATGCATACGCTTATGGGTGTGACAACACTGAATTTTGTTGAAAAGTGCCACTGTTTTCCCTAGAATGTTCACAAGCATAGTATATACCCACATACACATAATATGTATACTGAGTTCTGTTCTTTCCAAAAATTAATTCTCTTTTTGGAAAACAGTTTATCCCTGATGGAGAAAGTATGCTGTACACATGCACCAATATCATTTATCAGCACCATTTTTTAAAAGTAAGGTTCACCTCCCCTAACGCACTTCCTCTTTTTCTTTTTTTGTTAACATCTTCATTGGAGTATAATTGCTTTACAATGGTGTGTTGGTTTCTGCTTTATAACAAAGTCAATCAGCTATACATATACATATCTCCCCATATCCCCTCCCTCTTGCGTCTCCCTCCCACCCTCCCTATCCCACCCCTCACCGAGCTGATCTCACTGTGCTATGCGGCTGCTTCCTACTAGCTATCTATTTTACATTTGGTAGTGTATGCCCCCTAATGCACTTCTGCCGAAGTCAGGACATGATACTAAAAACTATAAGGCCACCAATATCATTTGGCCTTATTACTAAATATGAGATTCTTGTAGACGCTTTTTACATGCCTTTTGAGTCCACCAAGCAATAATTCCTCCTTTTTTATAAACATAATGACATGAATTATTAAAAAATTAAAGGCATTTAGAATAATGGTCCTCCATACGCAAAGTATTTATTTCAACTTTCATCATTCACAGTTTATCGCATTGACTTTTTTTCAGCAGTTTGCTTAGTATTAGGCTTCCACTGAACTCATCAATAAGAAATGAATTTTGGTAACTTTCAAATCCACTAGATTATTTTTCCTTTTATTCGTAGTGAATTTTTCTTCTCTCAGTGGTAGTACTGCAATAAGTCAGTCATTATTTCTTTATGTTTTCCCTTCTTTCTTTAGTATTTCATTTCCCTTTACAGCACATCTTGTGATCACAAAGAAAACAGAGACACTTATTTCTTTTAACAGTTGAAATTGCTGCAAGTGATTTAGCTGTCATTTAATTTGATTCCACTCTTCTGTCTGTGGAGAAATATGTTTAATGTACTGGAAATTATGTTAATAAGAAAAAGCATTATCTCATTTAATGAAATAAATACACAAATATTTCAAAATAAAATAAAGAGGCAATCTTCACCGAGAAAATGTCTCTTATGGTTTGCATAAAACAAACAAATGGGAAAAAATTATGAATACATTGAAACACTGACAAAAAATTATGCCTACATTCAAAAGGGGAGGGGAAGTTTGGTAACTGAATTAGCCATAATTTAATCAAATATTTTTTGGAAAACTCTGGGCACATATGAAGGATCAAATTATTAATTTTATATTTCTGATTGCTGCAAGAAAGACCATTTAATTTTTCTGGAATGGGCACTGGGTTTTTGAAAAGTTTTCTTTGTATTTTTTTCTCTTCTATTTCAATTGGTCTTTCAATGATTGCTACTGCTTGAATTAATAATTATCAGCAATCTCATTGAAAATGTGACCCAACCCATGCAACTATAAGAAAGGTTAGAATTCCTTTGATTTTGCTAATCAAAACAGAGTCAATGAACTAGTTCCAAAGCTTTTATATATTAAAATTTATCTAATGCACAAAAAGGTTAAATAAATATTGTTAGTGATTTGAGCAAAACTTGAAGCAATTATGTAATAAAAGCATGACCACAGTAACAGAAACACATAATTAGCAATTTAATTACTGGCATGAAGACAAGCTAAAGATGTCAATAAAAAAAAAAAAAACTTTAGTGACAAGCTGATTTTATTCTCCTTATGGCAATCTGTGAGAAATATTCACCACCTGATGAGTATAACCATTTTTATACAAACTACCTATCCTTCCACAAACTGAAATACCCAATTTAAAATATTTCTGATTTCATTTCATTGCATAGTAAATCATTACATTTTTCTCCCATTTAGATTAGCACTTTCTCTTCTCTGAAAATACAATATTTCCAGTCAGCCAGTAAAGAACGTTATATTTTTTTAAGTGAGTTAAAGTAGCAGGTGTTCTTTGTTTCAATTTCATTTCTTTCCAGCTTCAATAATGTGTTTGACAGAAACGCTTCCTTGTGTATGACATTCCAAATATTCTATCTTTTCTTATCTTCTAAGTTTCAGCTGAGAAGCACACATAAACCATGGATTGTTTTAAAAGGAGATAAATGCCAAGTATAGTAGAAACAGTCAGGCTAATGAGGCATTCCTCTAGGGCTTTCACAATTTCTTTTTCTCCCCCATCTCTGTATTTAGAGTTATGGTGGGAGGTAAAGAAGAGAAATGAGTAAGTTTAGTTTATTGTGATATGATCCGCTTGTTTTTTTTCCAGCACCATCCCAAGTTTCAGATTTTCAAAATCTTGAACTACTTATATTAAAAGTGTTCAATGAATGCTTACTACCTCATATGTCACTGGTATTTTACCAGTAGCAGAAAACAGATATTTCAAGATAGAACCATACCGAAAGAAGTTTTCCATCTTGTGATAAAAAGTGAATCATCTTGGCTGGTATTCAATAGCCACTTGTACAAGCCCAGTGCATGGAGTGAAATCATGAAAGTCAGACTTGCTAAGAAGTTTTGTCTATAAATACCTTTAGGGCATGATGGAATACACTTAAGAAAAGAAACTCTAGCCACAAAGAACAGAATAAATAATAACTCCTAATAACATTGCCTTTTATAATTAACCTACTGATTCTAATCACTTTGGCATATAGTTCCAATCAGATATCTTAACTAAATATTCCAGTTTTGAAAGAAGGGTGTATAATACCAACTCAAAGTGTCTAAGGAAATTGAAAATGTTTTTAAAAGCATATTTTACTTGGCTGCAATTTGATAAATGTGAAGAGAGCAAATATAACTGGGAGATGACTTTTTTGGAACCTCCTGCCTAATATATTGGTTACTAGAACCCTTCATTTCTTACACATATTTGTATTAGCGGTCCCTTGCTTCCATAAAACGTTCCCTTTTCTAGTGAGCTTTTCATCACTGTTCATTATATACCACAATCAGCTTCTAAGTTTCTGTTTGAACCATAAACCTAAACCTACTTGGATTTTTCAACTATAATCATCTAGGCCTGAAACTCTCTTGCTTTCTATACTTTTATGGTCCAGATACAAGTTGCCATTAACAAGCATGCTAATTTACAAACCTCCAGGGAAGACCCCCCTGTATTAGCCAGCAATGGTACCTGCCTTTGGGATGGTTAAGCAATGGTACCTGCCTTTGGGAAAGCCCACAGTCTAGTTAAGAAGATGGTGTGCCAAAGATAATGTCGCATCATAATTCAAGTGTAGTTATGATAAATGCCAAACAGTTGACACAATAAATCAAAAAGGTTCATAAAATAAAGGGAGCACAGTGTCTTTGTGGGTAGATCCCTTTATATGTGGGTACTATGGTGAGAATCCTATAAAGCTTTAAAATGCAACATCGCATGTGAATTTATGAACTGAACAGCCCCTTGTAGAGGTGAAGAACTCAAGATTCCAAGACGTAAAATAATTTACCCAAACAAAAATGTATTCGAACGGGAACTCGCTTGTTCTGCTGACTCTAAGTTCTAGGTATAAATAAGAAAGCATTGGAGATGAAGGGATGAGCAAGGAGATATGTCAGGTAGAGAGGAAGGGAAGGGACTCATGAAAATGTACAGGACAAGGTGAATTGTTTACCTAGGGAGAGTAGCAAGAGCAGTGAGGCAAAGATTGGAGATAAAAAAGATGGGAACAATGGAAAATTGGGAGTGTGTTTTCTGGGCAGTGAGGAGTCTCGGATGGTTTCTGAGATGAAGGCAGAGTAGAGCAGGAATCGGAAAGGTGAGAAACAAGAGGCAAAAGGTGGATGCCGTTGGTACTCCACCCAGACCCCTGTCCCCCCAGAGGCAGCCCTCTTCCAGTTGCTGGGAGTGTTGGCTGCTCAAGCCCCTCAGCTGCCCCCTTTTCTGCGGAACTGTCCTCAGCCTACAGGATCCACTTCACCAGAGAGGTTCAAACTCCCTCCCCATCATCCCATACAAGGACTGCCTGACATAGGAGTACAAAAGCCAGCTCCTTCGACTTGAGGGACATCAGCTTTGTGGGGTAAGTTGAAGTGACCCTTTAGCTGAAGCCACGTGCCCTGTCCTGTGTCCTCACTCCTTTCTCCTCTTCAGTGCCTCCTTGTCTCAGGCTCTGCTGCTAGGAAACCCGACCCAAGAGGAGGCAATCTGAGCCTACACTGTCTTCCTCTCCCTTAGGGGAAGAATGATTCATGCTGTTAATATGAGTTAACAGGTTAGTGACAGCAACTTCACCCGGACTCACTCAGAAAATAATCAGTGCACAGGAAAAGCAACCAGGGTATACATGGAGGCCACCTAGATATGAGTTTGTTTTTCTGGGCTTCTTGGCTTTTATTGTTCAAAGAATGGAATTTGTATGGAATTGATGGGGGAAGTTTATAATTTGACCACAGTAGTCTGCATGAGAGAGACAAAGAAGGCTTCACCTTGGGTGGATGTGGAAAAAACAGAATACTCTCTTATGATAGTAACCCACCAGCAACTCAGACTTTCCCTTCTAAACCCCATCAGAGCTTCACAGTTTAGTCAATCATTAAGTTCCATTTCTCATCCAATGGGAAACATCCCTGCTGTCTGCAAAAAACAAACCCTAAATTTACACGTATGTAAGCTGTGAAATGAAAAAAAGAAAACTTTATAATACTGGGAAACCAACAAGCTTTCCGGTTTCTTTTCAAAATATAACCCGATTTATGTTGCACTCCAACATAAATACCACTGTATCTTGTATTCTTATACAATGCATTGATATTCTCCATTACACCATTTAGGCACATTAATAATTGTTTGTTTGTGTCTAGGTGAGAGTTTCTGAGTCTTCTTTCAAAAATCCCTGGTGCTACTTAATATGATGATTACTTGCCACAAAAAGAAAACTTTTCTTCAATAACTTTCAGAGCATAAATTCTAAGACAGCTTACAATAGTTTTATACTGAGGGAGGAGTGGGGCGAGGACAACCCAGAGGAGAATATGAAAATTATCAGGCTCAGTGCACAAAACTTCGCGAGCTGATATGGTTATATTTTCTTTTCTTAGTGAGTATCCTTTCGTTTTCATGAGCAATTTCTTTAAAATAATTTGTATCTAATATTCAATCTTTCTCCCTCTTTTCCTATATTGCTAGCTACCTGATCGCCCATCTTCTCTTCCTACCATATATTTGTTAACAAATATATTCTCAGAATGAGTATCCTGCTTGTGCAATGGGATTGGATGATTATTCGCAAAAATTAATAGAGAAGTCAAAGAGAATGTGAAAATGTGACAGCAGTGTTCTCAACCTTGAAAAAACTTAACCTGGGGAGCCTGGTGAACATACAGATTCCTGGGTCTCACCCCAGGCATCTTAGATACAGTAGGTCTGAGGACAGGCCAGGAATCTCTGTTTAATAAGTACTATGGATGATTCTGATGCTGGTGTCTGCAGACCAGACCTTGAAAGCCTCAGCTCTAGTGATCTCACACTAGTCTTTGAACCATCTTTGCATATCGTTTATAATCTCTCTTCTACTAAACCTCTTTTTTAGCCTAGATGACTGGGTTATGGTAGGCTGGACTGTTCCTAACTTACACACAAGGAATCACCAAATCCTTGCTTTAAAACCATAATGCCGGGCTTCCCTGGTGGCACAGTGGTTGAGAGTCCACCTGCCGATGCAGGGGACACGGGTTCGTGCCCCGGTGCGGGAGGATCCCACATGCCGCGGAGCGGCTGGGCCCGTGAGCCATGGCCGCTGAGCCTGCGCGTCCGGAGCCTGTGCTCCGCAACGGGAGAGGCCACAACAGTGAGAGGCCCGCGTACCACAAAAAAACAAAAAACAAAAACAAAAACCATAATGCCTATCTTGAAAGGTACTCCGATATGGGGGGAGGACATCAACCAGTCAGAATAACAGACAACACCTGAGTGTTGCTGTTACTGCCTTGAAATACAGCCTCCAACTGCCCCTAAATAGACAGTGGCCCTTCAATTAGATCAAGCCATTTGGAGATGAGACTTGGGTCTCAGGTTAGTTTCGAGAATGGACTCTCACCCTTTACAGTGATGCATTTAAAAATCGAGTAACCTTCGCCTAAATGCACAATTGGCTAAGTATAAACTATCAATTTGTTGCTAACTTATTTTCCCTCTAAGTAATGAAGAAATACTCAGAAAAAGATATTTCACTTCCATTTGGGATGAGGTAATTCCTCTTCAGCATCACGCATATTTGTGCACCAACAGGGATGAGCCCAAACTCATTTTCTCTAATTTCTGGCAGTTTCTTAAAATAAATATCCAGGGCCACTAAAATGAACCCCAATAGTAATAGCAATGATAAAAAAAAAAGAGGCAGACCTTAAGACATTTAAATATAAAGACAAACTGGTATTAGATGCTTCTCCAAAACACTGTCTCTGGGGCAAGTAAAATGAAGCCAACACACAAAGGAGTACTTGCATGCTTGTGGGTTGTGTGGAAAGAGGTGCCGGGGAGAAAGGTGCTTTTTTAATTGAATGTAATCCAACAAAGATTTGGCAGAATACATATTTAAAAGGTTGGGAATGCTTGCAGAAATTGATTCGTTCACACTGTTGTGAATCATTTAGCACACACTTCAGAGAGAGTTTAGCATCTTAGTCTCTGCCTCCCACTTCCTAAGAAAGGCTGTTAATCAAAATGAAGACTCCTAGAGGCAGCCTTGGGAATGGGACAAAGAGATGAGCAGGAAGGAGCACCACAGGGAATGATTTTTCTCCTCTAAGGGGTTTTTTTCTCCTTTGAGCATGGAAGGTTTAATGCAATAGCGTCATATAAATTAATATATAGATTCTCAGACTGGGGTCATTATAACAGTTACATAAAAACAAAAGCAAGTTCTATATTTAGGAAATGCTTTTGAATGCCCGAGTCCAAAAGTACCCATTTCACTTAACTGCAGCTCTCTCCTCCAAATTGTAAGATTATAGCGTAAAGGAGATTATTACTGTAAATTACCTAAATGAAATGATTAAAAGCGTCTGTATTTGTAAAAATCTTGTCATGATTATAAAAGAAAGTTAAATCTCCTTCTTTAAAGAAAACAATGGTACATGCCATTTAAGTGCATTTTTAAAAATAATAAATCTACCAATTCACTGGTGGACTATAGACCAGGACATTAGAAATAAACCATGTAAAAGTTGAAGTTCACGCATGCACACACATACACGAAACTGATAACGTAATAAGGTCAAGAAAATTTGCTAGATTTCTTTTATTTTGAAAGTGCCAGTAAATTTACTAGAACTTTCAAAAGATGATAAATTACCAGCTAAGTAAAATATGCAAGCAATAAATTGTTAATGGTTAGGCGTGATAAATGATGTTTTCAAATAATTACAATAACAAAAAAAATCATACTAAAGAAAAAATACACAGAGTAAATATGTATTTACTTTCTGGAAGATGAACAAAAACAAATGTAGAGGTTTCCAAAACCAAGGTAAGATGAGCAGCAGCAGTGGATGGGATTAAGTACACTAACCACATCTCACATAAAATCCCTCATTCACTAGGCCACGACCACTATTCACAAAGTAAAACTCTGGCACATGTGCGCTATTCCCAAAAAGGTCTTCTCCCACAATTATTGCAATATAATAATGAGCTGTATTAACATCATATCCATCTAGGAAAAATAGTCCAAGAAAGGGGAAAGTGAAGAAGAGGAATTCATTTTTCAAGTAGCTGTGGTAATCGAGATACCCAAATAATCCAAATAACAGCTCATTTAAAGGTCGCTTACATTTGGTTTTAAGGTGCATAATACTGATAGCCATTTTGATCCATCCCTTTGGTAGACAGAACAAAAGTAATGAGAGACAAATTTACTGCTTCATCATTTGGCCAAAAGCAGAAACTCTGATCCTTAATTCTTTATTTTAAAACACCTATTTCATGCCTTCGGTATGTCAATACATAATTTTTTTTTATTTTTTATTTTTTTGCGGTACGCGGGCCTCTCACTGTCGTGGCCTCTCCCGTTGCGGAGCACAGGCTCCGGACGCGCAGGCTCAGCGGCCATGGCTCACAGGCCCAGACGCTCCGCGGCATGTGGGGACCGGGGCACGAACCCGCGTCCCCTGCATCGGCAGGCGGACTCTCAACCACTGCACCACCAGGGAAGCCCAATACATAATATTTTTAATTTAACTTTCATAGCCACCCTATTCCTATCACCATTTTATAGGTGATGATGAGGGCAGAGAGTGGGTGAGTACCTTGCCTGGCTTTGGGCATTCACACCCTGTCTCACCAGTTCTCGTTCTAAATCAAAGGCACAGGGAAGCTATCCAGTGCCGTCATCGTTTTCACATTCATAACCCTTGGTCAGAGCTTCTGCTCTCAAGCCTCAGTCGAGTGCCTTCTTCTCTATGTAAGTAGGTTACAAAAAGGAATTTCATAACATGGATTCTCTTTCCCTCCACGTGTAAAATCAATATTCATTTGTTTAAGAGGAGCAACTTGTGACTAGAGATGGGAATGCTGAAAACGTGATTCCTATAGACAAAGGCGATCTCATATGTTGTTTAATTTTAAACAGTGGTTCTCAACCCTGGCTGCACCATTAGCATCACCTGGGGAGCTTTAAAAGAAAATTCTTGCCCAGGCCCCATCCCCAGAGATTCTGAGTTAATGGGCTGGGGTGGGGCCCAGGCACTGGTATTTTTTTTTTTCCAAAGCTCCCTAGGTGACTCTAATGTGCAGCCGGGGTTGCGACCCACTGATTTTACAGCCTGGGTACTGCAGCCAAAATATAAGTACACGATGAGGCAGTACAGCTGATTTCTAACCTACGGTAGACAGTGGATTTACACTCACAGGCAAGTGGATCTTAGTTTGTAAGCAAGAAAATGGGGTAACAGTGTACTACATACCAAAGCTAAAGAATTAAATTAGAAGGCTTTTCTTCTTATCCCTTCCAGATATGGTTGACCTGACACTCAAAACATTTGTTTAGGTATCCTGAAGGAGAGGAATTGGGGCGTGAGTACAAGAAAAAGGATATCATTAGCACCAATTCTATAAAAAAAAAAAAAAATCAACGTTCTCCATTTTTACAGGGGGAACAAATGTATTAGATAAATACATGTTAAAAGCTAGCTTAGAATAATTTTTGAATTGCCTTTTCTCAACATCTCATTTCAAATTCACATGTACTTTTATATAATTCAAGATCCTTGGAGGCAATGAGGTATTGTTATAAGATGGATGGATTCATCTTCCAACATATTAGGATAATGGTACTGCCCATTTTCAGGCTTCAACCTTTACCTGAGAAATCTCTGCTAGGAAAAAAAAACCCAACCCTAAGAGGCATGTGTCAAAACTTAATCATTTCACTTCGGTAAAAAGTTACCTCGAAATGATAGCAGACCACCATTTTCTTTTAATTTTTAAAGAAAAGTATTCCAAATAGTAATGACATTCAAAAGCATTTTAACTGCACTGATGCTTTCCAGGTTCCCAGTCACAGCACCGTGTTAATAGCAGCATTGTGAATGCCTTCAAGTAAAACCAGTAGGGCTGATATTTCATTAAAATCTTAGATTCTTTTTTAACTCCGGTGGTAAGATTGGGTGACATGATAATTACGTTATACAGAGATTTATTACATTTTGGTATCAGGCAACATCCCTTGGCCTATATCTGTGTCTGTGATATACCTGAGGTTTTCACGGAGAGCAAGCCTGGTACAAGAGTGTTGAGGAGCTCGAACACAATACTTGACCTAAATACATTATGTAGCACCGGGTATCTGTTAAATAGGTCAGCCTGGGCTCTCAAAAGTTATGCAAAACTTATTTCTTCCACACAGGAGATATGTCACTAGTCAAGCTGTATAAAAATCAGCTTTCGAGGCAGGAAGAAAATGCTCATCACTGGGGGCGAAAAGCTCTTTTGCCATACATAAAATGTCTTAAATACTATACTATGCCTGTCATATGTCTTTAGGCCACAGAAAGTAATAAAAGCAATAAGGCTGATGAAATGCCTAACAATTCTGGGATTCATTTAAGTGGATGGGAGTTCTTTGAACACTGCTATAGGAATTCTTATTCTTCCAGCGAAAGCAAATGAGATCTCGAAGGCGCACAGGTCTCCTACCAAACCTAAGCTATGCCTATTGTCACAGGATGCAGACCCGGCTGATTGCTTTCAGCAGTGAAGAAATGACGGCAGTTCCGGCTCATCGGGGCTAAGGTGGTTCCACCTCTACCTCCACTCCTACTTGGGACAAAGTTACCTTGTTCTTGCGCAACGTGGCTTCATTAGTTGCCTTAGGTGCGCAGGCTGTTATTTTTTTTTTTGCGGTACGCGGGCCTCTCACCGCTGCGGCCTCTCCCGTTGCGGAGCACAGGCTCTGCACGCGCAGGCCCAGCGGCCATGGCTCACGGGCCCAGTCGCTCCGCGGCACGTGGGATCCTCCCGAACCGGGGCACGAACCCGCGTCCCCCGCACCGGCAGGCGGACTCCCAACCACTGCGCCACCAGGGAAGCCCCAGGCTGTTATTTTTAAAACATCAAATAAATTGAAGGCTCGCAAAACTCTTTCCACCCTCAAATCAGTAATTTTTTATGGTGCTAAGGTTTCTGCATGAACCCTAGACGCTAAAAACATAGCCAATGGTTCTCAAAGCGTCATCCCAGGGATCAGTATCACCCACAGGAACTGGAAAAGTGTTGGAAATGCCGATTATAACCCACCCCACAGAGATGCACTGAATCAGAAACTCTGGGGAAGGATGCAGTGATTTGTGCTTTAACTGGCCCTCCAGTTTGAGAACCCCTGAACTAAGCTATCACTTAGCTTGAGAGTGGATCTAACAGTTCGAACATAACAAATCAACTCTTAATTATACTTACAATTTGGGACAAGAATTAAGGTAAATTAAAGAACATCCTCAGACCTCATATTAGCCAACATCAACCTCTTCCTCCAAATAAACTTTTTATAAACAATGGGCAAGTACAATGTTTATAAGAGGTCCCAAACCCTTTCCAACTTGAAATGAAAAACTCACGGGACTTCTCTGTTTCTGGAAATATGAATTAAAGCAGTAGACTTGTTCACAAGAAATAAGGTGTGAGGAAAACTAAAGCAACTACTCCAACTACTAGCTAATCATATTCGCTTAGGAACTGAAAAAAAAATAGAGTTTAATAAGGAAGTTAATTCATAACAAGTTGCTATTTGTGGGCTTTTTTAAAAACACACATTTCTTGAAGACTAAACCTTCATAGGTAGGCACTGGGGGATATAATTCCCCAAATCCCCATAGATTTGTGAGCAAAATAATATGTACTAAGTTTGGTTATTTGGTCCTGATGAGTAGCTCTGACATGCTAAAATAAAATTGCATGCTTCACACGTCTCGCTGAAGGACTGAGCTTTTACCTTTCATCTCATTACCCTCCACACACTCTTAGTAGGTTTACTTTAATGTATTTGAGTTCCATTTCCAAGAACGCAAACTCTTATGATATTTACATGATTGAAAAACATCCATTAAGGAGACAGGAAATGAAGTGTATGCAAATTTGAAGCAAGCTAATAAAATACATTTCTTTAAAGGAAAAAAAATCTATCTGTTCCTGCTAACCCACTAAAAACAAAACTCAGAGCAAAACAGATCACAGCTGCTCAGCTAAACTGTAATGTGCTCTGGGAAAAGGCGCCCACCTTACCCCATACACCTGTTTGCCAACAGTGAGGCGGCAGCAAAATCTGCATGAGGATTTTCAGAGGCATAAAGTAAACAAGCATCTTCATTTCACATTATCACACTAGACGCTCAAACAGGTTTTTACTACTAGCTTCTTGCTGATATACTGAACTTCACAGAGGTTAGCCACGTACTGCAGGTAGCTTCTGAGTCAAATTCAGTTCCTCTGGGACAAGTGATTATTTTCTTCTCTCTCTGACCTAGTGAATGCAGCAATGCTCCACACACAGTATTTCTGCCCTAAAGGCATTCATGTCCCACCACCCTACCTCCTAATGCTCATAATAACGCTAGGCAAAGTGACAAAAATAAGTCTGTCCTTAGTTTGCATATCGAAAACAAAATCCATACAGTGCTGCTGCTGCTTCTATTGCTTTGTTAGTTCATCATTATTCACCACAGTTCTTGCCTTCATTTGCAGAGTTTGGGTTTTAATGTAATGGCCATTCAATAAAAATGTTGCTTTTAAGGGTTTGCATATCATCCCATTTTCTCTTCATCCCTTCAGCAACCATATGGCAAGCAATCAGGTCTGCAATCACTAGGTCCATATTATGTAGAGCATGATTTCGGCATTATGCTATTACCCATCTGCTTCTATAGAAAAAGACATGAACCCGTGTATAAGAGGTCAGTGGTTTCACCGCACACCGTATTCCAGAAATCTATCTCTGTTCACTTGAGATCACTTTTGTGATTTACTCTAGTCTCCAGGCCAGACTTTCTCTCCCTCTCTCCTTTTTTTTTTTTTTAAAGAAATACAATCAGCACAATTTGTCTGTCTGCCTATTGTATAAAATTATTTGTAACTGTCAGAGGAGGCACTTAAACTTTCTTACTTAGGGATTTATCCAGAGATTCTGCACTTAAAAAAAATGTGGGCGGTGGAGAGAGGAGAAATCAATCTCACCTGATTTTACATTTTTAACTGTCTGCACAATAAAGATGACAGAATCTTCAGGCAGAAGCAGACACAGAGGAAGAGGGGAAGTTCAGGCTGCTGCCTCCAATTTGAGGGCTCCCAGCACCAACCTAGACTAACCAATTCTTCGTGGCTTAAGGAAAGTGCTATATATAAATCTATATATCTGTATCTATTTTCTTTCCCATATATATGTCTGCCCTGTGGGTTCACATACATGATCTTTGAAGAGCAGACTCAACTGGAGTGCTGAATGCTAATTCAATGGAATGCTTATTTGGGTATTTCATAAACAGAGCACTTATAATGAACTTCAGATGCAATCAGTTATGCCTACAAAAAGACTCAAAGTTTGGAATTCCATGTAGTGTAATAACCCAATGACTTTGTTACGTAAAACTTCTTATAAAATACTTCCACCGCTTTCTACACTGTTTCAAACTATTATTGGCTTTTAGGAAGCAGGATAGGAACACACCAAATGGGCATGAAGCCCAAGGCACGGAATCTTCTGCAAAATCTACTGGGGCCATCAGAAGTGGCTCAGAGCAGATGTGCTTTCTGCCCCATCCACTGGTTCTCAAACCAGCTGGGGAAGTTTAAAAAATTCTGATACCTGGGTCCAAACCCCAGAGATTCTGACTTAATTAATCTGGGGTGTGGCATGAACTATTGGATTTTTTAAAGCTCCCCAGGTGTTTCTACTGTGCAGCCCAGATTGAGAAGCTCTGGTCCAATAAGACATAATTAAATAAAGATCATCTTATATCATTTCACCATTTAACAAATACAATGACAGGGTGGGGTGTCAGTACTACAAAAATTAATGAAAACCGTAAAACGTTCAAGGTATAACAAGGCGAAAAATTACAAGCTGACAACCATCAATTATGAAATAAATATTATTCAACAGTGGAAATAACAATAGTGATAAGACTTCTAGGTAGATTTGGCCTACAGTTTTATTTACAGCTTTCACGAAGCCTGAATGTCATAGAGCATGCATTAACAATGTTAATGCTGGAACTTTAGTAAAATACTGACATTTAATTAAAATTCTATAATTAAGAATGATCATTACACTGTAATAGAAAAAAATAAAGCCAAATTACTCAGTATTTATTTGTACATACTAGTAATTATTCGCATAAAAAGTATACAGGAAGAGACTTTATATCACTTTCACAGATCACATGTGACCATAAACTCAGAGTTTTGATGTGTGTTGTATTTTGAAATCAGTATTCTTTAAGGGCCAATACTAGGGAAAGCAGAACTGAATTATTCACAGGTTTTAAAAAGATAGTCTCAATTCCATTAATGTTTAACACAATTTGCTACAAGCAAAAAAATCTAAAATTAGTACTGATTCTCAGAGCTTAACTCACAGAACTGAGCAGGAAATACACAGATAAATGGGAAGTAGATCTGTATTGAGGCTGTTGAGATTCTTTCTGAAAAATCCTCTGCCCACCCGACAGACAACCGGCTTGCAAACAAGAAAAAGAAACAAATAAATAAGAAATAGATAAATAAGAAAAACGTACTAACCCTTTCTGATCTGGAAGGGCAGAAAGTACTCAAAGCGAAAATTCTAGTTTCTCCTCCTCCTGTCTCACAACACCACCTCCTTCACCACTCTCCTTTTTTCTCCAAAGCCTTCGGGCTTTTTCAACCTTAATCCCCTCTCCATACTGCAAAATCTACCACAAACGTCTCATTCATCCAAAGAGTGAATGCAGAAAAATAGTGAAAATACGTTGTTGCTCGGACAGCCTATATTTAATCAAGACCCAAATGCTTAAATGGATGGAACTTTAATGGCAATGTTCAAGTATTAAAATTCACGGGACTGCATCTGGGCACAGTACTCAGTAGCCTAATTCCATCTTCCCATGGCCATGGCCACAGCCACCCACAAGAGCACATCTTTATGCAGGAGAAACAACTATTTGTAGGACTCTAATCTTGTTGGTGGATGTGCCCCTGTCTACACTGAAAATGGCAGACTCTGATGTCCCACCTCCGTCGGTTAGACATCGGCACATCATGGGAACTGATCCATAGAGGTTGATTCTAGTGGGTATTATCCACAACCACATGACTCTCTGAATTTGTTCAGTTTCATAGTCACTCGTTTCTTTCCTTTATGTGTATACCTTTCAACATTATCATTCCTTAATCATTTCCTCTCTATTAGAACTCACCTTCTATGGCTCATGCCCTCCATGCTCAAATCAACTGAATCAGAGTTTCGTTAAGAGGATGTGAGCAAGTCATTTTGCTTAGTGGTGCAGGAGAGTCATTGTTCATCATTTTTAACATCTCACAGAATAGAAACAAAATATGCTGATTGATTAGATGTTGATACAAGTCATTATTCATTATCAAAAATCCTTTCCAAAAGTTGACTTGAACTGAGTTAAGATACAGAACGTATATACAATAAGATTAAATGGCTTTAACTATTAAAAGAAAGAAAAGGGAAATAGTCCAGGTGTGAAGGTTAAAATAGTTTCCATGATTGTCATAAAATTTGCCCCTGTGCTTCCTGGCAGTCAAGGAAAGAAAGAAACATGGTAACTTATATAAGCTTTATTATCATAAAGAAAGGAGCACAGCAGTTCTTCAAATTAGACAAAGATTTCCCTGGCACTAAATTTTGGAAGACTGTCTCATGGGGATATTATACAGGCGGTATTGAATAGCATAATTCCCACTGCCTTCAATAATCTTTTTTATTGCAAAAGAAGACATGGACACTGGATCTCTGTGCATTCATTTTGTGTACCCCCTTTTCCCATGACTTCTTTCTCTTATCATGTTTTCTCTTAACCTTTATTTCCAACAATATCATTACTATATTTGTTGTTGCTATTATTATTCTCTTTAAAGTACTATGTTACATATATTTTGTAAGCTACCTTCATCTTTTTGATAACAATGCAGAGTATAGAAAGTAAATAACTAATTTTTAATGAAGAAGTATTGATCACCAGGTTTGGAATCTAATACTTAGTTGAGACTCTTGCCACCCAAGCTGAGATTCCTGGTAATCTGTGGACTGCCATGATCTAAGTTCATCATAGAGACATAATAGTCTAAGCATTAGACTCCACGGCATTGCTTTTCAAACTTTAACATGCATGTGTGTCACTTGTTAAAGACGAGGATTCTGACTATTTCTGGAGTCAGGTCTGAGGTTCTGCATTAGTGACAACGTCCAAGATGATGCTAATGCTGCTAGTCTGTCGACAAAACTTTGAATAGCAAGGATGGGCAGTCAATGACCGAGGCCACACTCGCTATTCAGGACACAAGTATTCTACGTTGCTAACTCGAAGTCCATAATCTTGGGAAACCAAATGAGCAGCTAGTAGAGTTTCATTATATTGAGAAAACTGTGGAACCTAACCATATTATCTCTGCATGCAAGTGGACCAATTACCTGTGAGCGCTCTTGGCTGTATGTTAAAAGGTTCTCAGTCTCAAATCTCACACATGTTTAGTCTGCCTAATTGCTAATTGGTTTCGGTTGTTTGCAAATTTTGTCGCTGGTCAATTGAGACAGTAAGCATCTTGAGAGCAAGCACTATGTTTATCCATCTTTGTTATGCCCCACTTCTCCCATCCAGTAGCAGTTACAGGTGTTTCAGAAATACAAGTTGGTTGTAAATGAACAGTCAACAACTAAAATGCAATGATATGGTCCTAGCCATGGTGACTAACAAGCAATATTCAGGTTTGAAAATCATTAAAACCTTAAATGTCTAAACGTTTTAGGAAACAGGCAGCATATAGTTGACAAAAAACACATCATATTTAAATTACATTATCTATGAATCTTGCTTTAAAAGCCATCCATTCATTCACGAATTCATTAAATGTTTATTGAGCACCTCACTACTTACAGTCTGTTGAAGTTGACAGAAATAAGAAATCCAAAGAGAACCAGATAAACTAAAAACACTGTATTAGTCTGGGTCCTCTGAGACACAGATGCTGAGATGGGATTATAGGAGAGGTTGGGAGAGCCCTTAGACCATGATGCACTCTGAACATGAGGGAAGAATGGATAGCTTCTACATAGGTAGAAGCTTCCTAGACCATCCTGCTAGGAAGGCTTAGCAAGCTGTAGGGGAGTCTTTGTGCCACAACTGGCTGTCAGAGGAGATCCAAGTGCCCGAGGAATACCGTGTGAGTAAATATAATTTAATATTTATATTTGACACCCTCACACAAATGAAATATGTCTGTAACAGTAAATATACTCAATAAAACCACATGTACCTCAGTGTAAGGGAAATATTAACATGCTATGTGTTAATAGATTCCTCTGTTCAGTCAAATTATATCATTTGAAATTCACGATACTGTTTTTTTAGATGAGCTTATTTTAGACATGACCCTGTTTTTAGGTACTATAGGCATCTAGCAAAATAAACACACGCATACACACACATACTTTAAACCAAGTTAACTACCTAACTCCAAATCTTTGTTTTACTTGATTTATTCTTTAAACTATAAATTCAGTTATAATCCTTGTGTTTATCTTATAGAAGTCTTATTTTACTTGTATTTGCATATGGTTAAAATTGCCCAATATAATTTTTTATGAATTTCAAATAGACTCAAAGCTGGAAGAATTTAAGATGCATATTACTTTATTCATTATTTTAAAAATAAGGAACAGGGGCTTCCCTGGTCACACAGTGGTTAAGGATCCACCTGCCAATGCAGGGAACACGGGTTCGAGCCCTGGTCCGGGAAGATCCCACATGCCGTGGAGCAACTAAGCCCGCATGCCACAACTACTGAAGTCCACGTGCCTAGAGCCCGTGCTCTACAACAAGAGAAGCCACCGTAATGAGAAGCCCACTCACCGCAATGAAGGGTAGCCCTCCCTCACCACAACTAGGGAAAGCCTGAGTGCAGCAATGAAGACCCAATGCAGCCAAAGATAAATAAATAAATAATAAATTTAAAAAAAAATTTATTAAAAAAATAAAAATAAGGAACATAGTTGTTCATTATTTTCTTTATACATAGCTACCAGTTTCAACCATTGAGTCAGGATGAATCTGAGAATACTTAATATCTTTAAAATAAAAGTCAATGCGTTTCACTGATTATAAAGTCTATTTGTTAGATGATATCTGGTAAAAATCTGTAGTTTGATTTTTCTATTTCTTCCAAAAGTTTTTTGTACATGAGTCAATATTCTATTGTTTTGGCAAAAATAATGTACAGTTCTACATTATCTGATCACTATTTCTCAGTTCAGTATTAAATGCACTAGGGGACAGTTTAAGTTCGATTCGTTATACCATTCAAATTTTATAATCCATTTCATTTGGTTGCCTGTGTTGCCATTTTCTGGCCAGCCATGAATCAGCTTCCCCTGTGTACAGATATGATTGCCCAGTTTGATGTTCAAAAGGCTCTGGATGAGCACATTTTCGGTCCCTCGGATTGTCCGTTCTCATCCCCAAGGAGGTACACGGTAGGTTAGGAGGGCACTGTCATAGCTAAACTGTTTGATCCCTGCTGCTGTTTCCCAAAGATACAGAAATAAAAGATGCCTGTGGCTCCTCTATTATTCTATTTTGTCTTGTTTTAAATGTGATGGCCTAACCTTTCACACAAGCAGCAGGGAACTTTGAACTTTTCAGAATTCATTTAAAAATATTCGGTTCACTATTTGTTAATGATATAAAATTATATCACCACAGAATTTACCATGGACCTGTGAAATATGAAATCATTTACAAGACTAAAAGAATCCTTTTCCTTCTAAACCTGAGAATAAAATTTCAAGAGAAAAAAAAATCAAATAAGACCTCAAGATATTACAGTCAGAACTGGAGAAAGCTTATGTCAAAACCCAATTCTTACGGGAAGAGGTCAAACTCCAGAGCTAGGAGAAATCTGACACGCTTTTCTGTGATTAGGGCGTATGAGATTGTTTGGCGTAAGGGAGACAGAGGAAGGTTCCATGGAAGGTTACATCCTTGCTCTTAATGAATGTTTGCCACATTTATACATATATACATACACATACATACATATACATATGCATATACATATACATACATACACTATACGTACACATATGTATGTATGCATATTTCATAATAATCACGTTGGAATGAGGTCTTTTCCAATATCGTGCTCTCATCATAATTAAACATTTCAGAAGGTGAACTGAGGAACCAAAGAATCTCAGCAATAAGATGATAAAGCCTTCCTATCCGAATACAAGTGCAAACAGAGCTCCTGAAAAAATGAAGGAAAGAGAAAAAGAAACAAAAGAAGGTAACAACCCCAAATGGATTGTTTCTTGGAAGAGAGGTTCATATTTAATTAGCATGACTGCATTTTTATAAATCATATTAAAACAAAACAAGGGGCTTCCCTGGTGGCACAGTGGTTGAGAGTCTGCCTGACGATGCAGGGGACACAGGTTCGTGCCCTGGTCCGGGAAGATCCCACATGCCGCAAGCGGCTGGGCCCGTGAGCCATGGCCGCTGAGCCTGCGTGTCCAGAGCCTGTGCTCCGCAACGGGAGAGGCCACAACAGTGAGAGGCCCGCAAACCACAGAAAAAAAAAAAAAAAAGAAAAAAATAGCAAAAAAGTTAAGCTGAAGAGGTTCTCAATTACTAATCAATATGACTATAATCTAATTTGTAACATCGAATTTTATTGTTCCATACTCATGGAAAATTACCACATCAGAATGCCGCACAAAAAAGTAAGATATCATATTTATTTCGTATTTATTTAAAGGGTCTTCAGATTACAACCACATAATTCCATGAATATGCTCTTAAACTTTTAAAAATAACTCTCACGGCACTTTTAAATATTGGCATGGAATGATTAAATAATAATAAATACTACTATTATTATATCTGTACAAAATAACAGTAACAAAACATCCCTGTTAAAAAAATCCTTCCTGGACTTTGACGACCTAGATGTGGAGAGGTGGCAAATACATGGCATGTCTGTTGTCATACCACTCTCCTACTACCATGGCACACATCAATAATCAATAAAGAGAGCCTGCAGCTAATCTCAGACTCACGTCTGAAGTCTCCATGTAACACTGGACACAGCCGCTGCCAATCCACTGATCTGAAACCTATTTGTCAATGCAGACTTAAAGCATATATTCTCTGGACCACTCAGTTTAGCACTTGTTTATATACCGCTCGATATTATTCTGCGTGTGAGTGTGCATGTGTGTGTGTGTGTGTGTGTGTATAAGAGAGACAGAGATTGTCACCTGTGCCTAAACTCATTACAAATTCTTTGAGGGCAGGGACCAAGCTTCTCTTCCTCTAGAATAAGCCTGGCCACCCATCACAGTGCTTGCCTCATATTTACTAATCAATACGTATTTGTTGACTTTTTATTAAAAACAAAACGTTGGATCTACCAGTAAGATTCTCACCATATTTGTCCCTATTTGCTTGTTTGATTACAACAATATGTTATGACCCAACTGAAATGAAAATTAAAACTCTGACATGCAAAAATAACTGGAATGCTTGAATGAGTATAGAAATACTGGTCCACAATCTCCCATCTGCAACTCTGAAAGGTTATTCATAACTCATGTGGCAGCAAAACCAGACCTGAACTAATTTCAAGGAGATTATTTCCAGGCTTTATTTATCCCACTCAGTGTGAATATTCATACACTGCAATGCAGAAATATGAATGTGTTTGATTATAGGGTGCTGCCCCAGACCCAGCTGGAGGTATTGCAGAATCTGTGGTATATGCACCACATTACCTTTCTAAAATAGAACATTCCTGAATGCAGAAATACATCTGCCCCCAGGGGCTTTGGGTAAGGAACTGTAGATCTGCACATGTGGACTTCCTGCAACTCAGTTCCTGACCTATTTCACAAATGAGCTATACCACTTAGCCTAATTAAATAATTTTTAAAGAAGGGACATTTGGAAGAGACAATGCTAAACAAATTAACTTTTATACCATATCAGATCTTTTCATATTATTAAGTGTTGGGGAGATGATGAATCTGGGCTGTTGATCTCTTTTCATTGGGAATATGTTTCCCATCATTTCTGCTTAAAGCCATCTTCAATCTATGTACAGCCAGCGAGAATTTCACACTCCCTCTACTGGATTTTCAGAATAAATCCCATGTTAAAGGCTGATTATATCATATTAGGATTTCACTTGACCCATAGTATTTCTAAACATATAACAATGCACTGGATTGCATTAGGTTTCCTTTGTTTACTGTTCCCTTGATGACCTGGCTTCATTGAAAATGCTACTATATACATATGAAAGAAATGCATTTTCATCCATTATTTTTAATGTCATAAATATTAAAAGAAACTTGTTTGAGCCCTACAAAATGCGAAAGAGGAAGAATCAAAAACGCGATTTTCAGTTTTTAAGCACCAAAAGTTGTACACAGATAACATGCAAAGGCATTTAACAGGGTCCCTTTAAGCTTGCAGCATTATTCACTCAGCCTTTGCCAAATGCTTTCCTTTTTGCCTGAGTTTGCCACCTCCCAGCAATGCGGTTTATTACTGAGTGTGATGGGGAGTAGACCTGTTTGCGCTGTCACAATGGTCAAAAAAACTGAGCTGGAGACTCTTCATTTTAAACCTAAAATAAATAACTAGATTTCATTTAAACCTTCCCGTGTGAAGCGCCACAATCTTTCCATCATCTTCACTTTCGCTGCTTTTAATGCCCAACTACTTAGGAATCACAAGAGTGTTGGAGTGTTTAGTGACTCTGATCCTCCCATCAGTAAACTGATCCGGTGATAAAATGGAAAGGGCCTTGTACTATTTGCATTTTTACTCAGTTTAGTCACAGATCACAAAATAAATTAGTAAATTGAGCAACAAGGCTTCCCATTTGCAAAACCCCAACGTTCGAAGTAATCATCTATGCTTAAATTCACAAATCCCTAAAAATGTAATAATTTCCCTGTCAACCAATGAAAATAACAGCACTACAGCATCCATTTAGAATCCCCTCTATGCCAAAAGCCCTGGGCTGTGTTTGAATTTGGAATTTAAAAATATGTAAGAGATGAATCGGTTGTGTAGGTGAATTTTCCTGATATCCTTCCCTCTGTCAAATATTTAGGACACACGATGAAGATAGGGGAGAACCTGAGAGGAGGAATCTGATAACCCAGCAGATTAACTAGCAGTCAAGTACACTCATGTTGAAATGGCCACTGAAATAATGTCGTATGTGTGTTCTCTAAAACAATGAGAGAATCCAGCTTAAATCCTTTGGCCAATGTGACAGCCGAAGCACATTTGCTCCCCGTCACCCAAGACAAAAACTCCATTGCTTAGGGATAGCACACTCATACCAAATGCTTCGAAACTTCAGCTCAAAAGAGTATTGCTCTCCGATAAAGGCTGGAGTCACTCTCAAGGGCACTAACTCACATTCCCAGTTCAGAGTAGAAAACTTGGTCAGGGACTCTGGGGCAAAAACTATATCATTGAGAAATATGCAAGAGTTTTCCTGTCTACACAGTGCTCCAGGCAAGGTTTCACTTCACAGTGGCTTCCCCCGGAAATATTTCGCTTCTCTGTCTTAAGGACAGAAAGAAGATGTCACCACCATTGAGGTTTTAACAGGCATACTGAGAAATTTAAGTTTGCAAATCCTGAAACCAGAGCCCCAGAACTTTGGTTCTTTCTAAAAGAGAGAGCTTTTGAGTAGAATCAAATCCAGACATCTGTGGTTAGAAAGCCCATGCCAAGCATTTGGACCACCTAAGCTGAGTTAATTATAATATACAGTAGCAACAAGTACAAAAGCCTGAGTTTGCCCCCTGGCTATGCAATATCTTTATCAACATCACTGCAGAATGAAATGCACAACTTTGAGTCTTTTTAATAATGGTATCAAGTAACCAATTAAAGGTAATGAAAAAAGGAAGCTAAACAAAAGGGAAGAAAAGGGCACAAACCCAAACTCTCTGATTTTGGAATGTCCAAGTTCTTCTGTGTCAACCAAAATCACTGAGCCCTAGAAGCAAGTCAACAATGAACTTCATCAACAGAAATTCAAATATCAGGCCTAACTATTTTGTTTCTGTTGCAGCTTACTTTCTACCAACCGTTGTGAATTTTCAAACATGCCAGGAGGAACAAGGGCAAAAGATCTAATGAATGCAATACAAAGGCTGCCAGGAGCCCACATGCCTCTGAATAGCTCATGGCTTTATCAGTAACTACTTTGTTTTTAATAACCACAGGTTTAAAATATAATTTACTGTTGTTTTTTTTTAAAGAGCTCTCAGTTAGAAATAAATAAATAACTCATAGCAGCAGTGTAAGCCCAGGAATACATTCTTGTCTGGTGAGATATTTTCTTTACATGTCATAAAAATAAAGATGAGTTTCCTTGAGTCTGAAAAACATTGTTTCTGAAAATGTAATATGACTCCACATTACCTCTACTAAAGGGTAGAAGAAAGAGAAGAGAAACAAAACAAAACAAAAAACTTCCTATCTGATTCATCATAACACATTCCTTCCTGATGCTAATCTCATTTCTTCCCTGTGATTCTCCTCAATAATAGTGGTCATCTAAGTGATGTTAATCCTTTTAGCAAGCACTAATAATTATGCATTAGTACAAATAACATTAAAGCCTTTTTTCAAATAATTACATATATAATGGATGTGTCTTTTGAAAGTTGTTTACCGCTAATTAACCAATGAATAATTGTTTTCTCTTCCTGAAACAGGGAAAGCTTATCTTGGAGTCACAGTTAAAAATGCTTTTTTTTTTCCAGTTTTACAGATGTTGTTAGCAATTAAAACTGTTAAAACACTATTAAAAAGAAATTCTTGTATTAAAGAGCTTATACATTCCAGTTGTTGCAGTTTCTCAGCTACTGCATCTTTTAAAAATCATTTCCAGTTTGAAAGGGCACCAGTGGCCCAAACACAGCAGACCTCTTTCTAAATAGTTCAGACCCTTTAGTATCACAACACCGAGTGCTTGTTGCTATATGACTAGTTTAATTGTGGGCTGTAATAAAGGTCATAATTAATATCCCAACACAGACACTAACAAACAATTTTAAATTGCCAGCATAATCAAATGATGCAAACATCTATGAGCTACAAAAGTTCATTGCCGCAACTGACAATTTCTTAATTGTATTCAGTCATTCATGGAAATTTTATTAACATCGAACTGATGTATCCTGCCCTTACTCTGTCACAACACCAGGGATCTAATTTCATTATTTTCCACAAGATTTGCTTGACTACTGCCATGATTCTAATATTGCTTTAGTCCAGATGTTTATGTTATTTAAATTAGGAAGAAAAGGCTTTTGGGTAAACACAATTAAAGAAGTTTTTTTTCAGATTTAGTTTAACAAACTTCTTTTAATTAATGCATATAGCTGCGATGTTGAGGCTTTTTCACTGGTTTTATGTGCATTTCCTACTGTGTGCAACACACATTGAGTATACAGCTACAGCTAAATATAACCACCTTTTATCTGAGTGCTCATTAAAGTGAAAAATATAAGCACGCAACTGCATTTTTAACTTAATCAATCTCATGTGTGTGTCTGTACATAACTTGCCTGCATACATACATACACATGCATATCACAAATACACAGAAACACCTATATATAGGAAAAGACTCCAAAAAATTTGTCTGATATTTGGTCACCTTCAGAATCCCTTTTTTGCAAAATAACCCCATAGTAGTAGTGTATTTAATACCCCCCCCCAATATTCTCTAAATCTGAATGGTATTTTCAATGCATTGAGAAGCATTTAACAAACAGCAACAACAACAAAAACTCTGCTACTGGTGCAATTTATTTGCATGGGATGAGCTTCTAGAACTCATATGTCCATCTCATAGGAGATGAGTTCTAATAAAGAAGATCTTTGTTCTCTTAGGCCAACATTTTCATTCTTTGGCTTCCTTATTTAAGTTATAATAACTCAAACTACTGAAAATGTTGTTTAATACTAGAAAGCTGATAAATTTATATCACATAGGCATTATAATGCCTATAATCACATTTGGAAAATGTGATTATAGGCATTATAGGTTAAAATGCCAGTCAATGTATAGTTAATGAATATTGTTGTACATCAACTCTTAGAATAATATTATTTATAAACATCAGATAAATTATTAAATTGACTTCCAATGAGTGCCATCTCCTATTTAACAGAGTATGCAGATGTTATAGAGTGCATCCTGAAAGCCTCAGCCTCTTCAGTATTTTTTTGAAACAAAGAATTAGTCTTAAATTCAGGCATTCTGAAGAAACCACAGTGTTTTCATGCAAAAAGGAACCTCAGAGATACTTTGAAATCATCTGTGAGAATGCCAGTGACAAGAATCTCAAGCTTACCTTGTTTTAATATCTTATTTCAATTCTGATATCAGCACAATCAATTATACAACTTCAAGTGACTGATGAAACTCCCTCAAGTGTATCTGAGCAAAAACAATAAAATCTCCTCTAAGATCTAGGCTGGAAATGTCTCACTATTTCACAAGCAGAGGGATATTTACAAACAACTTCAACGTCTGCTATCACTCTGAAATCATGCCTGCTTCCGTTTATCCGGAGGAGGTTAGAATTTTCTCAATCCATAAAATCCTTTCCCCACCAGGAGTTTGGAATAGCAAAATATCACTTTATTGATGGGTTTCTCTTACTACTGTTATTTCCCTGTGACTGAATTGATTAAGACTGGCTATTTCTTGGACGTCTCATATTACCTGGAAAATCCTCATAGTAAGAAACACACGTTGCATCAAATGTTTCTTTCATTTAAATAACTTCACAAGGCAATGGATCCTGGCCTCCTCCCCACCCCATGGAGAATTCAGGTGACAGTGCAAGTTTACACTTGCTTAGGGGTTGTTCTTGGGTTTATTTATTTATTTGTTTATTATACGATTATTAATACTAGTCAAGCATCTGGCTATTCTCATTCCTACAAAATAATTCCAAAAAGAGAAAAGAAAAACTTGATTTCTCTAATTTTAAAAGGCTTCCATTAAAAAAAAAAACATAATATGAGGTTTTTGTGTGGTGCTTGTGTGTGTGTGTGTGTGCATGTGTGTGTATGTGTATATGTGTATAAGAGAGAAAGACAGAGAGAAATCGAGGGAGAGGAATAGTTCATGACAAGCATAATTCATCTGGATTACTGAAAAAATTTGCCCAGAGTGGGTTCTATACCTTTAAATGTTAGTTTATTTCCCTCATGAGCTCTCTATTTTAGAGAGCTACGTTTGGCAAAGTTTCCAAGTATACCGTGTCAATTTTATAAAAACTAAAAATATTGTTGAAAAAATATTATCCCAAGAACATACGTAAAATTATAAATATTCAGCACATCAAGCTTTTGATATACTTTAGTGCACATGAACTGAGTAGCTGTCAAAATTACAACAGGCAACTCAAGTAATTATGCAGATTTATGCAAAACATTAACAAGAAGAATTAAATGCACAAATGAGGTGGCTACACTTGAATTGTTAAGATTATGAATAATTACCATGAATCTTTTTGCTCTTAATATAGCTTGTTTTTGATAAACAAAGCCTTAATTATCAGAATACTTTTGAGAATTTTGGTGACCTTCATTAATCTTACAAAACAAGTCTCTTGTGTTCTGCATTGTAAAAGGCACATGCTCAGAATAAGTACACGAAACCTTGGGAAAAGCATATGTTCATGGCTACTCCAAACTGGTGAAGGGTAACTCTGGTTTCAGGTACACGGCGTGCTGCACACAGAGTCAAAATAACATTGAGCACTAGAAGGTACTTTCAGCTGGAAAAAAAAAAAAAAGCCTTCAACCAAACTGTGAAGGGAAACAGGAGGAATAAGAGAAACTCGGAAAAAGTATTTCACTTCTGTAAAATATCTGGTTAATTCTGAAACAGAAGGACAATAGCAACGTATTAATTCTTCCTTTCTAAGATGCAATGAGTTCAATAAATCATTTCTAAAATAACAGAGTACTGAAAACATTCAGTCATAACTTTCACATGTATCTTTCAGCCACCAGTATTCCTTAGGTGAATGCCTCTCCCAAAGACTATGGAAATTGTACCCGCCGCCTTGATTACTAGACACAATTTTCTGAATGTGTTCCTCACTCAGCTCCGCTGGTAATTTTTACCCTGCCCTCCTTCTCTCAGATAAGCAGTGGGACCTCTTCATGTCCCCTCAGTTAATTTCAGAATTAATTTGCAACGCTGTCATCAACACTGTAACAATTCACTGATCAACAGTTGCAATTCTTCATAACACTGTCAAACTCCCAGCTGCCACCGTGGCAAGCTGCATTGCCCCGGCTCCAGACACACTGCTTTGGGACTGGTGGTAGAAAAGGACTTTGGAAGCATTAAGGCTTTAAAGCTACCCACAATATCTCTTCCCTGGAGAGCAAGCTGTCATATCAACAGTGTTTTTATCATTAAAAAAAAAAAAAAAAAAAAGGCCCACTCTCCAAGAGACTTGAATTTGTTTGGGTAAATGTCAAATAGCTTTGATGCATAAAAATTAACTTAAAGAGGTCACACCATGACAGGGTACAAGCTTGCACTTTAAGAACACTTGTATCTTTATATATCATTACATGACAAAATAGACCAGGCCAGGAAGGTCTAAATATCCCAGGGACAGTACAGATTGTGCAGTGACTCAGAGAAACAGACAGTAAATACTGCTAAATTATGCCCAGACGAGTTAATAATTCTCAAGCATATTTCTGAAAACCATCCTGGCTAAAACACATTACCAGCACATTGCCAAGTCCCTGCCTGCTGTCCCAGAAACTTTTAAGATTTAAAGAGAGGAACTTATTTTAAAAGATATTTTCCCCCTAGGATTGTGTCCAAGTCAACAGAAAAGTAGCCGCCTGGGACAATCTGCTCTCATGTCTGTCCCTCATCTGCTCACATGTGTGACCGAGCTATTGGAGTCCCACTGGTGGCTTCACACTGCAGAAACGCAGAGGTGTTGACCAGCAAAAGAAAGGGAAGGAAGCCCCTTTTCAAACTCAGAACAAAGAGACTTTGGTTTTCAAAAGTGGGAGAAATGTATCTAAAAACTTGGCCTAGATCAATCAAGTAATAACAAGATTGTTTCTTCATTCGCGAAACCAAAAAAGGAAAAGCTGGACTTGCCATCTACGGTAAGAAAGATTTTTCTTTCTGTTCACCCATAACTCATTAGCAATCTTTCTCATTAGTTCTCACTACTTGTAGCAGACAGTATTCGGTGATACCCTTTCCCCTCCTGATACCTCCACCCCCATCTCACACACACACACGCACACACACACACATACATGCACACGCACACACACACGCACAGGACTTTCTGATTTGGGCTAGATGCTTACCAGTCTCAACGAGGTGAAAATACAGGCAGAACTCAGTAGTATCATGGCCACTATTTCTATTCATTACCTATGATGGGTAATGAATGTCTCTTCCTCAAATGGTGCTGAATGACACAGAATCAGTAGAGCACATATATCTAGACTCCTACTTGGGAAATCCACACACGTGCTCAAATGGCTATTCCTCTGGATACTTGAGACCAAAATCTCATCTTAGTTCTCTTTTCCATCTGTGATACAAAAATATACAACTTGCTATCCAGTGGAATGCCATATTTTTTTTTTGTTTTCAACATTGTAACTCAATAGCCAAAGATAGAGCAATCTCCTGAACTTTACGGTACATAACTCGAACAGTCTGGAGAAAGAACTCTTAACTGTAGCACCTCAAAATTTCCATTTTCTTAAAGAGAGAAACATAAAGGGACATAGAAAAACCTGCTATTGATGGACTACAGCCACTGAAAAAGGGGACTAGGAAATTGTCAGATATCCCACACGTACAAGTAGCCCACAAACTACACTATCCCTCTTAGTTTATGGATTTTTCCTTCTCTTTTGTTGGTGACACTCTGCCTAGACGTATCCTGAAGAAAAAGTCAGCCCAAAGAGTGAGAGGGATTTTTCAGTTTCCCATTACCATGTGAAATTTCAACTGGACTCTGTTAAAAAATGAATACACAGTAGATGCCCAAGATAAGTCACTAGAAATGATATCTGATCAGAGTGCCTGAACGTGAGGGATGTTTCCAAGAACAATCCACTCATCCATTCAACTCAAAAATTATGCATTGAGTACCTGCTTCACAATCACATGTCACTCTCAGAACCCCACATTTACCTGGGACGTTGACTGCTGCTGTTTGATGGTATTCCTGGTCTATCACGAAGATATCTGGCAAGAGACATGCAGGGCCATTTGGTCTTGACCTCAGATTCACAAAGGGCTTCAGATTTAGACCAACAAATGGAGAAAAACACTGGCAGTACTGAAAGATGATGTTCATCATACAACCTTAAGCCATGGTCTCATTACTGGGACAACAAAGATAGTGCTCATCATATTCTTTATTCCTTCCAGAAACTCAGAAAATGCACTTCTCGGCTTGCTTGCAAGGAAGCAAGCCACATGACTAGATCTACAGGAAGACAAGTGAACTAAAGTTTTGTGTGTCACTTCTGGGTTCTCCAGCATCGCTCTGTCCCTGCCTCATGGAAGGAGGCTGCGTGGCCCTGACAGTGCAGTAATGGCAAAGTGAATCATTAGTCCCCCTAGGCTGCTGAATCGCTGGGTATCCCTGGAGAATCTAGATCTGCAGTGGACTTTGCGTAAGAAAACAACAACAACAACGCTTTGATTGTATTAAACCACTGAAAGTTGAGGGCTGTTTGTTGCTGCAGCACACCTTAGCTGTTCCTAATACACCGACCTGAGTACTTAGTGTTTTAAATAAATCGTGATTTGCACACTAACATAGCATTGTGGGGTTATTAAGGGTGTTTGGTGGGTGTGTGCTGGAGGAGGGTGTGTGCTGGAGGCGGGTGTGTGCTGGCTGAAAGGTTAACAGTTACTTATAAACATTTAAAATGTACATTTTCAAATGTAACATTTGAAAAGCTACAATTTGGGGGCACTGTTTTGGTATGTCTTTTGTTTGGATAATTTCTTCTCAGCATAAGAATCTTGAGTTTTCCTCCGTCCCTGAAAAGTTATGCTTTTGACTGAATGACCTGCAAACATAAGAAAAAGATTCACTAGGAAGACAATGGCTAAGTCACTGCTGGCTGTCACAGATCCTAGTGCCTAGCCTCAGCTATGAATAAAGCTTGTCAATCTCTTTGGCTTCACATTCGTAACTCATATGCTGGGGACAATAGTTGCGTATCTGTCCCATTAGAACCACTGTGGTCAAAGATTCAAAGAACGTACGGAAAATAATATTCCTAAGCAGGTTCCAACTCTTCAGGTACAGAGCAAAAGAGAATGGCTGTCAATTCCATGAACCAGACTATAAAAATAGGTTGTAATTCACTAGGTCAGTTTTTAGCACTTAAGCCAGAGTAGAAATCCAGCTCAGATTTCACAGGACACCTTTTGAACCCGGAAGTAAACCAGGTAAACTTTACGGTAGGATGATGTGCCAGAGAGGATGAGCTGCCCACTTAATATCCACCCTCCCCTCCTTTTACTGTAATAATCTTGCATCTATTTAGGGAGGCAATGGGCTTAGCTAAAAGATTCTATTTCCTAGGCCCCTTTGCATCTAGATGTGATTATGTGAATGAGAAGTTACCGAAGAAGGCTCTTAAATGAGTTGACCGAAAGCTAGGAGACCCTTCTTTTCTTCTCCCTTTCTTCCTTCCTGCCTGGCTATGACAGCTGGAGATTCAGTTGCCATCATTCTTCTGACTGGTGCTAAAGATGATGGAACATAAACATAAAAGGAACTCGGGCTCCTACTGCCCCTGGGAAGTCTGTATGCCCACCCCGATCTGCCCTCCTACAAGCTTCCTTCACAGGAGAGGAAAACCTCTAACTTATTAGGCCACAGACGTTCCTATCTCCATTGCTATCAGCAGAATGCAATTCCTAACTGATAGAGCAGTGGCGCAGGGCAGACCCAAGGGACAGGGCTGTGAGAGTTTGCAGCTGAGATAAACGCCTAAGGCTGTCAAGTTCCCAGGAGCCTCTTCCAGAGGAGTTTCTGACCAAATCTCTTCTCTGAGCCTGGGCTTGAAACTTCAGGAGACAATGTGACATTAGTGGTTAAGAGTATGGTCTTTGGAGTGTGACCATCCCTGGGTTGAATCTCAGCTTTGCTACAACTATCTATGGTCTTGGCAAGTCATAGAACAACTCTGAGCTGCAGTTTCCTCATGTAAAAATTGAGAATAATAAGAGATCTTCTTTTATCCATTTGCTCTAAGAAGTAATGAAATAATATGAGAAATGGGATGAGTACATTGCCTGGCACACAATGAGTCTCAAAGGACTCTCAATTAACTCCTTCCTCTCCATAGAATTCCAATTACTCAATTAGCCTCTCAGGTTTATTTTCAGTTCCTTCAGTGTCATGGATGTGTGGGGTGTTATAACCCAATGTCAAGCTCAACATACATGTCTTAGAGGCATTTGACGTCCATCTGGGCTCCTTGCCCACCTGGACCAGGAAGCAAGGCACAGGCCCAGGTTAGGCCTTCATATTAAGGTTAACTATAAGGTCTAGTGACTGAAATGGAAAGAGATATGCTTATCTTGGTTAAAAAGAGTAAATTTTTACTTGAGAATTCAGATTCTGAATGTTCACAGCATGGATTACTCAAGAATCAAAAATAACTATCCTTATCTCCATCATTAAAGAAATAGAAATATTACATAGAAACATAAATATATCAGAATATAAATATAACTATAAGAAAGCTTATATGTTTCTAAATGGCATTCTATAGGATTTAGTAAAAGTAAGTACAATGCAACTTTTCTAAAAATTTGAAATTACATCAAAACAAAAAGTTACAAGGAGGAAAAAAGCAAGTAAAAGGCTCAGCCCTCCTCATCTCCTACACAAGTTTCATTCAAGAACTACCTCAACTCTTGCTTCCGTGACAAAGCTATCAATCCAAAGCTCTCTCTGTATTTCTGGATTCTCACAGTCCTGGGTCATACTACCCTAAGATTGCACATGGTCAGTGTACAATAAATACATTTTGAAAGAGTGGACATGTAAATGCAATGGCCACCTAACTAGCCTTCCCACTTCCTACCTATCCTTTACTCCACCTCTAGGATGATCACACTGCCCTCCAATTTAAACTCTATCAGGATTTCTTCTTTGTCCATTGCAGTGGACTTCTTTTTTTTTTTAACATTCCAGAACAATTCTTTCAAGAAAAGCTGACTCAAAAGTTCAGTAGATAAAGCAAATAAAGGAGGAGCTGTCCCTGTGGAGGTGGGGGTGAGAAGCCCAGAGCACTGCAGACCAGCTCTTTTGTGTTCCACAGTCCCCATCCCACTGTCCCTAAGAGGTTCCAGAGAGCACAATCTGCCAACCATTGGTTTAAACACTCCTTTTTAAATCCCTGATTTTCATAACTGACCTCCACCCCTAGCCCCCAAATATGCAAAGCAAACACTCAGCCATGTAGCATCACCCACAGTTTTCTTTGCTTATGCACTTGGCTTGTTTTGTTCCCTTTATGAAGAGCTCTGTTCTCCCTCTTGCTGTCTTGGTAAAACCCGATCCATGAGCGAAACCCCTGCCCTTCTGTCAAGTGTTCTCTGAGGGGTGTAAGTCACATTGGTCTCCTTTTCCTTTGGATTCTCACAGTGCCTGGTGTGTACATATTTCTTAGCTTTCTCTGTACCATCTTATAATCATATGCATTCCCCACTCCCATCACTCCCACTGGACACTATTTCTCAAGGACAAGCCCTGTATCTTATCAATCTTTGTGTTCCAGGTGCCTGTTGAAGAATCTGGAATATAGTAGATGCTCAATAAGTCACTGCTAAATGAATAGCTAAACAAAGTGATACATTATCACACTGATTATTTCATATTATTTGTTTTGTTACTCTACTTTTTCTTCACAGGCATATAATAAATCATTTGAAGACAGGGACCAAGTCTTATATTTCTTAGGTTTACTTTAACAAAATACTAAGGACATGGATACACTAATAAAATATTTTCTAATTGAAATAAATCACATTTAAAAGAGTTGGCACGGTATCAACAAATACATGTAGGGCATTCAGCACATGGTAAGTTGTACTAACATCAAACAAACATGCAATGGAAATAAAACATTTGCTTTCTACCCCAGAGACAAGACAAATATATTTTTGGTAGCAAGAAATCAATTTTGAAAATAAATGTGGCATTTAAATGTCAGAAAAATTTAAAAACTTAGAGTTTGGGAACATTAGATGCTTTTAAAGCTGGGGACTTCCCTGGCAAGCCAGTGGTTAAGACTTCGCCTTCCAATGCAGGGGGTGCAGGTTCGACCCCTGGTAGGGAAGCTGAGATCCCACAGGCCTCGTGGCCAAAGAAAAACAGAACGTAAAACAGAAGCATTATTGTAACAAATTCAACATAGACTTTAAAACTGGTCCACATCAAAAAATAAAAATAAAATAAAATAAAGTGACCATGCTATTTCAGAGTTCAAGAAGCCAAAATAAGACAGAACTAAGCATAGTCATATTGGTACCATAGACTTTAGAAAAGGTGATTTCAAAGTGTTACATGGAAAAATACGCAAGATCTCAGGCCAGAGACTCACAAAAGCAAAAGCTTCTCAAGACAATAGGGATAATTTCATAAAGGAAATTCTGACAGTATGGATGGGAAAGGTGTCTAAACAGGTCACGTGGCAGCTCAGGGAGCAATCTGACAAGTGCAGATTCTGTAAAGGTTCATACAGTAGATTAAAGGAGGGTAAATCACCACTGGTGAAGAGAGTGCCCTCCAGGGAGGAACAGTATCATTTGAATAGAAAGCCTAAAGAGTGTGGAGACTTGTGAGAAACCCTAATAACAACAGAAAGTCTTTTAAAGCTATATCTAGAGCAAGAGGAAGATGAAAATTGTTAGACGTCTACTTGGGACGGAAGGTATAAAATAATTGATGACAGAGAAGAAGTAAAGCCATTCAACTCTTTTTTGCTTTCTATGTCAAAGAGAATAAGTTTTTTTTTTTATATAAAAGGGTAAACACACTGAAGTGGACATGTGACGTTCAGGGTAGGTGGAAAACTGGGTGACAGAAGAGTTCGTAGCAACCTGAGGTTGTCAATAACTTTCTGGCTCATTGGAGTAACATTGCTCAGGACACAGGGAGAACTCACAATTCATATCTTGGCCACCCCTTAGGAAAGTGCTGATGGATCTGAAGAGGGAAACTATCTTCAACATGAAGGAAGTTCTACAGTAATGGACCATAATAGAACTCTTCCCTCTGCTTTGCCCAGCATCTATGATTTGATTCAACATATAGATACTACGTTTATTGAACACCTGGAAGCTTCAAAGCTGAGAAAACTAACTAATACATCAGAGACAGCAATGGAGGTCTAGGAAATATCCCAGCATATTGTAATTAAGGATTGAATCAAGTAAGATTCAACTTAATAGGGAGTGAGATCTTCCACTGGATAAAAAGAGAATTATTACAAAAAGTAAAAGATTTGGAAAATGTGGCCTAGAAGTGGTGGCTTGACTGAAAAGCATTTAAGAGTCCTAGATAGTTGTAAGCTCCATGCGCATCAAAAAATCATGATTTAGCTGCCAAAAATGTTAATTCAGTCTTAAGCAGCATGAATAGCAGCAAAATTCCAATAATAAAGATAAGGGTCCCACTCCACTATTAAACGTATGACCTACAATATTTTGCTCATTTCTGAGAGCTATATTTAGGATGATACATCACTCAATGAAATACAATCCAAAAAGAGCTATCAAGTAGTGTGGAAACTCAAAAATCATATGCTCTGTGTAATGACTGAAGGAACTGACGGCCCTTTATCTGCAGAAGGGACACTTAGAGAGGGAGACTAACACACTGTCTTCAAGCATTCGCAAAGCTCTCAGATTAAACTTGTATTGAACGTTTCCTATGTAGATCTAGGTTCCATAAGTAAACTTTAGAGGGAAGCCATCTTTGACCTGGCAGAGCAGTTCCCAAACTTGTTGACTTCAGAACCCCTTCACACTCAAAAAATGTTGAGGACTCCTATGAGCTTTTATGTGGGCTCTATTTATTGATAATTATATTTAAAATTAAAAATGAGAAATTGAAAAAATGTATTAATTCATTTTTTAAATTAATAAACCAATTACATGTAAACATAAATAGTATTTTGAATGAAAAATAACTGTTTTCTAAGACAAAAAATAACTTAATAGGAAAAGTGGCATTGTTTTTCATCTTTTCCAAATCTTTTTAATGTCTGGTTCAATAGAAGACAGTCAGGTTTCCTATCTGCTTCTGCATTCAGTCTATTATGATGTCACATGTCACTGAAAAATTCCACTGTGGGAGGATGAGAATTAAAAACACAAATAATGTCTCTGTATTATTATGAAACCAGTTTTTGATCCTGAGGGCCAAAAGGCTTTTTGGAACTCCCAGAATCCCCAGATGACACTTGGAGAACTGCTGGCCCAGTACAAGAAGAAATTATTAATAATTAGAATTATAAAAAATTGAGGTGGATTACCTACCTCATGAAACAACAAGTCCTAAGTTTCTGGAACTACCGAAGGAAAGGCTAAATTACCATTTATCAAGAATGTTATGTTTGAGGAAGAAGTATATGCTAAACAATCGTCCCTTCCAAATCAGTGTCATAATTCTATCGCGGTGTTAGAAACCACTTTTCCACAGAAATCTGCTTCTAAAGGAAGTATCATTTTAAAAATACCCCTGCCTATTAAGCAGGTATATGTACAGCCTTAGAGTTGCGGGGAATAGAGAGATCTGGGGTTCCGTTTCTCACTCAAGGCAGAATTCCCTACGTGACATTTCTGAGAGAATCACAGTCATCTAACATCAGAGGCTTTAACTCTGGTGATAAATGTTTATTTCAGGAAACTCACCTACTTTCATTCCCTAAATATTATAAATTCTTTAGTTTCCCTGGAAATCTCTGTCTTCTACCATTTAGAAGGGCTGCCCACTAGAACAATCTAGAATAATACTTCTCCCTTTTCTGCATGACAGGCCTTCAGATATTTAGAGACAGTGATTAAAATCACAGATTAGATGCCTTTTTTAATAAACAGATTACTTTGTGAGATAAATATGATTTTGTTGATATTTAAACTGTAATCTGATAACAGTGAGTGAAAAGCTATTCCCAAAAAAGCATTTTTAATGAAAAAATGACACATGCCCAGAAAGATATTGAAAATTTCTCTCTACAAAATTTTTTTTTTAATAGTTCCTTTAAAATACTATGCTGTGTTTCAGAGGAACTCTATAAATCACTCAGGTCTCCCCTTTACATGAACGATTAATTTACTAGTCTGAAGTTGACTTGTAGAAGGTACTTTTTAAGCTATATCAAAATGGAGTTTTCAGGCTGATTTATAGCAGATTAATCAAGATAGAATACAAAGTGATTTTGTGTTTTGTGAAGTTACATTATATGAAATCTGATTCAAGTTGCTGAACTGACTATTAATGAAAGAAATATGTTTTATATATCATAACCTGGAGTCAAAATTTGTTTATGTTTGAGCTGACCCATCAGTCACAAATGAACTTCTCCACCCACTTCCCACCCTAATAACAACAGAACATACTGATCAACAGCAGCATAGGTGCTCAGAAAATATGCATTCTAGCAGAGCTATGCTAATCAGCATTCACTTTCACGGATAGTCAATCCACACACAAAACCTAGGGCTCTGAAAAATAATGTGTATATATATATATGTGTATATATATATATATATATATATATATATACACACACATATATATATATGTATAACTGAATGTATAACTGGATCACTTTGCTGTCCAGCAGAAATTAACACAACATTGTAAATCAACTATACTTCAATAAAATAAATTAAAAAAAAAAAACAAGCAAAACCTAGGGTTCTGCGTCCACTCTCAAAAATGCATGAAGATGGGGAGAGTGATTAGTCCCTGTGGTTGCCAGGACCACATCTCAATTACTAGCTGCTCTCTAGTATGCAAATTTCCATCCTCTTGTTTTGTCTAACAAATTTCTCATGTTTTTCTAGGTCTAGGTATAGAAATTAAATTTAGGGTCCCACTTGTGGGCCTTTTAATAACAATATAGAACAAACCTAGTCTTTCAAGATAGGAAATATCTACTATTTTCCAAACTTGAAGAGGTGCTTGTGTTATCTGAAGTTCTGAATATGAAGAAGTACATATCAGGAAGGAGATTGAGCCCTCTCCCTTTTTTTTTCTGTCAGCACAAAGGACAGAGTGAAATAACTACAGACTGTTACTTTGTCTAAACTTAGAACACTCTCCACTTGAGAACTAAGTGAATTCATCTCTTCCAATCATTGCTGTAAATAATATCTACTTTCCTGCCCATAAACCACTAACATCCTTTTGTTTTCTGTAAGGTAGGTCCTTAATCCTCCCATTGTCAACTTTTCCACTTACCATAAAAGCCTCTCCCGACTTCCTTTTTTTTTTAACTCAGGTAAAATTTACATATGGTTAACTGCACAGATCTTAAGAGTACAATTTGATTTGTTTTGATAAATGTACACATCCGCATAACCACTACTCCAACGGAAATACAGATCATTTCCATCACCCAGGAATGTTCTTTCATGTCTCCTTTCCATCAATCAGTCCCCTATAGTTTTGTCTGTTCTTCAACTTCATGTAACAGAACATATGTTATCACGTAAGGCTCCTTTCACTCAACACAATGTTTTTGAGTTTCATCTATGTTGTTGAATCCACGACTTTATATTGCTGGCTAGTATTTCACTGTATGAATATATCACAATTACCTATGCTCCTATTTGTGGGCATTTGGACTGCTTCAGTTTGGGGCTATTGTGAATAAAGTGGCTATAAACTTTCCTATACAGGTCTTATCTTGTAGATGTAACTTTCCATTTCTCTTGGGTAAAATATCTAGGAGTAGTATTGCTGGGTCATCGGACAGGTCTAAGTTTACCTTCACAAGAAACTCCAGTTTGGAGGAGAGTTTCAGTTGCTCCACATTTGATTTGGTGTTAGGATCCATCCTCCTTTTTTTTGTTTGTTTTGCTTTGTTTCAATTAAATCAAGTTTCTTACATTAAGTCACTCTTACATTTTTTAATCATCAGTGCTCATCTAAAAAAAAAAGTTTTGACATTCCTACCAGTTTTCCAAAGTGTGTTTTAAAGTTTCCACCAGAAATACATGAGTTTTACCTACAAATAGTAGTATCAACCCTTTCCAAACACCCAACCCAACACACATGCTTTTTTAAAGGCTAGTTTTCAATTAGATCAAGTTTCTTGCAGTATGTCGCTTAAAATGTTTAATCAGCTTTTATGACCTAAAGAGATGTCAAATAAAATAATCCCAAAGGGGAATAAATTATGATTCATGCTATGGATAGAATTTTAAAACTGGGTCTTTGATATAATCTTCCCAAAGCCTAAATTTTAAGGAACAGCAACCTGAAATACAAAAGTTTAAAGAACTTTCCAAAGGAGATGCACCTAATAGAGGCAAAATGAAAACCTTCTCCTTACCCTGTCTGACAACCTTATGACAATTCAACATTGACCTTTATTTTTGGTTCAGGTAAAGGCTGACATTCTACTTTAAGGGGCAATTTAAGTCCAAATTATCTTTGTATGGCTTTCCTCTCTGAAAGCTAATATCAAATGCTTATTATAACTCTTTACTTTCACGCTATTAACAGTACCTTGTATTTATTTAATAGGATTTTCAGAAAATATTATGATGTTTTCTGAGATAGTAGTATATCCTTGGTCAACCTGATAAGTCGGGAAGGATCATTTTCCCATATTTTTAAAAAGGGCAAATAAAACATGAAGAATTAAGTAATGTCCAAGATCAATGGGGCAAAACTCAGGATTCCCAACTCAGAAGCTTACCACCAAAGCAGACCATTCTTTTTGCACAGGATTCACTAAATGTTACAGGTTCACTATTTTTTGTGTGTATTGCTGTGTTGGGTTTTTGAAAATGTAAAATTGACCCAACTTTTTACCATGGCACATTTATTCCTGGAGAGCTCTCTCATGGAATGGTTATTAGTGTGAAGGAGACATGGCACAAATTGCTTTTTAATCACATTGCCCTGTATGCCCAGGCAGGCAGAGCATGGCTGCCCTGAGCGCTCCCCTCTCTGGATAAACTCACCTCGGGCTTTTTTGTGTGCTTTTTTTTTTTTTCTGTGGTGGTGTTAACCAAGCAGGCAAAAGGATGGATTTTTCATAGATTCGTGTCAAATTCAATCACTTTAAAAAGTTGGAAAATAAGTTTTTCAAATCGCTTGTAACATAAAGAACACTCGATTTGCTATAGATCAAAAAGTTTAATACATTTCAGATGTATTGGATCTACAGGAAAATGGAAGAAATAAGGAAAGTTAACATTTTCTACTAGTAAATACTGAAGAGCCTTTTGGAGTGAGTAAGCAGGATTTATTTTTATGTTATACAACACTGGGTGGTTTGAAAACCCCGTTTATTGTATTATATCATTTTTCTAATACTGTCTTTTCACATGCATTTTCCTCTAACATCAAACATTTTTTAATACCACTATTTGGGACAGTTTTTCTAAACAATTACGTTTACCTTAGAAAAACATCAATGTCTTTTATCTCAGGTATTCGAGGCACTTTGTAAAACTTCTATCAACAGAAGCTAAAAATCTATCGTTTGGTTTAGTTAATATTTGAGTTTGCAGGAGTAAAGTCATCAGCCGACAGCAGCTGTGCTCTGTGTGTTAAATCTAGAGCAGGCATTAGTCTATCAGATATGCAAATATTTATATCCTCATTGGCTAAGTAAACTGTTCCACTCTGCAGAAATGATAGGTTTGTTTTGGAATACTATAAGTGACTCGCTTTCCTAATAATGCCATTTCTTTTGCTGAAATTCACCCTTCTACTTTTAATTCACCTAAAATTTCCAACACAAATACTAGCAGAAATCCTTATATACCTCTGGAAAAAGAAGTCAGATCAGTACATATCAAAGAATTGGCTAGACCAGATACAGACAAAAAAAAATTGCAATTTTGATCTGCAGTTTTCAAATATACAAAAGAAGGAAATCTTAGAAAAACACGATATTCATTTAAAAACTTTTTAAAAAGCAAATATATTAGGGTGTGAGTGTTAATGAATAAGGATTCAAATCTTTGCTTTTCAAAATGCGCCATACTAAATTTAAATAGTCACTTTTTTTGGAAAATCAGGGCTTCTTTTTCTAATTTCATGTAATTACAAATAAGCTTGTGGTAAATATGCAAATACATATATCTTTGTGTGCACGTCTGATTTTGTTTCTTTGGGATGGAGTCCCAAAAGTGTAATTGTGAATCAAGTGATATCAATAGTTTAAAAAATCTTGATGCTCATCGATAGTTGTTCAATCTCTATGAACCCCAATTTCTTATATTGCAAAATGGGATAAATAAGACATACCCGGCAAGATCATTAGGAGGACTAGAGACAAAAGATCTCAAAAATGACTATGAACTGTAACGATTTTCTATTTTTTCCAAAAGTATGGATTTATTCCTAACAAAAATAATCATCGATTTCCTAGATGAATTTTATTTTTTCATTTTTACATATGATCATTATCATCCTCTCAAAGATAAAAATCATCTATGATTTTGACACTGTGCTAAGGGTGGAAATATTTATAACCACCAATAGTGTCAGGATCTTTACACATATTTTCTCCTGTATCTCCACCTGTAATGGATCTTATAACTTTGTGAAGGCTGGTATTAATATCACAGTTTACAGACAAAGAAATCAGGCTTCAAAGAGGTGGAGTATCCACCCGAGGTCTCCCAGCTATAAGGCAGCTCTGCCCCACTCCAAGCCTGTGTTTCTCCCTGGGCTATGACATTAGTCACACACTGTGTAATGGGAAGGAAAGATTGTTCGAATAGGTCATAATAAAAGGCTTCATCATGAAGATGACATTTGAATTATGTCAAGCCAAGAAGAAGAAGGAAATTCAAAGAACAAACAGCAAGAACCAAAACCTTATGGTGGAAAATTATGTTGGTTCACTGAACAGCTGCCTTGTGCCAGCCACTGTCCCAGAAGACAGGAAAATGTACTTAAAAAGTCACTATTAGCAAGAGGTTCATAAGCAGGTAAGACAGACAAGGAGGCAAAATTATTGAACTGATATGATAACTCTTGTGTTAGAGCCATGCCCAGGATGGCGTAAGGCTCGGAGGACAGATACCTAACCCAGTTCAAGAGAAAATAGGCCACCTAGGTTGAGCCTGGAAGAATAAGAAAACTATAAGCTAAACCAAGAAGGATGCAAGTGAGAGCATTCCATGCAGAGGAAGCGGCATGTGCAAAGTTATGAAGGCTAAAGAGACCATGACCCATCGTGCAAGGTGCTGGAGGTTCGGAGTTCTTGGAGCACAGATGGGTTTAAGGAGAGAGCATGAAATGATGTTGGTGTGCTGGCAGAGCCAGATCACAATGGTTCTTTTGTGCTATGGGAGGGGCTTGAACTTCATACTGAAAATGACTTGCTCTACATATATTATTGAACCCTTTTGTTATGATTCCTACTACAGCAACGGTGACAATAATGGCAACTAAGTCCTAACATTTATGCTTCATATGAATAATCTAATTTAATCCTAAAAACATTATGAGCTGAATACCATTGTTTTTATGTGTCAATCGTTGTATTAGTCCCTTTGGATAGAAAAGTTAACAAAAATGTCATGAATTTAAATAGAGAAGAGCACATACAGATTTGCATTTTCAATGATCATTTTAGCAGGGATTTGGAGGATGGCATTGAAAAGTCTATTCGGTAAGATGAAACTGGTTATGGAGACTTCCCTGGTGGCACAGTGGTTAAAAATCCACCTGCCAATGCAGGGGACACAGGTTCAAGCCCTGTTCTTGGAAGATCCCACATGCCGCGGAGCAGCTAAGTGCGTGCGCCACAACTACTGAGCCTGAGCTCTAGAGCCTGCGAGCCACAACTACTAAGCCCACATGCCACAGCTACTGAAGCCCGCGCAGCCTGTGCTCTGCAACTAGAGAAGCCACCACAATGAGAAGCCCGCGTACCACAACGAAGAGTAGCCACCTGCTCGCGGCAACTAGAGAAAGCCCGTGCGCAGCAACGAAGACCCAATGCAGCCGTAAATAAATAAATAAATAAGTAAAGTAAATACATTTATTTAAAAAAAGAAACTGGTTATGAAATATCTACCATATCCAGGCAAAACATAATGAAGGCTGGTTTTAAGGAGGAAGTGGTAGGTCTTGAGAAGAGGAAATAGATTTGAGAGCTATTTAAAAGCAGGCCATGGTTACCAATTAGATATGGAAGAACACGTAATGGGAGGAACACGTAATGGGAGGAACCTGGAATATCAAGCAGGTTCTGGCTTTAGCATCCTGTTCTCCGAAATAGACAAATTTTATGCAGGAAGGTAATATCTTTACACTAGAAATGCAGGTTTCGGAGTCACAGTTTAGAGGCAGCATGTCCACAGTCATGTGCATGTATGAAGTCATGAATGTAGGAAGAGCAAGAAGATGGATGATAACAAACTCTGTTGTTTAAGGAGCCATTTATCAATTATTGGGAGTGCTGGTACGTGTACGGCTACAGCTCTAAAGCTGAAGGGCAACAATGCGTATTTGAAGTTATACACATGTACGTGAAAGGTGAACCTGTAAGTGGAAATGAACTTTCTAAAAGAAAGATTATGAATAGAGGTGGGTTGAAGATGGAATTAAGGAACGTATCTACATATGCTGTATGTATAGATGAAGACCATTTTAATGAAGAAATAATAAAGAGTCTTCCAAATGCAAAAAAAGATAAAAAGAACAGAACATGGCTCTTTGTTGATCTAATTATACTCTCAGACTTAGTTGTCCTTCGAGTCACATCACCCAAAAGCAAGAGAGTCAACTATAGCCAAGTGCCGTAACCTTGACCTTGGAAAAGAGTAAAGATAATTGATGGGTGTGAAGAATCAAACTCCTGGTCTTCTAACCAAAAATCACTAACCAACTATAGACTCCCTTTCTAGACTCACCTCAAATCTCTAGTCTAAATACTCATTTCTTTTGATTCCTTTTGATATGCAAAGCAACTAGTTAAAGATTTTAATTGACATTTTCAAGAACAAGTCATTGAATCTCACTTGACGTTTTCAAATTGAACTGATATGTTAAAAATTAATCCTGTGGAAACCAGAAAAGCAGTTTTACATGTGACAGGGAGAAAAGACAGTCTCAGCTTTACTTAGACTGATGAAAAAAAAAAAAACTTTTTCTATCATAAGTTTCTCCTTTTTTTTTTTTTTTTCCTGCGGTACGCGGGCCTTTCACTGTTGTGGCTTCTCCCGTTGCGGAGCAGAGGCTCCGGACGCGCAGGCTCAGCAGCCGGCCATGGCTCACGGGCCCAGCCACTCCGCGGCATGTGGGATCTTCCCGGACCGGGTACGAACCCGTGTCCCCTGCCTCGGCAGGCGGACTCTCAACCCCTGCGCCACCAGGGAAGCCCAGTTTCTCCTTTTTAAGGAGAGATAATGGGTTAGAGACCACTTCCACAATTGCTTCTAATGGTATTACTGCCTAAGAAATAGCATACCAAGACACTCCTGTTTGCTCTGTTAGCCATGCTTCCTTAATACACTAATCTATCGAGGGAAAATGTTTAGGGTTCTTCAATTCATAAATAAACTTCTAACTTGTTGAAGGCGAAACCAAATATATATACATATATATATATAAAACAATACTTACAATGCTATAGAAACCATCTTTTTTTTCTACTTTAGAGCAGAAGTACTGTATGGAGATAGTAATCAGCTGTAATTATTGCTTTTGAAAACTCAAGCTTTAAAACCCACAAAATACTTTAAAAATAAATGCAGGAAGCTTCATAAAATACATTTTCTCAATTCAACAAAGAAAAAAGATCAAACCAGTTAGGACACTCAAGTGTTATTTGCAGCAATCATGATAAGTCAATTTTGGCTTAAACCATGATTGTTAGAAACACTCACAAAACATATTATTTACCAGATGGCAATCTTACTCAAGCAAACACATAAAACTTATGTTTCATTATTATCAAATAAGGATGAACTTGCCAGTGGGATAACCTCCAGTAGTTAAACAAACACATCTCCACGAAATGAATGCCATCGTTTCCATCATTGGATAAGTATATGGAGTAAAGGTACTATCCTAATATTTAGCAGCACTAGCTTATATTCAAGAAACAAAGCTTACAACAGAATACACACATGCAAAATGGCATATTCTTATCTGCACTAGGACTTGTGCTTTCACTTTCTTAGTTAAAAAGTGATTGCATTTTACGGACTTCCCTGGTGGCGCAGTGGTTGGGAGTCCGCCCGCCGATGCGGGGGACGCGGGTTCGTGCCCCGGTCCGGGAAGATCCCACATGCCGCGGAGCGGCTGGGCCCATGAGCCATGGCCGCTAAGCCTGCGCGTCCGGAGCCTGTGCTCCACAACGGGAGAGGCCACAGCGGTGAGACGCCGCGTACACGCAAAAAAAAAAAAAAAAGTTTCTGCATTTTAATGTTGAAAGAAGGAACAGTCTGAAATTATAACCTAAGCTAAAACACCTGTATTAAATAAGTATTGGTTGATATTATGAAATGTATAAAGTAATCCTAAGACTTTCTTGTTAGTGCCCCTTCTATCAAATACAATATAAGAATCTATCAGGATCTATCATCCACAGAATGTACATTGTGAGAGTTGTAGTTTATGTCATGATATCACAGACTAATGGCAGGATTCGAAAAGTCTATTTGTGATGAACACCAGATTACCACATCAGTATATGTGTGTGTATGTTAGTCTGTTTGGAAAGTGACCCTTTTTGTAACTGGAAGTGTTTTTTAAGAAGATCATAGAAATTTAAAAATAATTTCAAATTTAGTTTAGTTTTTTTTTTAACTGCATTTCAACAATTAAAATAGAATGAGGATAGAGAGCTTCTTTAAGAGCTTATTTATTTGTTTCCTGGCCATAGGAATACTCTCAAACAAACTGTCACTCAGAAGCTCCATTGTAAAATGAGGCAGACACTCCACGAACTTGTATAAGTATGATGAGGACTCCAAGGTATTACAGCACAGGGAGCCATGGAATTAATCAGAAACTGAGACCATGGACAGAAACATCAGGCCTCTGTGAGAAACAGAAAAGACAGGTCTTTATCTCCTCACCTTCTCAGGTCCTCCAAGGCCAGAACTCAGGCACTATGGAATTAAATAGTATAGATCATTTATGTTCAATAAGACAATAGGAAGTCCAGATTGCCTCTCTCTAGGCTACCTCACTCACTGCAATGCCTTGTGCTGAAAATTCCTGGGTTCTGCTTTCCCCCTGAATTATTCTCTGCGACAGAAGTTGGTCAATTGTCAGCTTTCTGAATGAAACACGGTTCTTCCACGTGAAAATAACAGAAGTAAAAGAAACAAATTCTGGGCTTTGACAAGTTAAATGGGTATATTAAGTTAGAAAAGAATCCTGAAGACTTTCCTCATCCCCAAATGGTTCTCTAAAACTAATAGTTAAGGGCAGGGACTTCCCCCTGGATGACGCCAAGACGAAAGACACTATCTCCACAGAAGAGGAGGCAGACACTTCACCTGGCAGAACATTCCGCCTCTGAAGGGCAGGTTGCCTTTAGACTGCAACTTCCGTGAGGGTCGAGTCTCTCTCTCTACTGCATTCTGAATTGCACCGAAAACACTGAGGACTTGCAAAGAATGTTGGTTGTGACAAACAAAATGGATCACTTACACTGTACATCAGGACCAAAAACTTCAATGCACGCAAGCAGGGTCATTTCATCACTACCAAGGAGCCAGAGAAAAGACAACGATAGAGAGAGAGAATCTTTTTGACAGTTGTTCCTTTACGAGTTCCTACCTTGAACCAAAACTGAACTTGATTCCAGAAACAACAACAAAAAAGGTATGTGATGGGCTCTCTCCCTCTAATACTCTAACACATTTACTTGGGCTGTATTTTTCTTTATAAAGTCTATTATACTCCTTTTTTGCTGCTTAGAAAAAAATAAATGACCGAGGCAGGACACGTGGAAGCTCATCCAAAGACCAATTTTTAAGTGACCGTTTTATACATATAATTGAAATGTGTATTGCTGTTAGTCTTTCCTCTTTTCCCCCAAATTAAATGCTGGTGGAAATGTTTATACAACTGATAACACAATTGTAGCATCTAATAAAGACTTTTATTATTCATTGGTATTATAAACATATTTCCTTTACATAATTAGCATAGCTTCATTACAAAATCATTTGGAAAACTATCTCCCATAATTCCTCCACCCTTATTACAGCTCCTCTCAATTCTTTTACTCTTCCTGCAAATGATGAACATGTTATATGAGGAAGTACTTTTTAGCTTCCACTTACCAGCCTATCACCAGTCACAGAACCACCCTCCTCCAAGTGACAGGATTGTAGGACATTCTCTTTGAGATAAACACCAGAAGATCTGTTTTTAAATGAGCCATCTTCATATAATTGCCCAATGACTGCAATTACTTCAATAATTCTAACTTAATTTTTCTCAATTGCAAAGACCTATATTCCTTATCAAAATGAAAAAAAATCATTTTATGGCTACAGAGAAAGAGAAATTGAACCTCTCTCCCTATACACTTTACTCCCTCGAGGACAGAAGGGATATAGTGAACAGCGTTTCTCTCTGTTAATGTAGCTTGAAATTCCGCAATACATTGGAATAGGCTCTCTCCAGCAGACCACTGGGAAATATCATCTATATATATTTGTGCCACCAGTTCTCATATACATCCCTCAGTGCCCCTGGTTAATAATGTGATATTTCCCTAGATAAGGAAAGGCACAGAGCCATGACCCTTTTAAGCAGGACAGCATGACAATATAAGTTCCGATCTGCCATGAAGGCAAGGTACCATAGCCTTTCCTCTGCAGCAAATTCAAGCGTGTAGGTGGTTAAAGAGGCCTTAGTCAGAATCTGAGTGCTCTCTCTGAACTTTGTCAAGAGCTCCCCTGTTGGTGCCAAACTTCATTGCTGCTCAAAAAAGTCCGAGTGTGGGAAGTTCTTTGCTCTTTCCTCTCTCCATCCGGGAAAGGGGAACAACACATGGGAATTAGAGTTAAAGGATCCAAACCCTAATCTCACCCCTGCCACTTCATGGCAGGCCACTTTTCCTCGCCAAACCTCAACTTCCCCACCTGAGAAATGGGGACAATATGAATCCTCATTTCATGGGGTTGTGGTTGGAATCTAAGGAGACAGTGTAGCTCTAAGTGTTGTATAAACTCTTGAGCTTATTGTACCCTTTTATCATTGAGAATACAATTATGATTTATTAATGTTAGCATACTAGGTTAGGGCTATTGTTTTCTTGGCACATTTAGAACTAGAAAAATAAGAAAATAATTCCTATTGATTTCATAACAAGCTTAGAAATATAAAGCTGAAAAACTGGACACTTGTAATTAAGCGGCTCTGTGCTCTCTTATTTTTAGAGTACAATACAATATTGTAACTCTTTACTTTTATTAACTGCCAAAATCAATCTCCAAACCCATTTTCTCAATATTCTGGAATAAAAAGGACAGGATTTTTTTCCTTAGACGCACAGATGCAATTTCATCTACACGCATGCATTTCAGAAGCATTATTTAAGCCATAGTGCATATAATGAACAAACTGTAATCATATCTTTGTCCCAACTCAATTACAAAATGAACTCATAACTTAGAGCCCCGCAATAAATATCTATTTCCAATTTTAGGCTGATCATTAAATATGGTTCACACTAGGAATCTGTTAAATGAAAGAATGTTAAAATTCACTTACATCACTTAGAGCATATTTATTCTGATGACTATTAATCCACATAAAACAAGTGGTACATCTACAGAGACAACAGCGTTTCAGGAAAATTCCATTCAACTCCCATGAATTGCTGGCTGTGTTCCCTTTAGTTCTGCACCTCTCTCTCTTTCTCTCTCTCCATGTGTGCCCTTACCCTTTCCGCACCAGTACCCCTTCTTTTCCTCACGGACATTGGTGTTCATTTCCTTTCATCATCCTCCTACCTATCAAATTTTACTCTCTGGGAAAGAAGTGGAATAAATTATTCACATACAGATATGCTCAGTGATAAGGTCCCAAAAATTAGAAGTCCCAGGGGTAACTGAATTTTAATAGGCAATGTTTGTCAACCTAGTAAAATTTTCCTTTACCTAAAAACCCCTGAAAAAAATATACCTGTTTTGAGATATTAGGAGCTCTGTTATTTTAAACAAATGAGGCATTTTTTGGAACTCTACTTCTTTATCTGTGAAATAACAAGACTGAATGATATAGAGTTTCTAACATTCAACCATCTTTTAAATCTAAAAAAATGGTAACTTTATATGGTTTAACTCAATAGCTTAAAGGTTATAAACATAAATACTTTGATAGGCTAGTTAGTTTAGCATAAATGTGCCATGTAGGTAGTTGTGAGAAAACCAGGGAGTACTGGGGTATATAGGAACCTGAGAACACATGCCTCATTGGAAGAGATTCAGACTAAAAACAAACAGCCAAACAAACAAGCAAAGATCACTATGTCAGTCAAACTAAACGATGCTGAAGTGAGGGCTGGTGGACCACCAGTTGGTGAAGGCAAAACTAGATGACTGGGAGGGTGGGAGGGAGGGAGACGCAAGAGGGAAGAGATATGGGAACATATGTATATGTATAACTGATTCACTTTGTTATAAAGCAGAAACTAACACACCATTGTAAAGCAATTATACTCCAATAAAGATGTAAAAAAAAAAAAAAAAAAAAAAAAAAAACTAGATGACTACAGAGAGTTCCTCCAGCTCCAGCTCTCTGTGAGCCCTGAAGTCCATCTGGCTAGGGAAGACGAGTTCTTAAAAAATATTAACTTCACTCTTCTGCCACCATCGAGACATTGTTGAGGAGCTATGTTATAAGGTAATAGCTTCAACAAGCAACATTCTGCTTTTGCCCCTGCAAAGACAAGGCCTGGGACAAGAGCTACCGTGATAAAGAAACTAGAAAGCAAGAAAAGGACAAGTCAGTATGAATGGAAGGGAAGTGAATAAACTGCCAAATTTTCCCCATGACAAATACAGAGGTTGTGGAACTCTGCTTTAACTTCTCCATTCCAGAAAAGAACACACTTCTCATCATGGGCTATGAAAAAATAAATGGGGCAACTCTGAAATGTACTATCATTTATAGATAACAAGTTAGTCTGAATTTTAAAAATAGGCCGAAAAGTAACCAAAGGTTTCTTCCACTCTTTAAAAAGTGTCTTTATGGATCTCACATATATCGTCTGAGAAGAGCTCCACTTCCCCATTCTTAGTATTTGCTGGACAATAAAACAGAAAATCCAAGCCACATAAGAATGCAAATGCCACCATGCAAGTTTGCTTAGGTTAAATGCATACTCATAATGGGTTATAGGTTTACAAAATCAATCTTACCCGCACTTGAGTCAGTTGTGGAAGTCTTAATATTGACCACGTTTACTCAACTGTCTGCCACACATATCTCATGGCTATATATATAAATGATATGCACCCTGTCTTTAAAAAAAAAAAAGCAGTTTAAAAAAATCTTTTGCTTTTCTCTTTTCTTTAATGGGAAAATGTCACCAGATCAAAATGTCTATAAATATAGTATGTAGATGTTTATGAGAACATTTACTGACTGCAGATAGAGGAACTACCATAAGCAATACAGAGGAATCTTAAACATGTATCTCTTACAATAAAAAGGTAATATACTTCAAAGTTTCACACAAGAAAAGAGAAACACATTTCTTCTTTTGTCTCCTGCTTGCCTAAGACTTTGCACATGAACAGATCTAGGATCTGAATCCATTTCAAAACCTATATAAATCTGGTAATTTTACTTCTAAGGACTTTTGAGCATTAGAGTTATACAATGCTAATAAAGTGTGGTAGATTTTGAACATGTTTTTGCTAATGAAATCGACAAAGAAGGCGCTATTAAGATGCATGGTAAAATTTTAAAAGAGTAGAAGGTTTCTGATTCCTTGGTTACATTTTTAAGTACTACAGGACATCAAATTCCCAAACAAAATATATTTGTTTGGTTCATCTTGCTTTTAAGCAAAGGTGGTTATAAAATATGGATGTCTAGAATCTATACACATTCTGCAGAAATCACTGCAATCTGGTTGAAAGCATTCCTGGAAGATTTATAATAAAATTTAGGAGAGTGACTCATTGCTGTCTCACAGTATCAAGCCTCATGTCTTATGAAGAAAAGCATATACCTACTCATAAAGAAATAACAGTACTTTACAAAATAGCTCTTTTTGTAAGCAATACAGTGATTGATCCAATCAGATGTGTGATTCTCAATATGAAATATCTTTGACTTAACTAACTAAAAATGATTGCAGAACCTCAGTGATTTCTACTCAGTATAAACCCCTTGGATCTTCTCACTACTATCGCAAACATGGAATAGCTTTACCATGGGTTACTAGCTAATCATCCCACACTCAAAATATACAATATCTAAAATGAGAAAGATAATGTTGAAATTGTCATAGATTTGGAAAATCTCAGGGTAGGAAAATGTATAAGCCAGGTGAAAACCCCAATGCTTACAGAGAACAGAGAAGGGACGAGATGTGAGACATGAACTGTGTTGGTCTGAGACAACAGGAGATCCCATGCCCCATCTCAAGGGACAAGAGCCACTTTTCTCTGCCAGCCTCGTCATTTAAAAAGGTTAGTATCCCATGGCCAGATCTTCTAAGTTTTTCAAGAAAAGCTGGAAATCTGGATCTTGTGAATTCTCCCAACTTATAAGCGTTGGCAACTAGTTCAAAAATTATAAAACCTAAAAGGAACAGACATAACCTATCTGGAGATCGTGGCCTATCTCTAGGTCACAGGTTAGCAAGCTACGCATAGAGACAGTCCAGGCTTTCTGACTTGCATCTCTTATTACTACGTTCCTGCCAAGCTGCTCTTGCCGGGGTTCAAACACTTCTAACTATGACGAATGCAGCACTCCTCAAGTCACAGTCTGTATTTTGGACAGCTCTTCCTTATTGTGAGTCAAAATTTGTCATCGTTTTTCTAGAGTCACCCCTCAGCATCACAGAAACCTTCTTCAACATGAAAAGCTTTCAAATACTTGAAGACATAAGATATATATTTGGATGAATGATTAAACATTTCAAAAAAACACACACATATATATATACACACATATATATGATTCTCACAATTTAGGGATATCTTTTTAGACATAAGTCCAATCCTTCTTCATATGAGTTAAAAATTAAAAACAGAACTAGCATAGGTCAGGTGATGGAAAACATGAAGCATATTGTCAAGGGAGATTTTGCCAGTGGCTGGGGAAAACAGAGAGGAAGAGAAGGACCTCATCGGAGGCTGACGCAATACTCCATGCCTTTCCAATCCTGTACCATGATGAGCTCATTCCTTTCCTCAGGTCAGTGCATCAGCGCTTGTGGACAATGGCCCTGTCCATTTCCTCGCATTTATAATTCTGAAATGCTACATCCCACTCCTTTATCCTCAATCAATTCCTCTCATATGTACATCCAGTTCAAAATTCCACTTCTGGGTTTCAATCCTCCGTGGACCCGCAGCAGTCTATTCCACATCCTTTCCCTCTTGCTAATCTCTTCAAACCACCTTCCTCTCCTGCTCCTTCCACAGAAACTTGTTCCCTTCCTTTCTTACCTTTTGAACAGTTTTCCAATAAGTCTCCATTTGTCACTATTTCTCAGTTGCCCATCCCCCAAATATTGTTCCACACAAAAGATTTCCAGTGATAATTATTGGAGATGGTTTAGAAAATAGTTGTATAATACTATTCATTTGCCACCTGTAGTTAGCTGTTGAAAAAGCCACATCAGAAATGAATAGCATTGTGCTTTTTTTTCCCTCAGACATGTGAAAATGTGATTTTGTGACAGTTTTGTTAGGGGTGAGAATTTTGCCTTCTTCTCCCCTTCATGAAATGGTCTCTGGTGTCAACATTGCCTATGAAGTGAGTAAAGGCCCTTGAGTTGCAGCAGCCATATCAATTCTTTTTTAATCAAGGAAAGAAGGATAAGATGAAATCTCCCTCAGGTGCTAAAAAGATAGCAGCTTATTTAAAGAAAGTATTTACTCTCTTTGCTAATTACTTAGGTGTGCTCACACTGATACCAGCACAGAACTTTATACCCTTCAACCATCTTCAATATATCATTAAATTAAATTCATAAAGAAATGTGGGTTTAAATCAGAAACATGCTTCGGCAATCGGGACTATAATATCTTTCGACTTTCTCACATTTTTTTTTAACAGAAGAAAAGAAAACTAATAGAGTTCTCCTGAGAGGCAAAGAACATTTATCAACTGGGCATATATTCTCAGCATAAATATAGCATGACTGCCCTCCTTTGACTGGGGTTTTGAAGCAGAGAAAGTATCCCATTATCCCAACTATTTTACTCAGTAAAAAAGAATTTGATTAACAGAAAAATACAGACTGACCAATATAGAGAAAGAACTTTAAACTACCCTTCTCAGATTTAGTAATGGACTATTTCTTGCCCAGATTCTTTTCTGAATTTTCTACATCCCCAAGGAAATCTCTATTTTCTCCTTCTTTCTTTCAGTGAATATTTACTGAGTGCCTTCTATGTGTAAAGAACTATAGTAGGGCATGGAGGGGAAAGCAGAGCACAATAGAGACAGGACCTCTACCTTGATGGGATATTATATGACTGTCTCCCCAGTTCACTATTTAGTTACACTTTGTGATGAGTGTTGGATAAAGGAGGATGGTAGGGTAGAATAAGGGCATCCAGCAGAAGGACCTGGAAGGTTGGCAAATGCTTTCTTTAGGAAATGAAAAGGCAGAAATTAATTATTAAGCATGTGGAGCCGGATGGGGATTTGCAGGGGAAGGGAACAGAATATGAGAAGGCTCTGGGTCACGAAGGAGCATGGGCACTAAAGGGTCTGGGATTCAGAGAGTGAGCAGGAGAGAGGTTCAAGCTCTGTCATTCAGGATTTGAGACTGTGTTAAGGATTTTTGATATTTAGCTTTAGAGCAGTGGGAAGTTAATTAGAAAAAACAAATGGAAAATCGTTTGGAACAGGTATGTGGGAATATCAATTAAGAGGCCATGTGGTCAAGGGGAAGAGATCACGGTAGCTTCATCTAGAACAATGAGACTGTCGGAGGAGAGAAGTGGAGAGCCAAAAGAAATTTAGGAGGTAAGACCACCAGGAAGCGGTAAACACTTGGAGATGGGAGGTGAGAGACAGAATGCAAGGTTGCCCTAGGGAAAAGTAGAAGATTCTGTTTGGCGTGGGAGGGATGATAAGCTCAGCTTTTGAGAAATAGACTTTGCCTGTGAAATCGGAGGGGGGTTGGGGTGAGGGTGTCCCATATGAGTCTGAAGGGGCTTCCACACTAGAGAAATACAATTACAAGTCATCACTGTAGTCATTCTATAATGCAGACAGTACTTAAAGCCAGGGGCATAAGTAACATTTCCTGGGGGAAGAAACATAGCCTGCGAAGAGAAGTGGGATAGGACAAAGCTTTGAAACTCAAACATCTAAAGATTAGGGGGGAAAGAGTGAGTTGATAAAGGCAATGGAATAGAAGTATCTAGACTCAAAGAAAAACAAAAATCCGGAAGACATCGTGTCATAAACCAAGAGAAGAATATGTTGTTCATTTAGGAGAGAGGAATACAATGTCAGAAGAGGCTGAGGGAGGTCACAAAAAATGAAGACCAAGAATTCACGTAGGTTATTGTCGGCCCTTCTGAGAGCTGAATTGATTCAATGATGAAACTCAGGTTGAGTGGGTTGAAGGGCAAGGAAATAAAGACAATGTCAAAAAACTTTTAGGGAGATGAGTAACTAAACTTCACATAATATTCTGGCCATGTCTGGGAGTGTCCTAAGCTCTGAATCCTCAGGGAAAAATAAAACTACCATTTCACACACTGTCATAGCCACCTAGTCTCCCAGTCTCTGTCTCCCCCTCCATCCTCCATCACCTCTCCCACTCCGCAGAAATTCCTATTCCAATCTTGCCTTCCAACTTCGTGCCCACTCACCTCTCTCGCCTACACTTTACTCCTTAGACTCTGAGCGTCTGAGTAAGAGTAGACTCCGTTGGCAATTTCATAGGCAGGGGACACTTTTATAATGTGATTGTTCAGATGTATTCTGCAGACACATTTAACTCATGAGCCTCACAGTTCAAACGACTGATGGCTGATAATTTCTTAAGAAAAGGCAGAAGGACTTGATTTTTTAATGTATTAGGGAGTTAAAGAAAAAATGTCACCGTTCACTTGTGCCACCTCAACCATAACTGTACTGCATTGAAATTGTCCTTATCTATTCAATGACTAACTGTATCTTGTCATGTAAAGGCTCTGACATGACAATTAACATCTCTGTTATTCTGCAAGTAAAATTAAATTGCTCACTAGTAAAATAGAATAAAGACAACCAGAAAAGGCAGATATGTCACCTATCTTTTTACCCCCATTCTATCCCCATGTGCCTTTCTCTATAACTTACAGAGAGAGTGGGGGGAAAGACTTTAGACATTTGTCCCATGATGTAATAGAGGATTCAGCCACCAAAGCATATTCATACCTATCAAGTTACCCTGCTTATTGTAAGGAGACAAGTGTAGGCAGAATGTTACACACGGAGCCCAACACAGTTCACCTTTCCAAAAGCCCCTCCTGTGTCCTTCCCAGTATATGTCTTCAAGGATTAAGTAAATTGTATGCAGGACCTACCTGTGCCAGGCACTATAATAGGTGTATTATGTACATTCCCTCCATGGGTGATCGGTTGGTATTTCTGTTCTCGTTTTTCAGATATGGCTAAACTAAAGAAGTTAAACAATTTGCCCAAGGTCAGCCAACCATTAAACAGATAATGGCTAAATGTCTCCAAAAGTGAGTCTTTCTACCCCACCATGCTGCCTTCCTAAGTGAAAGTTATTTTCAAACTGAGGAACTAAATCAATGTGAGTTATTAAATTATATATACATAATACATATATATATATATATTCTAGGATATATATATCCTAGTGTGTATATATACACATTAGTATATAGTGTGTATATATATATGTACACACACACACACACACACACACACACACACACACACGCTGGAATCCATAGGTGGGCTGTATAGTGTCAGGTTTAGGAGACTGGACTCTGGAACCATATTCCTTGGGTTCAAATCCCAGCTTTATTTCTTACTGGCTGTGTGACTGTGTGACTTTGACATTGAGTGAGTTACTCAACTTCTTTGTACCTCAATTTCTTCATCTGTTAAATGGTGATACCAATGTTCCAAACTCACAGAGCTTGTGAGGATTTTGTATAGATCTTTAAATACAGCAAATGAATAGTAAATCCCATAAAAGTATTTGCTAATATCACCATATTATGAACCCAAATGAGTGGCCAGTACTGCTAGCTCCAACGGTCATCGGTTAAGATTCCTAGAAAGGTCCATTAGATTTGCAAAAAGAAAACGAAAACAAAACTTTCCATTCTATGCAGGTAAAATAACCATGTGGGCCAGAAACCTGCACCTCCAGCTGTGCATCCAACTCACTTGCAAAGCTGGGAATGTTGGCCCTGATTCTAAAGTATCTGATTGAGGTGGTGTGAAGGAGGGCTTTGAAAGGTGGGTTTTAGCACTCTCCACCTGCTGTACCACCGTGGCTGAGAACGACCGAGAGAGCATTGAAAAACCTCCACCTTCATTGTAATCAGGAAAAAATCAGATTAAAATAGCATGCTTCCTTTCTTTTTTAAAAAAGATCAAGGATGGGATCCGCTAAAATGTTAACAGCCTTTACCTTAGGGTGGTAGAAGCATGGGCAATGTTTACCTTCTATTTTATTTTTTATGAAGTTTTAAAAATGTTACCATTCACTTCTATATTCATTCCACATATCTGTTTTGGGACCACAAGCTTGGCACATTTTAGGCACTGAAGACGTGACCCAGAACAAAACAGTCTCTGCACTTGTGGGCTTACAATGTTGGGACGGGGGAACGGCTTAAATAAAGAAAAATAGAATATAAGGTCAGCCTGTGGTATATGCAATGAAGGAACAGAGAAAGATGATTGAGAGTAACTCCTGGGCTATGATATTTAGGATGGCCAAAGAAGATCTCTCAGAGAGGTGATATTTGAGCAGACCCTGAATGAGACGAAGGCCCCAGCCATGAGCATCACAGGGAGAAGAGAATGAATATTCCAAGGCCCTGAGTGTTGTAAACATACATTTCTTTTATAATCAGATTTAAAAACATAAGGTTATTTCGTTTGGCTGAAAAAGGAAAAAATTTTTCAAGACCCTAGCATGTTCCCAAGCCCTGGAAGGACCTCCATCATCAAACTGACCTCCCTGACACTCTGAGTATCAACTATGAAATAAGGGGGTGGCCCCGAACGTCCACCCTTGGTTTTATAGCACTAGTTTCAAAAGCAAATTATACAAGGGACTAGGGTGGTTTCCTTCACTCACCAACATCTCAGAGGAAAATGTGAGTCAGCGCCATTACCTTTCCACGTCAAGGAATCGCTGCTGGATGCTTGCACGGTGCCCAGCAACTGAGGGGTTTGGGGCGTGTAAGAGAAGCATGAAACATGTGCTAGCTATTGTTTAAGCAATCCCAACAAAAATGCTACATGTCTGGAATTAGACATGTAGAGACTGCAAAACTGAGTGCAGTTCAGGTCTAAACTGCTACATGTGCAGATGACCGCCAGAGAAAGGGTACTCAGACAGTGGGCTCCAGAGGCCATGAACTGTGATGGACACTAAGGAGGAAGGACAGTCATTGACCGACCCCTCCAGCCCCCTTTTGCCTAAATACATTGTTTTTATTTAGTCCAGGAAAAGCAATAAAAGTGTCATGGTCATGAAAATCCCAACAAGGACAAGTATTAGGCATTTTCCGTTGCTAGGAATAGAGACCCTCTCAAGGTCATGAAAGGAGACTGATGTCATGGACATTAGGAATCCAAGGACAGGAAACACAGCAGAGCCGAACCTCGACTTGGAAACAGGATGCGGTCACAAAGACCACTCCTTCAAACCTTTAGGGCCCGTAGGGTTTCATCTTTACTTCTCAGCTCATTTGACCTGGCCTCTTGGCTCAGCTGTTTCCTCAGCCCTTTATGTCTTCCGTGTGGGTGTGATATTAGGAAAGCAGTCCCGGCACTAATTCTATACAACCCTGACCTTTCCTCTCAAAAGTACATCATAGATGGCAAAGCGAGACAGAGGCATGGACACATATACACTACCAAACGTAAGGTAGATAGCTAGTGGGAAGCAGCCGCATAGCACAGGGGGATCAGCTCGGTGCTTTGTGACCGCCTGGAGGGGTGGGATAGGGAGGGTGGGAGGGAGGGAGACGCAAGAGGGAAGAGATATGGGAACATATGTATATGTATAACTGATTCACTTTGTGATACAGCAGAAACTAACACACCATTGTAAAGCAAATATACTCCAATAAAGATGTAAAAAAAAAAAAAGTATGATGGACTTGGCCAGACCTTGTAGACCACTAAGCTGCCCAGGGTCAGGAGGCCACCTGTGTTCTAGTCAGCTGTGACAGACGGTGGGCCCTTAGTAGGGGTACATGGGTGTGGCAGTGAAAGAATCCTGCCTAGTTCTGATTAAAACAGGACCACGGCTTCTAGAACGTGTGAGAAGATCCGCTGGGCCTACCAGCGGTAGGCCCTAAGAAAGATTAGGAAGGTCATAGTTTATGCTGTCAGTCACCATCTGCTCTGGTCTAAAGGGGTACAGATTTGCTGGTAAAGGATTTTGAGGGACAAATTTTAGGGATTCAAGGGACTTGCATGGAGAAGTTAAAGAAACAATCTCAGAGTACTAAAAAGTTCCCTTACCAGAGTTTAAACCAAATTTCCTCTATCCAGATGGCTTCCAAGGCCAAGAGGGAGGGAAGTCCTGCTGGCTTTTTATGTTGGTCTTCATTGTTGTTAATGATCCCCAGCTGTAAGGCTCCCACATCTCTTTAACCTCTCTCTGGTTAGCCTCACATCTCCGCATCTCTTGCAGGGAAAATGGAACTCAAAACATAGCACCCACTTCCCCAGCAGAGCATGTACTGTACAACACCGGAGGTCAGCCCCCAAATGGACCCCAAGTACTGCTCAGCATTGCCAGGACCTTTCATTCATCCTAGAAGAAGCCAGCCTCAGCATTCTCATTCCTGGAGGCAGCGTGGAGCCATGCCAACTGCCAGCAGGAGAGCGGGGGCGTGCGGTCACCTGAGGCCCATGCAAAGGGCGTTCTCTTTTGGATGAATAGGAATCACTGCCAGGCAAGAGCAAAATTTTCAGGGATGAGCTATGCATTAGGGATTCTGCTTCTGAAATGGGACCCTTGGCCGCATAAATTTTCTGCACAGGAGTGTGCAGCTAAAGTAGCGATGTATTCTCTTATTCACTCATAAAAAAACCTTTTCCTGAGTTGGCTATGGCCTGCCAACACTGCAGAGGCAGTGAACACAGAGCTGAAACAAGTCACTGTGTGAAGGAGTTCAGAGTCTGGTCAGGGACACACAGTTTGCCTTCACTGCACCGTATGGAAGGTATGCATAGGTGTGAGTGTAACATGGAAGAGGAACACTCTGCTCAGGCTGGGGGCAGCTCTCTGGGAAGGCTTCCTGGAGGAGGTGACATATAAAATGCATTTTGATAGATAAGTAGGATCCAACCAGATTATATATGCACGAACAATCAAAGGAATAAAGGAAAGGAGAGAGGAGACTTCCAGGTAGAGGGAGCATATATGCAAAGATGAGAGGCATGAGAGAATGTGGTATAGGAGAAGAACTGTGAACCTTTCTTAGGGCACATATGATGACCTGAGAAGGATGGGTCAAGAACTGTGGCGAGGCACCATGACGTATGCCGTACTAGGGAGCAACACTTTATCCTGGTGCGAAATCCACTTCTAAGAACCTGTTTCTGACTGTTCAAATAAGTGCTGGTCATTGACCTCTCTGACTACCCCCATACCAGATTGTTTATTGAGACTTATAGGCTAGTTAATTATTAAGTGCTTTATTCTGTTTTGTTTTGTTTTTAACTGTTTCCCGTGTAAGTTGGTTCTGCCTAACCATAACACCAAATCCAGGAGAGAAGGGAACCCTTTGCTCTCATCCCCAAAATAGTAGGCAGTGGACAAATAGTTGTTGAAATGAATTGAGAATGTCCTTGAGAGGAGACTGCTGCCTCAGTAGCAATGGCCAGCAGAAGCTTTCAACTTCTTTATTGAAAACACTTCCTTCCTCCTCCCCAACACGTACACGCTTTAGAACACATCCACTAAATCTGCACAGTAGCATTCCAATGGTCTATCGGAGGGTCTTCAGCCCAGTCCCAATGAAATGCCCCCAAGTGCAGGTGAATCTTTTATTCTAGGATTTTAAGAATGGACCCAATAAAGAAAATTTGACGTGGAGGCATGGAATCAAGTTTCCTTTGTTCTTTCATCTTATTCTGGGCCAGAGGGCGCGATATCGTCCCGGTGCCTTTATTAGAGTTCTCAAGAGGAAGAGAAGGAGGGATTTGAATCTTAACTCTGAAGATCCCAGTCAAGAGGGGGCAGCCCTGGTGGCACCCAGGCCATTGGAAAAGGAGGCCGGCTTGCAAGCAGGCAGTGACGTTTCCTTCCACCCGGTGTGACAATGGGTCTGCACTGCTTGCCGAAGCATCACCCACCTGGCTTTTCTCTTCTCTTCTCCCAGCCCAACACCATGGTTCTTCTTCCCCTAATTTCCTAATTCCTGATACCTCTCCAGTATTCTATTTAACAAGGTTCTTCTGCCCCTCTTTTGTTAGAGACATAAATATACCTTTAAGTGCAAACAGTAGAAAAAACAGGATATCTCTGATTGTAGGTACAGGGATGGTTATGTAACTAATATATCTTACTTTGGGCAGTGCTTGTGTCCTGATTCTTGTTTTTTTAGTTAAGCCCTCTATAAAAAGGAGAATGGATTTTGTGTCTATCTGATTCCAATGCCCTTTTTCTTCCCTATTTATCACAAAGAAATTTCAAAAGAAAGGTCATAAAATTCATGTAAAAGTTGTGGTGAGGTTGCTCTATATTTCTAGCATATCTAGCGTTTATCTACCAAAAGGCAGAAGCAACTAAAAGAGGAAAGGTAACTAACCTATTTCAGGAACCTCATACATGCTAGCACTTTACACATATGCTAATTCACTTCCTTCTAACGTCTCTAGGAAGAAGGTCTTTCAATAACCAGGATAAAGATGAGAACACTGATATCAATTCAATAAGTGACATTCCAGGTTGACACCCAGACCTGTCTGACTTCCAAAGTCTGCTCCTTTTCCTGTACCACACAGCAAATAAAAGGCAGATCCCACCCCCATATAAACATTTACCTCCTCTCGGAAAACACCGATTACACACCTATTGTACCCACCACTGTTTTAGAGGCCACAGATAGAAAGTGGGGAAGACAAGAAAGGAAGGGGGAAAAGTCCCCACTTCCAGGGCTCAGGAAACAGACCATTTGTATACAAAAGCCAGAGCATATAAGGTAAAATGGGAGTACTATTTCAAGTCACACATCAGCCCTGCCGGATGGACAGTTATAAAAATTCTGTCCCGAGAGTTGCTGAGATTTTCCTCAAATGCCAAAAGTCAGTCTGTTAAAAAATCACACCCCTGAGACAGATCTGCAATCCCTCCCTGACTCCATGTCATGTTTCCTCAGTTTACTTCCAGTCAAAATGCATATTTTTTCCCCACTGCTCCCAGGGCTGGGGGTCAGCCCAACTAATGAACATCAAGCTGTCTTTTTTCCCTGCCATCAACAATGGACAGATAACAAAATGCAGGTTCTGATCCTGGCATGTTTATTGTTGGTGATGATGTATAAACTGATGGCCGACAGCTTCATTTTCTCTAAGCTGGGAAGGCCCTGCTGGGAGAACTGGGGAAGAAAAAAAACTTGATTTTGACTAGGAGTAAAACAGTTGGATAAACATGACATGACATGGGTGTCAGAGTGCATAATGTAACCGCGTGAGCCCAGATGGGACTAGAGAACACACAGGCAGGGATAGAATGCATGGAACAGAGATTCAGGCGTGGATTTAAAACCCTCTGTACTCTTACGAGATTGTGAAATATTAGAATGGAGTTTTGACTGAAAGGCAAAAGTGGGAAAGGCCTTGAAAATGAACAGTCTTTCAAACTTTACCATGTTTTGATAAAATAAAGCGAGATAAAAACTAAAAATTACTAAGTAATTTTGGCTCTAAGGGTGTGAGCCCAGGACATGTAGCGCTCAGGGTCACGGAAGATGTGGACTTGAAAGAGGAAACTGGGCTAGTGCATGTTTTTGAGACAATGACAGCTGAATTAGAACATTAGGTGAAGTGCAAATGGACACTAGATTAAGGCTTTCACCAGTTCTGCCAGAACACGTGGGTGAGTTACTTCAACTGTTCTAGGCTTCAGTTTCCTTTAGATGTAAATGGTCCTCCCTCACACTCAGCTCAGATGGCTCATCCCAGGCAAGCAAACCAGTGTCAGCCCTAGTTCTTGCTATTGGAGGAGTTGGGTTCCACCTTCTTCATTTATTATAATTTCTGATTAAGTTTGGAGTATAGAGTAATGTACTAGATAGCACAGGCTATAGCCAAAATTTTCTTCTCGCCACAGTTCCTTAGAGCAGTGTTTTTATCTAGCCTTTTATAGATTGCAAACAATTTTGATATCCTGATCAAAGAAAGGGAACTTATTCCAGGGGAAAAAAAAATGCTCGTATGTACGAAATGCCAGATATAATCACGAAGTTCAAGGATTCCTGGAAACTAAGGGAATATACGACCTAGAAGCAGTAGAAATTCACTGAGTTTCATGGGTACCATCAGCTAATAGCTTCCTCTTAGCCCCATATACCTGTTACTGAATTTATTTCCATATTCTACATTACTACTACTTAGAACAGGATTCCATGGCTTTGGTTGTTGTTTTGCAACCTCTAATAAACATAGTGAATGAGGAAGGCTCCTTTCCTCCTCCCATTTTAGAGTTCTTGTGTTTCTGCTGGCTACAGCCTTTATACTCCATGAGGGAAATATACACATTAGGAGAGGTTTCAAAGATTCTCAAACCCGCAGGGACTATTTTCCTGTGTTTGTTCACTCTCTGGCCTTCACCAGCCCTTGTTCTTCACTCTCTGACCAGACATCCTGGTCCCATCTGCCTTCATCTAAGGTCTACCCGCCTTAATCAATACCCATCTCACCCCTCCTCTGTCGTGCAGTGGTCCCAGACCATTGGCCAGCAGCATCAATGAAGATACAGAAGAAAGAACAGAGCTGCAAGCACCTCGGCAGGAGAGCGAGGCTCTCCCTCAGGAATGTGAAGCTGTGGCCAGTGGAATAGTTTGAGACCAATTAAATCAATGTTGCTTTGGCTCCAAGACAGCATTTATTGCTGGAAGAAACTGTCAGCTTAATTTGTGGATGAGGTCAGCTGGCTCAGAGCCAGAAATACTAGCTCCCCAAGTGGAGGGTCAATACGGAAAGAGGTGAAATTAATCCCCTTTGCTGGGTGGTTTTCCTGCAGTTGTGGCTCAGGGTTCAGGATGTGCTGAAGCCTTTCATTGAGGGATGAAGTGTGACCCTTAAGGCTGGTTAGATCAATAATGAGCCTCAGTACCTGTTAATGGAAATAAGAAGGACACATGCTACAGTGGACAGTTTTCTCACTGGAATCTGAACAACCCTGGATGCCTCAGTATGTTCAACTCAGGGACAGGCACAGACCATCTTCAGCCATACACTTCCATGAGGTGTTTTTCGGCCCTTGCTCTTCAAAGTGTGGCTTTGTTAGAAATTTAGAATCTTGAGCCCAGTCCCAGATCTACTGAGTCAGAATCTGCATTTTGAAAAAAATATCAGATAATTCACATGCACGTTGAAAGCTAAGAAGCACTTTATAGAACCCAAAGAAGATAAGACTGTGTTTTCAGAGAACTCTCTAGCAACCCAGACCAAGTCATTTTCTCATTTGATGGATGAAAACAAATGTAATTAGTTTGTTTCAGTGGTGAGAATATGGCTTTTCAATGATGAGAACAGAGCCAGAAAAAATGACACCTGGATGTTTCATCTAAGCACTGGATGCATGGGTGCAGGTAGGTGTCTCAGCTGCACAGAGAAGGCAAGAGGGTTCCTAGCTGCGAGCAGAAGAAGAATAAAACAGTAGCAGATCTCTCTGAAAGTGAAGCTTCTTGGGAGGTTGGGATTCAATTACATCAATTATTTTCATCCCACTTTAGGCCTTCAGAAAACTCTCCTCTAATTAGTGTCTGTGCAGGGCTTCTACGTATGATCAACGGTGATGGAGCTGTGTGATCGAGGACCCTGCTCTCCATTCATCACAAGGCCCATAGATTATGGCAGATCTAATAGACAGTCAGACATGATATGTTGTCCATGGAACTGTCGCTTGTGATAGATGAATTACATAAGTCTCAATGTTTTAGGGACTCTGGTGGTGTCAAATCAAACAAAGCCATCAAAAACTTAGAGAAAGGGGCAAAAAGAAATATATTAAGAACTGCCCAGCACTGATACAATTCTGATATATGAAGCAAAAAAATCCCAATTGTCAAGTTACTACACTTATACTAGGAAAATACTGTAAAATATGGGATCCAATTACAAAAATTCTTCTGAAATGTCTTGGAAGTCTTTATTCTCCTCATAATAACAGCTATAAGAATCAATGAAAATTTCAATCTCCCTAGTAGTTTAGAATTTTCTCCAAGTCCTTTCATTGTTCATAGGCTTGCAGTTATGTGAGCATCTCTAAATTAATTCATATTCAGTTGTTCAATAAGACAACTATTTATAGTTACAAGCCAAATGTCCGTGGGCAGAAACAAACAAAGGGCAAAAAGAACAATTCATCAGACTCTGGATTTTAACACCACAGATAATCTTAGGGAAAGCAACATAAGGAAAATGATAGACATCACTATAACAAGTGTAAACCTCAAATAAGAGAAAAACATCAGGCTGAACACAGCACCAGACTCACAACTGGACACTATCGAAAAAACAGTCGGTCAAATGCCAACTACTCAAACGACCCAAGGTTTTCATACTCTGCACTTATTTGGAGGGTCAACAGTCTCTCACGCAGACCTGCCCAGAGCGCTGTGTACGTGAGCAGAAACACAAAGGAGAGTTGCTTTCCCAGTGCTCTTTCACTATTTGTGTTTTAAGGCCTAAACACTTTGTAATTCACTTATTATTTTATGTATTTGTGATGCAGCAGAATGTTAAGATTGATATAAATACATTAGGGGCCTTCCCGAGTCCTGGTGGATGAGAGGAGGAGCTAGCCTTGCTCAGATCTGTGCAGAGGGTTCCAGACTTGGGGTAATGAGCAAGTGGGGATTGGAAAGAGTGAGCTCAGGGGGCGGGCAGGCCCAGATGATGAAGAGTGTGTTGGCCATGGAAGCGAGTTTGAATTTTATTCCGAGTGGAATGGGAAGACTCTGGAGGTTTTTTGTTGTTGTTTGTTTAATGAGGAGAAAAATGGTTATATTAAAAATGTTCACTCTGGGCTTCCCTGGTGGCGCAGTGGTTGAGAGTCCACCTGCCGATGCAGGGGACACGGGTTCGTGCCCTGGTCCGGGAAGATCCCACATGCCGCGGAGCGTCTGGGCCTGTGAGCCATGGCCGCTGAGCCTGCGCGTCCGGAGCCTGTGCTCCGCAATGGGAGAGTCCGCAGCAGTGAGAGGCCCGCGTACCGCAAAAAAAAAAAAAAAAAAAAGTAAAGTAAAAATGTTCACTCTAAAAAATAAATAAAAATAATAAATAAGTACATTAGGGGCCAATTATCTCTAAGATGAGACCACAGCTAGAGTTCTTCCTTAAGTTTCACGTGTATCAGAGGTTCCCTTTACTATTTTAATCCTTAAATTTTCATTCTTAAATTGCTTTATACCAGTCGATCCATGAGGAACTTTTGCCCTAATGAAGGTCTGTTTTGAAGGCCTGCTCATCTCTCATCTGCTTGCTGATACACATATAGGAAATCATCTCATGTCAAAATTAGAACATGGTTTAAAAAACAAAGTGGTAGCCAACGTTTGTGTAAGAATTTAACCCAGCCCTCACCCGAGGTCTTAAGAAAGTTTTAAAATAGACACATGGAGACATAACGACGTGTCTGTCGCCAGTCTTCCAGCTCTCAAAGATTCCAATGATGAGCAGCATCCTTTTTCCTTGAAGCAAACTGAATAGAATGTACAAAAAAAAAAGGCAGAATATATTCCCAATGATTGACTAAGTATAAACACATGCTGTAATAAGATATGACCCTAATAATAATGTCTCCAATGGATCCTGCTTCACTCAATATTAAGGTATTCATTAAGCTTGAAGAATCATTAAAGAAGCACTTGAATACCCCTTTTCCAATGGAGTATCCAGGAAATAGGTACAGGAATCCAATGGGCTACAATCACTTTTAATACTGAAGCCCAGTAGTAAGAAAAGACACTATGGAGACCACAGGAACACTGGGAATAAAGAACTTATAAAACATACAAGTCCAATACTAGCATATACCCACTCTCTTGCTATTCTTACTGAGGAAGATCACAGGAAAACCTGGCCTTTTCCAAGCTTATCAAAAGCTCCTCATTAAGGACGGATGCTAACACAGACACTGGGTTACCACTCATTGCAAAATACATCGAATTAATCCTTTAGTTAGGATTCCAGACTTCTATTCATCATCAACTAGACATGGAAATTTTGCCTTCCTACCCTATATGGGTGGTAGCTTAACTGAAATATGATAATGTATGAACTACCAGAAAAACTTCAGGAAATTTTCATGTGTGCGTAAGTCAGAAGATTAGAAGAAAAAGACATAATGTGAAATTTGGACCCTCTAGCTACCACATCAGAGTTGCTGGTAGTGACCTTTCAGGATAAGATGGCAAGTCATCAGCTGATGCCCCTCAAATCCAGAGCAACGAATTCCAGAATAATTTTACTACATCTTTCTTCTACAGAGGGCATCAATCCTAAACTACTTCAACAGCTTCTATAACAACATATTCTATAGCTCTGGAATCACTAGACACTTTCTGAATTCTTAGTGATTTATTCTACAAACATCTGTTGATTGTCTATAATGGGTTAGACACCATTCTAAGAGCTGAGATTGAAGTAAGATATTAGCTTCAAAAAACATATAGTTTTGCTAGGGGATACAGGTCTATAACAAAGGAATTAGTGATAAGTATTATAAAAAAAATTAAAGTTAGTTAAGATGGAAATGCAGGAGTTTCACTAGCAACAAAGAAAGGGGAAAAACACCCTCAACAGAAGGAACAGAACCATAAAAGAGCCAAAAAATAAAAATAAAAAAGAAATATTCAGAGACTGGCAAGCCATTCAACTGGTCTGGAGTACACGATGTGCTAGAGACAGGAGAGGGGAACATAAGGCTGGGCCCACCTGTGTGAAGCACAGAGAAGAGCTAACCCAGGTTTTTTGAGCAGAGGAGCAACATGGTATAATTAGTGTTACATATACTAGAAGGCGTGCTATTCAATTCAGTTTTTCTTTCCTTTAAAATTTGGACTAGTGATTTGTTTCAATTGCTGTATGCTGTATTGTTTGAAAGGAGTGGAGCCCAAAGGAGGTTTTGTTCAATAAGATCTGTTATGAAAAATAATAGGGGAAGGGTAAGCTGGGACGAAGTGAGAGAGTGGCATGGACATATATACACTACCAAACGTAAAATACATAGCTAGCGGGAAGCAGCCGCATAACACAGGGAGATCAGCTTGGTGCTTTGTGACCACTTAGAGGGGTGGAATAGGGAGGGTGGTGGTGGGGGAGACGCAAGATGGAGGAGATATCGGGATATATGTATATGTATACCTTATTCACTTTGTTATAAAGCAGAAACTAACACACCATTATAAAGCAATTATACTCCAATAAAGATGTTAAAAATAAAATAAAATGAAAGACTCAAAAAATAATAAACAATACCAACAACAAAAAAACCTCCCCAGAGGGCTTCCCTGGTGGCGCAGTGGTTGAGAGTCTGCCTGCCGATGCAGGGGACACGGGTTCGTGCCCCGGTCCGGGATGATGCCACATGCCGCGGAGCGGCTGGCCCCGTGAGCTGTGGCCACTAAGCCTGCACGTCCGGAGCCCGTGCTCCGCAACGGGAGAGGCCACAACAGTGAGAGGCCCGCGTACCGAAAAAAAAAAAAAACCTCCCCAGAATTTTAGAAATGATAAACACTTCAGAAAGTATCTCTATATTTTCCCAAATGAAGAAACAGAGAACTAAAGAAGCTAAGGAACTTGCAGAAAGTGAATCTGAAAATTAGTAGCAGAAAAGATTATAATCCAGGTCTTCCAACTGCAGTCCTATAGTACTTTCTAGTATGCTAAAGATGTTTCATCTCTTTAATAGTTCCCTAATGTAACACTGGTCCTTTACAAAGCCAAATCCTGAACAAACTTAGCCTAAAATAGATAGGCTTGAAAAGTAATTTTTTTTAAACGGAAAATTATTAGGAGTGTTCATTTAGATTTAACAAATACATAGATTGGAATTTTTGTTAGTCAGCAGTTCTATGTACCCAAAAGTAATTTGGACTTTTATGACTTTATGTGCAAGAAAAGCAGCAGTCTCGCCAGTACACCATAAAGGAGACTGTAGGCAATAAAACTTGTACTAAAGCACAGAGGCATAAAACAAGTCAATCATTCCAAAGTGCCAGTTTTGAATGAACAAAACGTATATTTAAAAAGGGGGGTGGGGGAGGTGTGCGAAAGGCAAATTATTTTTTCAGAACAAAAATGAAAACAGGCACTGCCCAGATTTAGAACAGGCACTGCCCAGATTTAGAACTCTTTTTTTTTTTTTTTGCGGTACGTGGGCCCCTCACTGTTGCGGCCTCTCCCATTGCGGAGCACAGGCTCCGTGGCCATGGCTCACGGGCCCAGCCGCTCCGCGGCATGTGGGATCTTCCCAGACCGGGGCACGAACCCGTGTCCCCTGCATCAGCAGGCGGACTCTCAACCACTGCGCCACCAGGGAAGCCCTAGAACTCTTTTTTTCATCTCAGCATGTCAATGCAGCAGGATTTCCTCCACTCCCAATCAAAGCTTTTGTTTGTATTGCACTTTGCCTTTAGAGACCATGGGATAGATAAGTATATTTTTGACAATGTCCACAAGGACTGTGTGTATATGTATTTCTGCTTGAATTATTTTGGAAGAACTACCTAGTTTAAGATCCACTGGACAATCTGTGGAGAACATCAGAAATGTCATATATACTGGGTTCAACAGGGGTCTAGTCAGCCTGGCATTCTGCTTCTAGAACCAGCCTGGCAAGGTCTCAAAAGTGCTTCTTCACCACATTCTACTCGTAGTTCTTATCCCCATGCCCACAGCCACTACCCCACTTGAACCCCCCATTTAAGATGAGCCCCTAATCCGATTAAATGCCAGTTGCTTGACTTTATGAAATCTGAAACCCTGAAATGAGTTCAAAACTTTAAATTAGCTTCGAAATATACTATCTTTTAGGGTAAATTTACATCATTTTAATAGCTATTATGCAAAAAGTCTTCAATCCTCTTCCCCTAAATTTATTTTTTCAAGCTTTGAGAAGTCTCTCCAGGTTAACTTCTGGCATTTGTCAAGAAGTCCACTTTCTTGAATCTCATTATAATGTCCTTTTCCCCTTTACTCACTCTGGTTGCCTCCATTATACTTTTTTAGTTGTAGAAGTTTACTGACATGGAATGTGAGCAGAAACCAAAAATGAGGTAATGGTTTCTTACCTTTCATGATCACATACTTAACAACATGGTATCATCAAACCTGAGTTCTTTCTTACCACACGCACATACCAAAAAGAAAACAAAAACAACAACAGAAACTTTCAAGAGATAGATTCGTTAAAGAAGGAAAGAAAATTAGCAAGCTAGATAATGCAAATTGGTAAGTTCTAAAATATATAAATGACGGTCCTAGAAGCTACCCCTTCTTGAATCTTTACTATGTGCCACTAATGAGTTAATCACTTTCCAAATATTCACAAAACACTGATCGTAACCCGATGAATGAGTTCTTATTATCCTTATTTTTCAGAAAAGAAACCGAAACTCATTGCTGTCAAGTAACTGACTCAAGGCAGACAGCAGGTAAGTGGCACTTTAGCAGGTCTGTCTGATGGTAAAGTCTGTGTGCGTAACCTTTACTGTATACCAAGACCTTGGGCTCCAGACACCCTAACATCTCAGCTCCACTGTTACAGCAGAAGGCAGGATTCCATAACCCATAAATTTTGTGGATGCTACTGTTTATGACAAAGAGTGTTCATCATCACCCAGCCTTCTAGGTATATGATGGGATCCCAGAAAGATCAGTTAATAACAATTTGTTAGGAAGGGTGACAACAATGATCTGACAGATAAGTGGCTCAGCACCACTGATGCCCTCCCCTCAGAGCAGAGCAAGTTTTGATACGAAGAGAGAGAGAGCTGCAAGGAGGAAGATGATAATTCTCTCCACTTAGAAAACAATTTTAGTACATCTAGATTTTTTAAAGCATGCGATCTCCTTAATTAGATGGGATGACCTCCTCTAGGCCTCTGCTGTGGACACCAAGAGGAATCACAAATTCTTATGAGACAGATCCTGAACACTAAGAATCAAACCTATGCCTTGTAAACCTCAACAGAGATGCTAAGGATTCTCCTGTAGATCAGAAGCGGTTGAGTCTGCCCCATACTGTCCCTTTTAAAGTTCATGGAACGTAAATAATTTTTTTCTTAGCAACCGCAATATCGAACTTTCAGTTAGTTCTTTCTCTGGGTTTAATATAGGGTATTAGTTATTATTCCTGCTACGATATGCCTCTCCCCTGCCCAGCACAACATTATCTATCTCATTATCTGCTCTGTACAATATTATCTGTCTGCCTCAATCATCCCATCCATAAAATGGGGTTAATAATATTGGCCCTCATTTACCTTGAACAAATACTGCTGGGGAAAATGAGAATATAAATTAGATTGCTTGCTGCTCTTTGGAAGAAAGTTGCCTTAGAAACACAGGCTTATTATTTCTCCGCAGAAAAAGAAAATATATTAGGGTTTGCACAATGTTGCTAGCTCTTTGCACAATGTTGATTTTGCTCTTTTTTAACCCTAGGCAGAAGGACTACATTAATTCCAGTCCCTAGGTGAACCTTTTATTCCATTTTCCACTGGAGGAAAAAAAAAAAAGTTACTTTGCAAAGAAAGGAAAGAAAGAAAAAAATGTAGTATTCCCAAACCTCATTTACAGAACATTCTGTTCTCCAAATTACAGCACAGCAAGCAGGCAAGTGGGAACTTTTAGAACCCTGCATCCAAGCCAGTTCCACACAGCACCCACTAATACAAAATGGCTTTAATTACTTTAATATAAATCCTGGAAATGTGCAGATGGATTGTAATAATTATGCAAAACTGCGATGGTCCTTTATAGAAACACAGATCTTGCTAGCTTAAAAGAGAATGAAAGGAACACAAGTTCAACACAATATGTCAGGAAGCATATCTACTAAGAAGTCCTGTATTTCAAATGCCAAGCTGTACGTTTCATCTGATGTGGCAGTTGTTATGGAAACTATGCTTTTTGATTGAATAGCAGAATAAATACCTACCTAAAATCAGCATGATGAGCTAGTGCATAAATTAAGAACTCCCCAAGACAACAATTATTTGGAGTTCTTCCTTGAGATAAATTTGGAAAAAAATATTTATGCAATCTATTATAAGTTTAAATTTTTCTGACCTGAATACTCTTCCTTACCTAGAACAGTTAAACCTGCTTCACTGTGTGTGTGAGTGTGACTGTGTGTTTATTCCCCAAACACACTCGCTCACACCCTTGTACATTTAAGGCTTAGTGAATGAAAAGATCTGATGTTTTGCCAAAGAGACAAAATTTTTTAAAAAATCACATTTCTTCACTTTCCTTCTAAATTAGTACAGGAGAAGCCTTGGGAAATGAAGGTTGAGTTATTATCATTGTCATTTTTAAATCAAGTGCGTCATATATAAATGTGGAAAAATCCCCAAGCATGAGAGAAAGGTCAGTTAAACATGGTTTCGTATTTTCATGGGTCTGATATTAGACTGTTGCTGATTCCTATTGATATTAACAACCTTTCACAAATCATGATACAGATACTTGTAACTTTCTGTGGAGATATAATTCACCCATTTGCTGACTTAATTAAAGGCTCACTGTATAAAGTATGAAATAAATATATTGAGGTTTGTTTTCCTCTCCCACATTTTACATGGAATGATATGGCAAGGAAAAAGTGAGTGCAACAGGCACCCATATCACAAACTTCTCCATAATGGGCATGCATTCGCCCATTGGATCAACATCTTTCAATTTATTAGCATGACAAAGGACACAATTATTTTGGATATGCCTGAATGCAATTTTCATTAACTTTGCAATGATTTATTAACAAAAGTGTCAGGAATGTAATAAAAGCAGCAGGACTCCTCAAAATGCCAAAATAAAAAAAAAATGAAGAATACAGCAGAATTTCCCAACACGCCTTACGGCATCAGGTCAATAAGGTTGCCTGATTCCATCAAAAGCATCACCATGGTGAGTGAACTCTGCAATTAACAAAGAGTAAGCACAAAAAATGCTAATATCTCATTTGAATGTAATTATGCACAGATTACTGTTCACTGGAACAAGAAAAGGGATTTTAATTGTCATCCAAAGTTACATGCAAACCCTGGATTCTAGTTAACTTTTTTTTTTTTTTTTGGTTGAGGAGTTCACGTAAGAATAAAGCATGCAGTTCACAAATTCTTATGTTCAGGGACATTGTAAAAGGCATTGCTTTTGTTAAAGAGATAGAACTTGCAAAGTTTTAAAATAACATCATTCCATGTGTGTTGGCAAGGTTAGTTTGTAATAAGTTTCACCATCGTTTGCATTTTAATACTATTTGATCTCATTTACATGTTTAAATTTGTTCCTGTAATAAAATTCATTAGTATGTTTATCATAACCACATAATGAATATAGCCCTTATGTAAAATAAAAAACTGAAAGTACATTAGAGACATTACAAGCTGTTTGAAATTACTGTGCTTTGCATATTATACCTTATTAATTAAATTATAAATTATTTATTTATGTATTTCTTTAATCAGGGGCAAGCACTAGAACAATATTATATTAGTATAAGAAACAAAATACAACTCAGAGCTAATTCACACGTGGACCACTTTTACGTGGAGGCGTGCAGATCCATTTTGCCATGGGGTGGCGAGTGCCACCCTTCCTGCTGGGCATCCAGGGGTGCAAAATCGCTGCTTAAGGCAAGGGGTAAGAAATGTTTCTTGGGCAAGTTAAAAACTTCACTTGTCAGTTTATCTCCCTTTGCCTTCTTATTATATTAGTATGATTCGATCAGCTATGCAGATGGAAACAAAGAGCAAATCATCATAGGAGTTGACACCATGTCCATTTTATGTGGAGCCCATGGAAAGGAAAATGTAATCTATTCTTTTCTTTATTCTTTTGGTTTCCTTTGTCAGCCATAATAGACAATTGAGTGAGACAGAGGAGAAAAAAGGAGGGGAAAAAATAGTGGAAAATGTAGCAAGTATCTGGGAAAACAGCACTAAGTTCATTTATCTTATTCATCTTTTAAAATTATTTTTAAAAAGCATATGCAGAATATCTGTGTTCTCTTTCTCATTATGTTTAAATGACCCCAGATCTCTTTTCAAGTTAGTTTTTTAATCCCTGGTTTGAGTACCCTGGCTTGATTATGGGCTCAGTCTGTGTGTATACACACAACAGATTCGATTGTTTTGATAAGCAGTTTCTTTTGTCCACCTGGTCAAACAGGAGAAGCCTTGGATACGGCCTTCAGCCTGGGGAGTCGGGGTGAGGGAGGGGAGGAACAGACAATGAACTGCCTGGTGTGGAAAGTACATGGGTTTTAGAGTCAAAGAGGTCTGGATTTGAGTCAGAGCAGGCTCTTCTCCTTCCAAATAGCAATAATCCTAACTCACAAAGTCGTTTTGAGAATTAAACAACGAGATTAATAGTCCCAAAGGTTTTAGCAAGGCTACCGTAGTAGGTGTTCAGTAGATGTTAATTCCAGGGCTATGTTCCTGCAGAAACACAACAGAACACTCACTATACCAGAATCTGCTTCTCAGAATTCCACAAGCCTGCGTGGCATACCGGAACTCATTTTTAGGAGATGACAGCCTCCAACATAGGGAAACACAAGCTAAATACTGAGCAGGATAATGTTCAAATCAACTGATAAAAGAGACCAATATAGTTCGCTATTGATATCTCCCTAGATAATAGAAACATTTTATTTTCTTCATCAGTTTTAAGTTTTGTCTGCAATTCTCTCCCATCTCACAGTTTCCCAAATTTGGTAAACACCAGAAGAGAAGAGTAGGTGGGGAAGCATAGCATTAAGAGAAACTGCAGGATGACAAAGAGATCCATTACTATGAGAGTTTGGATTGCTAATGTAACAGGTTCTTTGGCAGACTGCTAAAACTAAATTGCTAATACTAGAACATATCTGTATTTGCTCCTTCTGGGCACCCAGCGAAACCTCGTTTCTGAGCTACCCCACAGTTAGATGGAGTCAAATAACTGAGTTCTGGCTAGATAGTAGACCACTGGATAGACAGAAGTGATATATGCTATTTCTAGAGCTGGTCTCTTAAAAAAAAAAAAAAAAATCCTACCGATGTGCATACTGTTTTTTGTCCTCTAGCCTCTCTGTCCAGAAAGCAATGAACCAGCCAAGGGCGCTGAGTCTTCTGAAGACAGGGCTGGGTGAGCCACTGGATGGAAGGAACCTGGGTCCCTAAATGACTATGTGAAGCAAAGCAGCCCCATTTTAATAGGTCTGTGTCAAGAGGGGGACGTAGCACCTTGTTGTTGTGTTATGCCACTGAGGAGTTAGACTTTTTGTCCAACCGTTAGCCTACCCTGACTAGAACATGGTCATCCTGAAAGGTAGGTGTGTTTTTTTTTCTGAAACACTTCCTTTTATTAGAATTATAATTCTAGATATAATTAATTTGATTTGTGTCAGAAAAGATGCCTTAAAATTATTTTTTTTAATTTTAAATGAAACTTGACAAGATAATACAATCCTGCAAGATTCTTTCAAAAAAGGAGTTTTTATCAAACTCTTAGAGGAAAACATAGGCAGAACACTCTATGACATAAATCACAGCAATATCTTTTTTGACCCGCCTCCTAGGGAAATGGAAATAAAAACAAAAATAAACAAATGGGACCTAATGAAACTTAAAAGCTTCTGCACAGCAAAGGAAACCATAAACAAGACCAAAAGACAACCCTCAGAATGGGAGAAAATATTTGCAAATGAAGCAACTGACAAAGGATTAATCTCCAAAATTTACAAGCAGCTCATGCAGCTCCATAACAAGAATACAAACAACCCAATCCAAACATGGGCAGAAGACCTACATAGACATTTCTCCAAAGAAGATATACAGAGTGCCAGCAAACACATGAAAGAATGCTCAACATCACTAATCATTAGAGAAATGCAAATCAAAACCACAATGAGGTATCACCTCACACCGGTCAGAATGGCCACCATCAAAAAATCTAGAAACAATAATGCTGGAGAGGGTGTGGAGAAAAGGGAACCCTCTTGCACTGTTGGTGGGAGTGTAAATTGATACAGTCACTATGGAGAACAGTATGGAGGTTCCTTAAAAAACTACAAATAGAACTACCATACAACCCAGCAATCCCACTACTGGGCATATACCCTGAGAAAACCATAATTCAAAAAGAGTCATGTACCACAATGTTCATTGCAGCTCTGTTTACAATAGCCAGGACATGGAAGCAACCTAAGTGTCCATCGACAGATGAATGGACAAAGAAGATGTGGCACACATATACAATGGAATATTACTCAGCCATAAAAAGAAACGAAATTGAGTTATTTGTAGTGAGGTGGATGGACCTAGAGTCTGTCATACAGAGTGAAGTAAGTCAGAAAGTGAAAAACAAACACCGTATGCTAACACATACATATGGAATCTAAGAGAAAAAAAAAAAAGGTCACAAAGAACCTAGGGGTAAGACGGGAATAAAGACACAGACCTACTAGAGAATGGACTTGAGGATATGGGGAGGGGGAAGGATAAGCTGTGACAAAGTGAGAGAGTGGCATGGACATATATACACTACCAAACGTAAAATAGATAGCTAGTGGGAAGCAGCCGCATAGCACAGGGAGATCAGCTCGGTGGTTTGTGACCACCTAGAGGGGTGGGATAGGGAGGGTGGGAGGGAGGGAAATGCAAGAGATATGGGAACATATGTATATGTATAACTGATTCACTTTGTTATAAAGCAGAAACTAACACACCATTGTAAAGCAATTATACTCCAATAAAGATGTTAAAAAAAAAAGGAGTTTTCCCTAGTACTATAGGTATTTTCTTTTTTTTTTAATACATGGGGTTTTTACATTAGTTTTTATTGAGATATAGTTGACATTTAATATTGTGTAAATTTAAGGTGCACAAAATGTTGATTTGATACATTTCTATACTGCAATTTGATTACTGCCTTGGCATTAGCTGACACCTACTACCCTAGCTATTTTCTAACGGAATAAATGATCATTAAAACGCATGACTGTATATTATGCTTTCAAGTAGCACTCTCTATATAACTACAGGACAGGAAAATTAACCCTTGAGAAAAAAATAAACCAATATACATAGACGTTCATTACAGACAAAGCAGATTCACTCAACAAAAGGTCTCATCAAAAACATGTTTCAAATCAGTGCGCTCTGCTTTCCTGAGGGCAAATCTCCAGCCACAATGCTTCATTAGCAAATAATCGAGACACCCCTACCTTTGTGCTACTTCTGAACTGGGAGCTGTCAGTAGGCCACAAATAAAGGATGGATATAGGGACACACTAACACAAAGCTCTGCAATCAATCAGTACAATAGAAACATAAGTATGTTATGGACCCACTCGGTCATGGAGCAATGTGGGATGCCACGTGGGAAAACAAGGCCAATAGACAGGAGAAACAAAATTGAATTTTATTACATTTCTAATAGTTCAATAGGTAGAGAATCTCCAGATGGTCTGTTCTATCAGTTACTATTTGTATCAGCACCTTTAAAAAACTCTTAAAAGATCAGCTGCACCTGTCAATATTGGGCATAATATAAAGCATCTTTTGTCATCTGTGTGCGTTTTCTCAGTATTCATTTAAGCACCTAACAGCTTTTATTGGTTATAAGCCTATTAGCATGCGGTTGAATGTTCTTCAAGGGTAAGGGTCTTAAGGTCCATTTACAAGTGTATTCAACTTGCTTTACATGGTAGCATCCCACAATTCAGATGGCCTATTAATAAACACTTGTGAAGATAAGTATTATGATATACTCACCAGAAAGAGAAACAGTACAAAGACATATGGCTTAGTTCAAGTGAAGGTAAGTTCTAAAGTATTTTAAACCAAGGAGCAGAGCCTACGGCCAACAGATATAGAACAAGACATCTTTAGAAGAAATGAAGAAAACATACAGACATACAGTAAATAATGTACCACCTGGACCTATTTATATCTAGTTATATATTAAAAGGGGGGGGGTGAAACATAAGACTGTCAATCAGAAGGTGAAAGAAAAATGACGCTAGGCAACTCATGTTTTGCTAAGCATCTACTATGTAACAAGTGTTCTCATTCCCACGTTCCCATGGAAACACTGCTTTCCAGGGTACCAGTGACCTCACGGTTTTCCACATCCAGCCTGGACCTCCCCACTGAGCTCCAGACCAACACGTCTGCCCACCTACCGTGTCATAGCTTCACTGGGATATCCTGGAGGCTTCTCAAATTTTAAGACATGTTAACCTAACCAAGGACCTTCCTGCCTCCCCGCACATAGCTCCAGTTTAGCAAATAGCAACTCTCTCTTTGCAGCTTCTCAGGCCAAAACAGAGTTGATCCTTCTTGACTCCTCTCTTTTTTTGTCACCCTCCACATCCAAATCCAGCAGCAAATCCTGTCAGCTCTACCTGCAGAGTCGACACAGGATCTGACTACGTCTCACACCTCCACTGACACCGAACTGCAGTGGGAGTTCTCCTTTTAAAAACAGAAATTAGGGGCTTCCCTGGTGGCGCAATGGTTGAGAATCTGCCTGCTAATGCAAGGGACACGGGTTCGAGCCCTGGCCTGGGAGGATCCCACATGCCATGGAGCAACTAGGCCCGTGAGTCACAATGACTGACCCTGCGTGTCTGGAGCCTGTGCTCCGCAGCAAGAGAGGCCGCGATAGTGAGAGGCCCGCGCACCGCGATGAAGAGTGGCCCCCGCTTGCCACAACCAGAGAAAGCCCTCGCACAGAAACGAAGACCCAACACAGCAAAAATAAATTAATTAATTAATAATATATTTATCCTACCCCCAACATTTAAAAAAAAAAAAGTGCTCTACTTTAAAAAAAAACAGAAATTAGATCATGTCCTTTGCTTCTTCAAAATGTCCAATCACACTCAAGACAAAGACCAGAGTCTTGAGATTAACCCAGGAGGCCCTGGGTGATCTGGCCACACAGTTACCTCCCTATCTTCCTCCACTCTTCCACTCACTCACTCCTCTCTAGCCACACCAGCCCCTTTGCTGATTCTTCATACATCCCAGGCACATTCCTGCCTCAGGACTCTTGCACCTGTGGTTCCCCTTGCCTAGAACACTATTCGCAGTGAGATTTTTGTTCAAATGTCACCCTTCCTGATGATCTTATTTAAAATCCCCATCTTTCTACTTCTTGCCCTAGCATTCTCTATGCCCTTCTTTTTGGCCCATTTTTTTTACACAGCACATATTACATTTGTCATTATTTCTTAATTGTCTGTCTTCCCCCCTTTAGAATGTAAGCTATATGAGGGTTTGTTTTTCCTATTTTGTTTTCTACTTTATTTCCAGAGCCAAGAAACCCAAAATGCTTGGAAGAACTATATTATCTTATTTAATTCAAATGGATCCTTTGGGTTAGGAATTATCAGCATTCTCACTTGATAGCTGAAAAAAACCTGAAACTAAGAAAGAGTAAGTAATTTTCCAAGTAGCAAAAGCAGGAAAAGGCAGATGGATGAAAGAAGCCTCGGTCTGTCTTTGGAGACATCTTGTTGTTCCCTCACACCACCTGCCCTTACATAAGAGAAATTACACCTTATTCACTTAAAGCTTTCTTGGGCTCTAAAGTCTGAGATGAGTTAAGAATTTTGTTGTTGTCTTGTTTTATTTTTCCGCTTCCCTAATCCATTTTGTTGTGTTTCTTGGACGTACCTGAGTTTTAAAAATGATTTTTTCTGAAAATTAAAATAGAATTACATCAAATAAAAAAGTATTTTCTTCAAAGTTTACACATTATCTAACCAGCAAGAGAATCACTGATGTGAACCAACTTCCTAGGGGATAGCTAAAATTCATAAAGTGTTTCCTTTGATTTCATGCTATATAAGAAAAAACAGTTTAAAAAATAAGTTCTACGAGCTGATCATAATTTGGATTTTTTTCTAATCTCCCTATACTGATAATTCATTTTTCACCTAACAGACACATAAAAAGAGAATAAAAAGAAGGGAAGGGAGAGGAAGGGAGAGGAGGGGTGAGGAAGAATAAAAGAAGGAAGGGAAGGAGAGAGGTAGGGAGGAAAAAGGGAGAGAGAAAGGGATGAAGGTCAAGAGTATCCCACTTCACAAGTGAGTAATAGTCATTCAGATTTGTCTCTCAAAATTTAGAGGAAATTTAAAGAGCTCTTCAAACAGACTGGAGGATCTTTATAGACTATAATTCAATTCAGAGAACAATTTGTATTTGAGACTACATGCAGAATAGAAACAAAGGGCCAAGAAATTCAGACTCCACACCCACAGAAATGAAATAAACTGTTTTGTTGATCTAATTTAGTTTCCAAATAACAACCGAGCGTGTGTCCACGTGTGCACACAGGCACCACGGACGTTTATTGTAAGCCATCTTGAATATCTGGGGAGTTCCACAGTTCTTTGTGAGTCTGAAATTGGCATCCCTTATCATTAACTTCTTGGATATTATTCTGTATAAAGAGTCACCCTACTAAATTAAAAGATGAAAACTAATTCCTCAAGCTTAGATGTTTAAGTAAAATTAAAGGTAATTTTTTTTTTTTTTTTTTTTGCGGTACGTGGGCCTCTCACTGTTGTGGCCTCTCCTGTTGCGGAGCACAGGCTCCGGACGCCGCAGGCTCAGCAGCCATGGCTCGTGGGCCCAGCCGCTCCACGGCATATGGGATCTTCCCGGACTGGGGCACGAACCTGTGTCCCCTGCATCGGCAGGCGGACTCTCAACCACTGCACCACCAGGGAAGCCCAAAGGTAATTTTTAATATAAAGAAGATGTAGAAATACTAAATCTTCCACTAACTTCTAAATATTCAGTTTAATACATGGAAACGCATATAGCAGTGAGTATGTTTAAGTCAGGAGGGTGAATTTGAAGCTGCATATATTTCTCTTACAAAAGCCAGTTGCTTCTCAAGGGATCAACCATAGATGTTAAAGCTTAAAAATAAATAAATAAACAAATAAGTAAGCAATACCTTAGCAAAGTTTCAAGTCAAAATAACAACTGGCATTATTACTCTGAAAATTTGAGAATAATTTTTCAATTTTCAATAAGGGCTAGATAAAATGATGTTAAGTTTGATTCACCCCGTTTGCCTCCTAATCATTTTACCCTCTTGCAACATGAAGTGTGAAGCGTGGACCAGTCGCATCTGTCTCACTTGGGAGCTTATGAGAAATGCAGCATCTTGAGGCCACCCCAAACCTACTGAGTCAGACTCTGCATTTTATCAGGACCCCTAAGAGATTCATATGCACATTAACGTTTGAGGAGCATTTGTGTACACTATTGTGCAAAAGATTTTTGCTTAGTCAAGTTATGAGAATTAAACTCCCTTTGGACAAACAAAAAAAGGGAGGCATAGGAATAAGCTACTGCAGAACTGGTATATCTGGAGGAAGAGAAGAGACTCTATCTTGGGAACCCTATTTCTCTGCTTCTGATTTTGTATAGGGAGTAAATGCCAGTGGGAACCTGTATGCAGTAGCTGTAGCTTCTCGAACATTTGATTCAACTGTCTTAAAAGTAGAGTTTCTGAGCTCGGCAAGAGGACCACCATTATCACCTGAATAAAAATAATTTCATTCTCAAGCCTAACATTTAAACGATATAAGATTCCAATTTAATTAGGACAACAATGTGAAGCCAGCTCAAATAAAAAGCAGGAACAATTTTCTAATGGACTTAAATTACAAGCTTGTGACAGGCTATGACAGATGACATGTTTACTTTTCATAGGAGCTAAAGGAATACCTTAGATAAAATGTGAGCTAAAAACAGCAAATCTGGAACTAATGAATTCATTGACTATATATATATAGTCTATTATATATATATATATAGTCTCTCTCTATATATATGTATGTATATATATTTTTATTTTATTTTATTTTATTTTATTTTTTGGCTGTCTTGGGTCTAGGTTGCTGTGCGTGGGCTTTCTCTAGTTGCAGTGAGTGGGGGCTACTCTTTGTTGCGGTGCACAGGCTTCTCATTGCGGTGGCTTCTCTTTGTTGCAGAGCACGGGCTCTAGGTGTGCGGGCTTCAGAAGCTGTGGCTTGCAGGCTCTAGAGCGCAGGCTCAGTAGTTGTGGCGCATGGGCTTAGCTGCTCCGTGGCATGTGGGATCTTCCCAGACCAGGGCTCAAACTGGTGTCCCCTGTATTGGCAGGTAGATTCTTAACCACTGTGCCACCAGGGAAGTCCCGACAATGTATTTTTAAAGGACACTTTCTCTTGTAAAGGAAACTAGATCTGTAAAGCTAAACAGTTAAAATGGCAAAACCCAATACATTATTGGAGCTTAGTAACGAGTTGGGAATTTGACCTTTCTTCAGAAATTGAAGGTGCTCTAATCAGAATTAGCCAGGTGCACACCTGTGTCAAGTGCCATCCTGAAGTTTCACTAAATAGCTTCTATCACGCCTCTGATCACAATGGATTCAGATTCCAGACTTTGACACCTCAGTGACTTCAGTATTGTGGCTAAGCAGTGCCACTTACTTCATTGTTCAGTGCATCAAGTTTTGCATGCTTTAACTAGGGGTTTTTTGGCAAAATGTTTAATCTAATAAATTCATGATCTAGCATTTTGTCTTCCTTATCTTGGCCTCCGTCTCCTTAAGAAAGAGTGAATTCAAATAGGACTGCAGAAACTGAGTGGTAAATGAGAATATAAGTGTACACATGCTTGAAGACATCACGGTGAACTAATGACTAATTACTGTGCAATTGAATACTAATGGAGAGACTCATGAAATCAACATGAACAGGAAATGAGCTCCATATGACCAATGGTTCCACAATTAAAATCAAATAAATGCCTAGTAATAGAAAGACTTAAAAGATATTACTACAAGCAGTCAATTATTCTTCAGGTTACACTTTACTAAAAAATAAGCATAATGCTAGGTAGAAGTAGCTAGCTTGATATCTTTTGAAAAGTTAATGTGCATCTGAAATGTGAATTATCGTACTGTAATTATCTTCAAATTAAAGTATGTAAAACTAGTTCAATGGCAAGTCACTTATTAAAGCAAATCAGATAAACATGAATTTCAGGAAGGAAACTTGAGAGGTTAACTTTCTAGAACCCCCTAAATTAATTGTCATTCCAAACGTTTAACTCTTTAAGTCTTGACAATCCAATCAGAAAACTGTCAATAGAAAGCAAGCTTGGGCATTGGGAAAAGAAAAACACACAAACGAAACAAATTTAAAAAGCCTTTACTTTCATTGCCTAAAGGGCTCATGGCAATTATAAACATTGATTAATAAATTCTACCACCACTTTTAAGAAAATTGCACGCATATTTCCTTTAGTTCTATTTCATTTACTTCCTCTTCCACGATCCAATGGCTGAGTGAGGCAGATTGAAATAAACTGCAATGTTTTCTCTTGAAAAGTCTACTCACTTATCAGCTGTGGATCTAATCAAGGACCTAATAAGTCCATAATGGTACATTTGCTTCCCAGGAGAAACCACTGTTGCTCATCATTCTGGAAAATACCCCCTTGCAAGGTGCAACCAGGAGCCAGGGACTCACTGCAGCAGACTAATAATTTGACTGAGGGACCTTAGGCAGGGGTAGCTTCAATTACAATTAGAGAGCCCTCACACTGGTGCTAACATCTGTGTACTGAACCACTGTATACTGATTAAAGGTTTTTAAGGAAACTAAGTACTTCCCACATTAGAGACGAGTCTAATTCTAATGGTCCTCGTCCTTGGTAGGTAATGCTTCAACATTCCCTGCTGAGCTTCCTGCTTATCATGAACCCAAAGACCGCACATCCTGCGTAATAACTGCTTAGAAATGTCCACTAGATGCTCAGGTGTAAGTGGAAAGAAGGGCAGAGCCCTGTGAAGGAAAAGAAGGCGCTGTTCATTTCATCACTCTCCTAGTGTCTACTTTCCCCCTGACTTTGCGTCTATGCAGTTGAGGTGTTTTTGTTATTCTGTTAAAAGAGTGATTCTAAGGAGAGGGTCGGAATTCAGAGAAACTGCCACGGGGGCACCTATTAGTGAAAGTTGAAATGAATGAGGACCCGCGCAGGGCATCCCTGAGTGTCCTCCTGCCTTGTGATTAAATGAATCGTGCGTGCGAGGAAAACAGAGCCAGAAGAGAGCAGAGCCACGGAGCTCTCCCCCCACACCCTAGGCATCCCTCTCCTTCCCCCTGCATCCATTAGGGCCTTTTTCAAGCACATGGCTGAAGCAGATGTCCCTGAGAGAACATTTTGTTCCTCCCCCCACCCCATCCAGGCTCAAACACCTGGGTTGTAATATGACGGCCGGTGGAGGCTATTTTCTTTTTCCTTTTTTAAACTTTCCTTTTATTTGGTTTGCATACAAGGCTAATAATGAGGTTTAAAAAAACTATACACAATCAGTATACAATTACACTCATCGGGAGCCTGACATGTAATTTCTGATAAACCCATATAACTATGAACAGCAAAAGGAACCACGGAGCGCACACAATGTGTGGGGTCATCAGAGCACAATGCCAACACAATCTCTGCGTCATGTCTTGTTGCATAGTATTAATCAGTGCAAACATTGTTTGGGAAATGAGAGGGGAGAGAAAGAGCAGTTTCCCAGCTGCTAGTGCTTTGCCATCAAATCTGATAGTTCCATCTAATACAAGAGACTTCAGTAATAGAGCTTAGGACCAACTAATGACTCTTGAGGAGTCTACTTAAACTGTTCAAAATGAAATCAAATAACAGATCCTTGTATATAATCCCAATTCTCCTGATAATTTCGCATCAGACGTCTCTTTAGCGATCTGTGTATTTTCATAAATGTAGCAAATGTACTAGCATCTTTAACAGCTACAATAGGTGGGTATTGAGTATCCACATTATCTAACTGATCAGTGTTCTAGGCTAGTTAATCGCTGCCATTTTGAGTTATTTCAAGTTTTTGAGTCCTACATGTTGAAACATAATTATTTTTCTGTTGATTTTTATAGGTAAAGGATACAATACAGTTTCATTAAGAAAGAGTTATCCAGGACCAGAAGATGACAGCCCAGGTCACTGGGGAGCACAATGCAATACTATTGTCAATACTATTGATATGTCTTAGGAAAAGTGAGTCTGGGAAATGCAGAAATGTCACAAGCTTTGTTTTACCTTCCTTTTAATACAGCATTGCAGGACCTGTATGGGAGGGGTTGACTACTTCAAATAGGTTTATGCTATTTTCAACAGGACTTCCAATCAGTGCATTTAGCTGGAAAGCAATTCCTGACTTTACTATTACTGTCGTCATCCTTAAAATGCATTCTATTTATTTTTTTAATTCACCAGGAGGGGCGCAGGGAAGACAGGAGCAATAAAGAAAAGGAGCCAGTAACATGCCCTTAGGGACCAATAGCAAAGGGAGAAGAATCACAGGAGAAAGGAGATAGGAGATGAAAATGAAAGACATATCTTATTAAACCATCATAATTAAGAAGTAATAGGTATTCATAAAGAGATCCAGGCCCAAAGGCCTGAAGATGTCTATAGCAGCAAGGGCAAATGTTTTCTAATAGGTAATAATCAACAAATCATCTACATTAAAAAGCAAACCGGATAGCACAAGAAAGAGTAGGCAGAGGGCTGCCTTCTCACAATGCTACCACCTCCAGTCCAGGGCAGACAGACCAAACCGGAAACAAACTAAGGAACAACCGGGGACCTCTTTTCAACTACAGGTAAATTCTGGCAAACACAGAGGTAAAAAGCATTTTATAACAGAGCATCTCCCTCCCCATCACCTGTGGCTTATATTATAGGCTGGTCCCTGGCTCTGAACCCTGAGATTACAATTGCTGCCAGAGATCCAAGGGGTTGGGTCCTGAGGATGAAACTGATTTCACATAATTCATTTCAGCCCAAGACAGGAATTAATTGGATGGACTTTCCGTTCACTCCTGTGCTTTAAGTTAGCTGGACCTAGGAGTACAGAGGAGACAAGGCTGAAGGGAAGGAGAATATACATTTGGTCCTTGGACACCCCCTAGTGTCTATGTGAGCATGAAAGCATTTGGCAGGTATCTCCCTTCCTTTCCTGCTCGATCAAACGAGGGAGTAACAGTGGTTCCTAAAGATGGACTCCCAGAACTCCAGCCCAGCGGGAAATCTGCTCTCCCCTCACGCTGAGAACCAAGGTGTAAATCTCAAAACCACTTTTGGATGCTTCCTAGAATTTCTGCTTGCCGTTACCTTTGTCTCAATGTGGCAGAATCTGTCTCAAGAAAATGTGGAAAATTATGGGTGGGGTCAGGAAAAGCCTATAATTTGCTTCCAAAAAAAAAGGGGGGGGATGAACTTCGCACTTAATCCACTGGATGCAAATGAAGAGAAATGGAGGGAAAATCTATTTCAGAGAATATATGGTGGTTTGTCTTTCTATAGATAACTTGTGAGTGTTTGAATAAGCGCTGTGATGTATTTATGCTTACTAATGTGATTGGATGTGAATACTGAATAAAGTCTGGGACGACTGCTTGCCACTTCTCTCAGTCAGCGGTTCTTTGGGCAGTATTTCATTTGTGTGATGAAGATATAATTTAAAAGTGGCTTGGAAAAGCTTTAGTGTAAGCGCCTTTGAAAGTTCCCAAACAAATTGCATGTGATTCCCTTTCCATCTAGGTAAATTAATTTTTTTGTGTCCCAGAGTTATCTGTGGACCAGACTTTCTCTGTTAAAACACTGTTCACATTATGAAGTGTTACCACCAGTTACATATACAGTCATCTCAGAAGTGTAAATGTGCCAGAATGTCATTACTATATTTAGCTGTTGTAAATACCCAGACAGTATCCACAGTTCTAGGGAAAGCATCCCTATATGTGACTTACTGGAACTCCAAAAGACACTTTATATTTTTCTAACATAACGCTTCTCCCCAACTGTTTGGGGGAAATACTCTTGTCATTCTAAACTTTGAAGCATATATTTTGGCAATATAGAGCGCCTTCTCTTGCTGCATCTGGGAGGGTTGCACTTGTAAACTATGCAAGATCTGATTCTTTAAGATCTGATTCTTTATATGTTCACAAAATTTTAAAGGGCAAGGGGTCCTGAGAATCCACCTGATTCTTCTTTAAGGATCGGGGAGTTCAGAGTGACTCTGTGACTTAACTAAGAGCCATTGGCAAGGTTGCTCCGAGGCTGGAGCAGACACTGCTCAGTCTTGCACACAGACATTTTTGGTCACTGATGCTTCTAAGTGTAAAATGACATAGTGGGAGCTTTATAAATGTGAAGGGGTCATTTGTAGCAAGAAAAGAGAAACCAGATTGCCAGGTGTGTACCCTGCATGTTGGGGACACGTTCCCTGAACAGTGAAGGTATCCAGCCAGTTCCTACAGTCCCCGCCCAGGAAGAGTGTGACTTTGGACTCAACAGCTCTTCTGTCCTTGGTGTTTCATCTGCAACTCACATATGAGACTTACACTAGAAAGAGAGGAAGGAAATGAGGGGAGGAATGTGAGAAACATCTTGCTTGCCCCTCCACTCCTCACACCCCAGGTCTATCAATGAACAGGCTTTGTTGCTTTCCCCTGCTGGAGACACCCCTGTTTTATTAAATACCAAACAAAGATAGCACTTGCTTCTGGTTACAGCCCATATCAAACAAACTTATTTTTAAAAAGGAATCTTTGGGCTTCCCTGGTGGCGCAGTGGTTGAGAGTCCGCCTGCCGATGCAGGGGACACGGGTTCGTGCCCCGGTCCGGGAAGATCCCACATGCTGCGGAGCGGCTGGGCCCGTGAGCCATGGCTGCTGAGCGTGCGCGTCCGGAGGCTGTGCTCCGCAACGGGAGAGGCCACAACAGTAAAAGGCCCGCGTCCCGCAAAAAAAAAAAAAAAAAAAAAAGGAATCTTGGCATATGGTAACAAAACCTATATAACTGCCTTGATCTTTAATCTCTATGCCAATGTCTGTTTTACAGATTATGGCCTGAGCCCCTGACAAATCTGCTTAGTGAATTTTTGGCTGACAAATCTGGCAACACAAACGCTCTCTGAAATACATTCAAAAGGCTAAACGTTTTCATAATAGCTACTTTACATCGCCTAGTAGGTTTCCCTTTAGGACACCAATTAGATTTTTTTTTTAAGTGACAGTGTTAATTTTTATGATTACACACAGAACTGAGATTTTTATTTAATACGCTGGGCCTTCTTTTAAAGCTTTTCAAGGGGATCAACCACTTTGCCAACAGACGGGTGTTACAGCAGGGGTGATTATAGTAATTTTTCTTGTAATTGGGAGTCACCATTTGGTTGCTATCTTTCACAAACTCGTTGATTCATCCTATAATCCTTTATAATGGGGGTTTGTTGTATGTCACAGGAACGTGCCAAGCAGCCGGGAAATAACAAACAGAGGAACCCCCTGGCTGGTGGGGACCACAAGGGGGTTTTAACATCTGCCCCGTTCTTTAGACTGAAGTACATTTTACTTAAGAGCAGTGACCAAACACTGAAAGAAGGGTTTTGGAGGCTTGGGGGAGAATCTGTGTTCTCTCTCAAGAGAAGATGTCTCAAAACACAGATTCTATTACACACCATGACAGCACAGTTTTAAAAAGATAAGAAGGTGTAAGTACTCATTAGAATTATCAAAGTCCCTTCCCATAAATCCAAGAATTTAAGACCGAAGCGAATGCAGCACGTTGTCCCTCGGGTGCACTTATCACAATTTTACTTTTCATCTCATCTTTTGAAGCCCAGTAGTTAGCAAAGTGCTTTACTGGAACAAATGCACAAACGAGGTTACAGGTGGATATTAGACGCTGCATAACATAAGGGGTAGAGGTCAGAGCTGGAAGAGGGAACCCCTGAGTTCTTGGCCCAAATCTGTCATCTTGGGAGAGTCCTGTGAACAAAGCAAAGCCTCAAATTCCCTTAAGATTACAAGTGAAGAGGAACGCAGCTATGACTCCCAAGACTCCCCAAGAAAGAGGTCAACATAAATAAGAGTAAGTCTAGAAATAATCCGTGAGTTAAATGCTAAGTACCAGGCCTTATAGTTTAACTTTATGATTTCTGTTAACACTTTGCCTTCTGCGAACCAGTGAAGTTGGCACAGTCATCTATAATGTGCCTTCCATCTGATGCCATGTGCGTATCTCCTTTGGAATTTTCCAAGAGGTTTAGAACAAAACCGCTCATTTTTATGAAAAGTATCTGATGAAACATCTCACCATTTCTTCTAATGGTTGAGGAGAATGACTTATTTTAACTTATTGTGATTGTTTTTTCTTCCACATAAAGCCCATGGCTACTGACAGACACAGCACCTGAAGAGCATTTCCGCTGGACCCAACTTTTGAATATCGATTTAACAAAGCACCTGGATTTGCCTTTTCATTTAGTCATCTAAGTACTGTCTTATGCTCCGCACACCATGTTGAACATGCCCAGTCTTACTTAGTTCATAAGATCTGAGATAAAGGTCCTTTGTCTCACCAACCATCTGTTACAAATTAGCCATAATATGAATTAGCCTTAGGTTAGATATCTTCAACAAATCCTTTTAAATAAATAAACATAAAATTCAACTATAAACAAAAAACCTAACAACATGAATAAACAGTTTATTTTACCATGTTTAACTCTTATGACACCAAAAATAAATCAAGAATATCCTATTATTGATTAGAAATGAGTATATGTCATGTACTTTTAGACTGCTGCTTCTCCATGACTATTTCCAGAATTTAATGTCACATACTCAATGCCTTCAAAAGGCCATTAGTGATACAGCTTTCTGATAGAAGCTATTTGAATAGCAGACCATCAAAGAAAACAGCTGGCAAAATTCAAATCTATTTGGATCTAATAATTCCTTCAGATAACCAAAAATAAAGTCAGGACCCATCCATAGTAATGAAATTTATAAAAGTCAAACAGATAATTTTATACTTTCTAGGAACCCCTAATCAGTAGGACACTTCAATTACTTAGTCTTCAAATCTGTCCAGTGACACAGGAATTAATAAGTACATTATTATTGATTAGTAAATAAACAAGCTTTCAGAATGAGGATAAGAAGTTTGTTTCATAAATTACAATCAACTTTTAATTTATACAAAAGTAAAAAAAAAATTTCTTTGTGAAGCTCAGTTCTACCATTTAGATCAGGAGGACGTTCCACTGATAATGACTTTTATCCCACCCTTAATGTCCATGACTACAGACAACGTACAAAATTATAAAACTAGCTTACAGGTGCTATGCCATTCTGATATGCCATTGTTTTCCCCAACAGAGGAAAATATTTTCTCAACTGAAGTATATTTGGAAATATTGAATATGCAAGAATTCTTGTCTCTCATGGCTTCCTCTTGTTGGGTACACACATTTCCTTCTGATGAACTACTTGCATCCAGCCAAAGGACACTGATCAAATTACAGAGCAAAAAAATTATGCACTCTTTGTCACATCCCTTTATTACAGAGCTAACAACTTATTTAATCCCATTAATAAATTTGGTTTGGTAATGGTTTTATCATTTTCCTCTTTGTTTTCATAAACTTAGGAAAAGAGGGAGGTACATGAAGACAAGGGTGTATTAGGATTGATGTAGCTTCAGGTTTTCCTCTTGAGTTTAAAATCATAAACTATTCACTAATGTGAATTCTTAGGAGCAGCCTGTCAGATCCATTGTGATAATTAATATAATGGCATACTGTAAATGCCACTGTTGTTAAGGCTGTTATCTTGGTGATTGCTGTTGTTTCTGACAATGTTATTAATAACATTACTATGTTAATAATGATACTAACAAACAGTGTTGAACACAAACAACATGATGTCCTTTGTACTACACATACATACTGGAATACTGGAATAAGTGCATTTCCTGGCGAGAAGCTGATTGTCTAAATTGTAAGCGACACCGAAAGTACTTGTCTTCCAAGCATCTATATATTGGATGTGAGTGGGTGAGACTTTGCAAAAGAAGAGCCGGGAAAACAGTTTTACATAATAGCTCTTTAGAGTACAAATTGGAAGTTGGAGGATTGTGAGAAGATTTGAAGAAGAGGAATCTTTGGAGAGATGAGACAATGTGAATTGAGAGGTTAGTGAGAACCTAAGATTTAGAATGTTCAAATACCAAAGAAGTATATATTGTAGCACTGACAATATAATCACTGGACAACTTTATTTTCCTAATCTTTTTCTGATTATAAATGCAATATACTCAAATGTAAAAAAAAAAAGTGTTGAGAATCGTATAAAGAAGAAAGCAAGAAGCATGTGTAATACTATCAATGGCTAGATAATTTAAATTTTGAGTCATTTATTTTGTAATGGGGAGAATCCTAATTAGATCGACCATTTAAGTGCTTTTCTAATATTGTATCACAACCCGTGAGTGGAAGGTACAATCAGTTTTTTGTTTTATGATCAGCGTCCTTTTTACATAATAGAATGGGAGTTTATGCAGTATAATAGAAGTTTTTTATGAAACTTTTATTCATATATATGATGCATGCAGGTACAGGGTCATGATGCAAAATGAATTTCTAAGTGTGGGTCACAGACAAACTGAAACTAACTGCTAAAAGCCTTCAATTGTCATGATTTTCGTTGATTTATTTGAAAAGGGGGAAGGCAATGGTATGGAGCTCTAAAAAATAATGAGACATACTGCACAATGAACTTAATCTTGGTAATGAATACTTTAAAATACTACTTTATTATGATACTGATGGAGACTTCACCTGGTCACATTCATATACGCTGGAGGCCACTGAGCAAAAACAGACACTGTCATTAACCTTATGGAGCTCACAAACTAGATATTAATCAAATAACCAAGCAAATACTTGTACAATTTCAGCTGTGATAAATGCCATGGTGCTCGGAGGGTCCATAACAAGGGAATGTAATCTAATTTAATCTAAAGGCAAATTCAGGGAAGGCTGCCCTGAAAAGGTAGGCTCACTGCATTTCGGAGGGTAAGTATAAGAAGAGGAGGGAGGCATCCCAGACAGATAGGACAGCATCTTCAAATGTCTGGTCACCAGAAGGGTCCCAGGGTGCACAAAGACCAAATAGTCACCCACTCTAGACCTGCTCCCAAAGAGACTCTCCCAGGTGCTCTCTGACCTGGATTTAGCATAGATGTAGGTCCAGTGGGAAGAGACAGCATCTTTCCTTGATGACATCAAAGAAAAGGAGCCCAACTGCTTCAAAAAGTTTGGGAGGGGCTTCCCTGGTGGTGCAGTGGTTGAGAGTCCGCCAGCCGATGCAGGAGACACGGGTTCCTGCCCCGGTCCGGAAGGATCCCGCGTGCCGCGGAGCGGCTGGGCCTGTGAGCCGTGGCCGCTGAGCCTGCGCGTCCGGAGCCTGTGCTCCGCAGCGGGAGAGGCCACGACAGTGAGAGGCCCGCGTACCGCAAAAAAAAAAAAAAAAAAAGTTTGGGAGATTCTCTGCTTGAAATATAAACATGGGTGGGTTAGATGATCTTTTATGTAGCCTTCCAATTCTGCTTTTTATTTTGTGTGTTAAATTGTATTGATAGTTCACCTGTGGATCAGACAGCTGCTGAAAAGGCATAAAATATAAGTGGAGATCTTGAGGATCAATGCTTGTCTGTACGGACAAGTATTCACTTGTACCCCTGGTAATAATTTCTTCATAGAACACCAGTATACCCCTCATGATAATAATAGCCCCTCACTGTCTCTGCTTAGGAGAAAAGAAATCTCCTAACCTTTTAAATATGTCTTCCATATACGGAAAGACACACAAATACCGTCTGATCAGCTATAATCTTGAATTCTAAAAACTGTAGGGTAGAGGCATTTTGGACTCTCGGTTTCTTCTATTCTAAAATCACCTGGCAGCTTTCTAGGTATTTAGTATTAGGAGTCTTTAATGTAAAGAATGCCAAGTTTTCCAAAACAGAAGCAAATTTAATTTAAGCAGATAGTTCTGGAAAGCCCAGTCTCTTGAGGTAGAAATGTGTAATAGAGTAGGAAAAAAAAAAAAAAAAGACAGAAAAAATTAGGATAGGTGAAGAGAGGGAGTGGGCTGGGGAAAGAAGTTTATTCATTTAATCATTTGCAAAATGAAAGATAAAGTACACATTTTGTCATTAGAACTATCTAACAACACTTTCTCAGAGCCATTTTAGTAGATAATTCTCTCTCCAATGTTGGCTACCAAAAATAATTTGTCTTTAAAGCATTGTGTCACATTTGGTCTGCAAATTCATTTATACATACATTCAACTAACACTAATTAGACACATAAATAATTAGGATTTCAAATATTTACTGACTTATCCTGATATGAAAAAAATCCCTTCAATATATTTCCTACATGACAATAGGAATGATTTTGTAAATCTCATTATGACATTCCCTGTTCCGAAGGTATTCCTCTGCACTTTAGATAAAAGTCTAAATCCACCTCATGGCTTTTTATAAAGTTCTACAAAAGTCTGGTTCTTGCCTCTTTTCCAGCTTCATCTCACCAGCCCTCAATTACCATGCTCTGGTCACACTGGCCAGCTCTCAGCTCTCACTTACCGCTGAAATCGAGGCCATTTCCTCACAGAGAATAGAATTTCCTCCACTCTTCACCTGTATGATATTTCTCTATTCTTTTTTTTTTTTTTTTTTGCGGTACGCAGGCCTCTCACTGTTGTGGCCTCTCCCGTTGCGGAGCACAGGCTCCGGACGCGCAGGCTCAGCGGCCACGGCTCACGGGCCCAGCCGCTCCACGGCACGCAGGATCCTCCTGGACCAGGGCACGAACCCGTGTCCCCTGCATCGGCAGGCGGACCCTCAACCACTGTGCCACCAGGGAAACCCAATATTTCTCTATTCTTTAGGTCTCCACTTAGATGATGTGATGGAAACACCAATGGAAATTATGTCCCCACCCTGCACTTTCTTTATAATATTTACCACAATTTATAATCATGTATATTTTTGAATGAATCTTTTAAACATATATATTGTTTTCCTCCACTAGACAGTAGGCCCCAGAAGGGCAGAGATCTGTCTGGGTTCTTCAGTACTGTATTCCTAGAGTTTGGCTCAATAAATATCTACAGAATGCCTTTGTTTCAATCCTAGATTCACCACCAATTATTTAGCCTGGCACAAGTCACCTAACCTTTCTGAAATCAATTTTATCAGCTAAAAATGACTATAAGACTGCCTTTCTTTTGTATTATATTTAGGTTTTTCTTTTAAAAAAAAAAAACACCATTGCCTAGAAGAGAATAGGGCTTAGTAAATGAATAAACTTCTTCCCCCCTCCCTGGTTTCACTTCCATGCATATCTAAGAATGATTCAACACTCTGTCCAAAATAAAGCCATGATTCACAAGTCTGGCATTTACCAGCCACTAGTTAACTTTTCCCTTCTTACTCCCCAATTAAGAGAAAGCTCATTTTGAGGTTTAATGGAGAGTGTCGCAGGTTCATCAGAGTTCAATTCAGCAGTCTGGAGCAAATCTGTAATAATCCATGACCACACACCAGTTTGTATTTTTCCACTAATAAAACTCAAGAATGGCTATGTTCAAATGGAATTTTGCAGGTCATTAATCCATTCTAAGAACTGACTCTTTTGGCTGTTTAATTGGGAAACAGTGGTGGTAGGAGCAGATTAAGAATACGGATTTACCTAAAAGATAAGGTGGTAGACTGTTTAAATTTTATTATTTTATACTTCCAAAGAATTTCTGAATGACTTAAACAGAAAACTTCTAAAAGCTACTGTCACTTTTTAAAATCAAACAGGATTTAGGTAAGATTTGCAATGATTCCATAAAATGCTAAGCTCTGGTGGGCCAGAAAGGTTCTTTCTTATTTGAACCTGAAGAAAAGAGCTTTAGAAAACTGTCCTTTCTCGTTCTGAACTGACCACAGTCCTCTATTTTGCTGCCTCGGAAAGAGACTTATTCCTCTTGTTAGTGATCGGTGGAAACACAGGCATGTGCCACAGTTTTGGCCAATGAAATGTAAGCAGACGTCTGGGGTGGGGAGTGGCGCAGGGCAGGGGTAGAGTCTAGGATAGCATTTTCTCTCTTTAAATGGTACATTAGAAACGGACATTCCCTTTTTCTGCCTCTGGATATTATGAACTGCAAGATATCTGGTATACGGCAGCCGTTTGGAAATGGCAGCTCAGGGTATGTGGAATAAGAAATATTAGTATCGCATTTTACAGAAAAAAAAAAGAAGTGTACAAACGCAGAAGGACTGGACAGAGTCCAATCTACTCAGGACACAGAAGCATCAGTTGTCAATTATCTGATAATTCTCCACTCCCCCACTCCCCTTTTTCGCCCCCATCTTCCAACCAGTCCTGGAAGTTTTAATCTTGGCAAATGCCTACACCAATGCCCAATCACTACCCAAACACCATATTCTTAAATTTAAATTCTAAAGTACTAACATATATACTTTTAACAAATATATTTAACAGGTATTTTTACATATGTATATTTTACACATATATTTTACGAGTGCGGTATGTGTATGTGTATACAGAGATAGAAGAAACAGAGACAGAGAGAAAATAGTTGATGGCTTATGGAAATCCAAAACAATACTTGGAACAATCCTCGATCCCCAGAAATTAATAGATTCAGAGGTTTTGTGAATGACTAGCCTTGTTCCTTGGCCAGCACACTGATGAAGAAAGTTCAGGAAAGCAGTCAGTGAGCAGTTTCCTTATCTCTGAAGAGGTTTTAATGACTAACTGCCCTTCCTCTCCTTTATTTCTCTATCTTCTATGAAATTGTAATGACTGGCCCTAAAGATGATAACTGAATGTCTGCAGCGATTTAATCCTGTCACACACAGTAAAGACACAGCTAGAAACTCTGTCGATATCAGGAATTATCAGATTTCTGTAAGAAAAGAAAACAACCGATCATCTCTAGAAACGTTCAGTTGCAGTTTAAAGTAGATGCATCTGAAGTTGAAAACAAACAAGTCATGCACCACAATGTTCATGGCAGCACTAGTTACAATCGCCAGGACATGGAAGCAACCTAAGTGTCCATCGACAGACGAATGGATCAAGAAGATGTGGCACACATATACAATGGAATGTTACTCAGCCATAAAAAGAAACGAAATTGAGTTATTTGTAGTGAGGTGGATGGACCTAGAGTCTGTCATACAGAGTGAAGTAAGTCAGAAAGAGAAAAACAAATACCATATGCTAACACATACATATGGAATCTAAAAAAAAAAAAAAATGGTTCTGAAGAACCTAGGAGCAGGGCAGGAATAAAGACGCAGATGTAGAGAATGGACTTGAGGACACAGGGAAGGAGAAGGGTAAGCTGGGACAAAGTGAGAGAGTGGCATGGACATATATACACTACCAAATGCAAAACAGATAGCTAGTGGGAAGCAGCCACATAGCACAGGGAAATCAGCTTGGTGCTTTGTGACCACCTAGAAGGGTGGGATAGGGAGAGTGGGAGGGAGACGCAAGAGGGAGGAGATACAGAGATATATGTATACATATAGCTGATTCCCTTTATTATAAGGCAGAAACTAACACACACCATTGTAAAGCAATTATACTCCAACAAAGATGTTAAAAAACAGACAAGTCTCCACTGACAGAGTCATTCCAGAATGACCCCCCATTCTGTCTCCATTTTTATCACGGAGCACAGCTGCACTTCAACCACACCTTCAAATGCTAAAGTTAGGAGTGGAATGTTTGATTTTGGTTTTCTACTTTGGTTGAGAACCTTGACATCTTGACTCTCTCTAAATGTAATAATCCTGTGCCTCTGTATCTAGTATTACACCTGGTAAACAAGTCTGAGGGTAGGAGTGGTCCTCTCTCTTGACCTGGGACTTGCAGGACGGCAAGGAGTGTGATTTAGAAAACCAAGAATTTGGCATGGAAGTAGCTGGGGTTTTTTTTCTTTTTAAAGAAACATAATTATCGGTACTTCTTATTAATTCATAAATTATGTGCCTCTCCTCCCATCTCTAAACCATTAAACCCCAACCAATGATTGAACCATCTTATCACTAAAAGCAGAATAACTTTCTTTTTTGCCTATTGGTGTATTCCTCTGGACTCCCCTCCCTCTTTTTTCCTACTCTGATCAGTGAGCCAGGAAGAAGTATATGATAAGTTTCAATGTTTAACAAACATCATGTCATACCACAGACCTTATAAATGTCAGCAGTAGGCCTTCAGAATTAAAAAGTATACTGATAATTTATTTTTGTTTTACTAGTGTCTTATTTTTAAATTCAGGAAACTGGTTTGAATAGGTATTCTTTTTATGGGTATCAACACATTAACAATAAGAAAGATATCGTCTATTATAGGAAAGACATTACAACAGAATGCTCTGACATCTAGGATTATAATACTGCCAAAATATGTCACTAAACCCAGAATCATATATGTGCAATATGCTGCTTCAAGAAAAATATGGATTTAAAAATCACAGCTTATAAGACATGATAAGCTGTGATTATAAGACTACATCTTAAGATGACATAATAGAGGATATATTAGTCAGTGTTTCTCGTAAATGAATCAACCCATTGCATAATTACAATCACATTTAATCACGAAAGCAAAGTATAGAGAGCAACATAATCTCCTTTCTATTTGGACAATTCATCTCAGACTAGAATTAGCCTGAAAGCAAATCCCTTGAGGGTTGCTTGTCTGGTTATACCTGACCATTCAATAGAAATTAAATGTTTTTAAAATTCTGGGTTTGAACAGAAACGGCTTTCTAAAATATATGTAGTTTTTTTTTTTTTAATGCAATCACTCAGTGTTTGTTTAATGTTTGCTTCACTCAGTAGCAATTCCACCCTTAAGCATTTGTGAAGTAGTTTGTGGACATGCTTGCAGTAGTATACTTATGTGCAAAAATCAAACATAAAAACTGATCACATGCTCACAGCTGGAAACCGTGTCAGGCTTTATTCAGGAAGGTATCAGGCATTATCATTTAGCGCTCCCACAGCAGGAGGAAAAATGGTGGCACAGAGGAGAACGATCACATCAGACACACTCCAGGGGTTTCCTTTCCCTACATTGTTCCTCTCCCAAATGTAACTCTTTAAATTTTAAATAGGAAAAGAACACACAGAATCATTGCTCAGAACAAAAAAAGGAGGAGTAGGAGTGGATATGGAGGAGGAAGGAAGTGGTAAAACAAGAAGGAAAACATTTCTCATTAAATAAAGTGAATACTAGAAAGTCCAACAGATACTTTCATGTGTCCTTAAGACCCAAAGAAGCACACACATCAAAGAGGTTTTGAAGATGTACTTTAGTTCAGACAGACCAGTGTTTTCCTCTGCCCTGTTTTACTATTGTTGACCGAACAATTACTCCTTAGTAATCAAGTGCAAATGTATTCAAGAATAGCTAATTGATGAGGTTTTGTCTCGTAAAACTACACTTAATGGATACAATATATAGTAATATTGTATTCAGGTGAAGACACCTGAACTGGAGCACATTTTATTTTTCCTTTTCCAGAGAAGATGTCATCTTCGAACCCTGTTATCTAATTCTATTTCTTCATAGAAAATTATAATTTAGGAATGAATGTTAACCTTTGAAAATCTGAATTTTCACATTAGTCCTTGCTTAATACAATAAGACCACCATTATTTTAGAAACAATTATCACAGTACTAGGTTTGTTTTTCCAGAAAAGCAACATTCAGTAGAGGTTTAGTTTCAGCAAGTGGAGAAATTTCTAAACAAATGATTGCTGCTTCACAGCAATGGTAGTCCATGCCAATGGACAGCAGTGGTATAACCAGCTCCTGAAGGTCCACAGATGGATGACCCATTCAGTGTTTCTCCTCCGATCTATCTTCTGCACCAACCACTCTACCTCTGGACATTGCAGGCACTCTTTGGATACTTTGTAGTGGGGACTGAAGAGCGGCCCTTTGAGCCCTAGTCACTTGGCTGTCTACCCTGCTTTGGGAATGGTTTGAGAAAGAAATCTTTATCAGCATGTAATAGCCAAGTAAAGGTAGAAATAGATCTCTGTCCATCAATTGATCCTTTTGTAAATCCCCTGTGATTAGAGATGAATCCTCCTCATCCCTAAATTTCATACTGAAAAATTATGGTGAAACTCCAATGTGTCTTTCTTTCGACTCTGTCATAAATACAGAAACTAAGTCATAAACAGATTAATTGCATGTTTAGCCTAAGGTAAATCTTAAATAAAATTTAAATGTGACCTCTAGCCTCCGACTGCAAGGCTGTGCTTTCCATCAGCTCCTATTCTAAATCCTATGTGTGTGTGTGTGTGTGTGTGTGTGTGTGTGTGTGTGAGTATATAGACATATAAATATAGATAGTACATATACATGTGAATAAGTGTAGTATATATATATATATATATATATATGTGAATACACACACCCGCATACAATACATATGCATATATGTATACATATGTACATATACACACATATCCTTTTAAACTTTTAGTTTTTTTCTAAAAGGAGACAAATACGATAGATCCTTAAGGCCGAAATAAGAAGAAAAAAGCTGAATATGTGCATTTTCTTTTTAAACAGGGAATCTGATCAGCCTAACAAGATGTTTCCCTGAAATACTGGCCTCAAATGAGTCCATTCAGCCATGGCAAGGAGAGGTTTCCAGCCAAAACATTTAATTAGTGCCCAATTAAGACAGCCAGAGTGATGTGAAGTCCGGGCTCTGGCCGCGTGCATGCCTCAGGATGGGTAAGCAGCTTGAGTGAGTCTAGTCTGACTAAAAGCTGTCAACTGTCAAACTGTCAGTGGGCCATATGGGTCAGGCAGCATCTCTCTGAAGAATCTGGCTTGTCCACTCATCAGGGGAAAACACCTCCTACACCTCTGGGTTGACAAATACCCAGCAGTTCCTCCAAGTGGGAAGCAACTGAAGTCTTGGTCAGATTAAAGGAAGAGCCATGTCACGTCCCCGTTTCAACTTTCCTGGCATCTCATCAGCTAGAGAAAAAGGTCCAAACTCCTTCACATGGCAGACGACACCCCTGCCTAATTATCTGGCCTCATCTTTCATCCCCCTCCCCTCCCACTTTATCCTCAAATGACGCTGAACTGCTTGACATTCGCTCCGTGTGCACGTGCACTTCTGGCTCCAAACCTTTGCTAATACTGTACCCTCTGCCAACAACAGCATTCTCTCTTCTCCCTCCACCTCAACTCATTCATCTCTTTCACTCATTTGCTCTTTTATATTAAATTAGGAGTAAGCTGCTACAAGAAGCCTTTCCTACCCATCACCTGTGAGGCAACCTCAGGCAGTGTTACAGACCCCCCTCCCATGCTCTCATGAGCCCCTAGGTGTCTAGCCTCCATCTTAACACACATGAGTCTCATCATGTCTTTATAAGCCCATTTTCTCCTCTTGACTGTACACAGTCTGATGGCAGGAGTGTTTCTTTGGTCTTCATAATCCTAGCATCAAGGGCACTGAATGTTCCTAATAGTTGTAATTGGTAAGAATCAACAAATTAATCATGAAACAATCAAGTTAAAACCATCTTTACTCCATGTTTATTTCCTTCTTTTGTTTCAAAATATCCCCTTTAGACAAGCAAATATCACCATGCAACTGGAATGATTTGCCTGTGTAGACATAGGAAGTCAACACACAAGTGAGTCACTGCAACCCTATTGCTCATCCTGGACAGAGGTCAGTGGGTATGCCCTTCCAAGAGGGTACACACAGGGCAGAGAAGCCTGGAATTAAAATTGATTAAGGTATTAGGATGAGTGCTGTCAAATGGTGGAAGGTACTGGCAATTAAAGTCAAATAATCTTTAAAATAAATTGTTTTAATTTAGGTATTTTATCATAACCAGGAATCAGATAGGATGTGGAAGAGTCTGGAGCAGTGGAGGGATATCTTGGTTCCTGGAAACACCCTAGTCCTCTTCCAGCCTCTTCATCGCCAGAACTGTTTTTATGTGAATTTCGGAAAGAAGAAACTGTCAAAGGCAAACATGAAAAGCAGAAAAGATGGGAAGAGATGCCACCAGAGTTCATTACAGCTTGAAGCCCATGTGTGCGTGTGTGTGTCTGTGTCTGTGTGTCTGTGTGTCTGTGTTGGGGATTGAGGTACAAACTCCCCAGAAACTATTCAGTAAATATTGGGAAAAGATTCAGAAAAAATTGGGATCTTTTCATTCATCTTTCTACTATCTTCTTCAGTAAATGTGCTGCATTAACTCTCTCCAATACAGTCCCATCTCTTCCCCTAAAAACCCCTGGGACCAAAGGGTGTTGCCCCTAACAGTTCCCTAAGGAAATGTACTGTTTTCTTGTTTTATTTCTAAGAATTAGTCTATGTCTTTAGAGCAGCTATGTTAAAATTAGATCAAAGATTAGAAATCCCAAATGGCATTTAATAATGAAATATCATCAAAAATGAAAAAAAAACTTTGAATAAAAAAAATGCATTAGAAAACAATAAACATTCTCATACTTAGTACTTCCTATGCTCAAAACAAAGGCAGAACCTGTGAATTAATCATTTGACAGAGTATCTTGAAAAAGAGCACATGTAAATGATGTCAGTTTGCAAACGCCAACTGTTGGTCACATCTCCCAGTACAGCTAAATCAGACTATAACTATTACCCAAAAAAGTTAAAGACACATTATTTTAATACATCGATGAACCATGTTGAAAACTAATGCTCTTACACAAACCTGGACAATCGCTTTCATGGCCTGTAAGGAAAGGACCCTAAACCCTGCATTGAGTAACTGCACGGAGATATGTGAAAAGTTACATATGCTTCTGCTAGGAATGGGGTTGTGTGGATAAGAAACCGGTAGAAAGAGCCTTATCCTGGTAAAGGTGGGAAAAGGACTAGAATGTAACTATGACTTTCTACCTAAAGTAATATGTGTTACTACCAAAATGCAATTTTTTCTTCATTCTCAAAGGAGAAAAGCTTGTCTTGCTTCCACCTTCACAGAAAGAATACCTATGTCTGTCAAGAGGACACAGAATCACAAAGTCCATGAAGGACTCTTCAAAGCGCATGCAAACCTGCAGGAGGCAGCCTTTCACCAAGCGGCAGGGAGGGCTGAGTTAGCAGCTGCTTTCCTTCCATACTAATGCTAAACCACACCAGCTGATCGCATCCTCTCCACTCTTCCTGCAGGAGCAGAAACAACCAGAAGCCCTAAGGCTTCCTCCTGGCCTCTCTACCATCTCCAGGGAAAAGATTCTGAGCCTCTTCAAAGAGATACTAAGAATACTCAAGCGCAGGATGGGGCTGCTTCACCCTTTGTCACCTGCCTCTGCTTCTTCCTTTGCTTGTTTCTCCTTCTTGGGAGGAGGCTATTTGGAAAGACCCGAAAGAGACAGAGAAACTGTGAGCATAAGAAAATATAAGTCAGGCAACAAGAAGTGGTGAGAATTTGTGTGTGTGTGTGTGTGTGTGTGAGAGAGAGAGACAGACAGAGAGACATCTGGTGGCTCGCCTTAAAAGATGCAGATGACATGCAAAACCTAAGAGCCCAAGGACCTCTGCTGCCATCCAGTTAGCTGTATCCGGAGAGTAAACCAAAAAACATTGACTGAGAAACCAAACTCAGGAGAGAAGCAGAAATATAAACCCAAAACAACAAAAAGACACTAGGAAGAAAAAGGGACGAGAGAAGGAGCCCCTTGATGTCTACCTGGATTTCTCTACATTCTTGAACATCTAACGGCAAGATTTATTTTCTTCCTGAAAATGGACTGTTTACCCCTCCCAGGTAAAACTTAGGTGTCACACTTAGAATAAGTCCCTGAAATCTCTTTTGCTCCCTCCCGGACAGAATGTGGGAGGAGATGCAGAAAGGAGCCTCTCCTCTCCCTTTCCAGGGAGCATTCCTTCCTTAACTCAGAAGGTAATGAACCATATTGCAAGGAATCCTTCATCTGAGTATGCTTTATCTTGCAACGCACAGCATAGGTCAGAAAGGAATCAGAGTAGGGCTGTTTGCATAGCAAAATGGAAGTCCTAGATATGGATGTTGCAAGGGGAAGTTCCCAGATTCTTGGCACTAGGTCTGTATAGTGGGTTAATCATAGTTAGGAAAGAAGCTAAGGTCCTGTATCAAATCAACCTCCTGCTCAAAGGAACCATAGTGATTAGGTCAGGGCAGAATGTGGGAAAAACACACGGCATAAAAGTGATTTCAGAATCAGACATCTGAGCTAAGATTAAAAAAAAAAAAAAAAAGTCAGACACGTGGTTATGGAAGACCTATGACTCAGAAGAGCAGGACCACAGAGCCAGGTCACCACCAACAGAACAATGGTATCTCCATCTGTGTGGGTTTAATAGCAAGAGGTGAAAGAACAAAACTAGCAAACTCACATAGGTACTGTTCTAAAATTTATTAAGATATATCACAGGACCAAAAAGGTACCAAACTCCATAAGCCTTATGAAAGTAATAACAAGCTTTGTGTTTGTAATAACAAAGGATTATAATTGGTCATTAAATTATATATACTAAATAGAGGAAATCAAGCGCTGAGCTTGCCACTGACATATAAATGTTGAATTAGAAAAAAAATAGCCAATTCCCTTGACTTAGATTAACACAGATGACAGGTCTAGTAAAGCAAACTGAATGAGAACCATCTAGGTGATAATGATCACAAGGTCTGTAGACTGTATCTAGAATGAAAGAGAAAAAAAAGAAAGGTGAAAAATGTCTAAGGTAGTGAAACCCTGAAAATCAAATGGCAACTGTCAAAGTAGTGAAAGGAATGCAAACTGAAATTTAGCTATACCAAAATTATTCCGAGTTACCTAAAAATGACAATACTCTTTATAATAGTACCAGAGACTATGCTCAATAAATATTTATATATAGGGCTAAAAATATGGAAGGAAATGCTAACATTAAAAAGAATGAAAGAATTTTAACTATTTCAAGGTATTAAAATAGGTATACAAGACATAAAAGCAATTGAATTTTTAAAAATCAATATTTCTGGTATATAAGGTTCAAAAGTGTAAGAAAGAACAAGCATTTAAATAAGTTGCCTAGGAAGAGGCATGAGTGCAGCTTCTAGGATACCTACTATGTTTAGTATCTTGATCTAGGTACATGCAATTTGTAAAAAATTCACTGACCTGTACATTTTTCTGAATTAATGCTATACTTCAATAAAAAGTTTTCTAAAGAAAAAAAAAAACAGTCATAATGTACGTTCCTAAACCCTTGAGTTTATCCTCCTAAGGGTATTTAAGAGTAAGGCTCAGGCCAAAAACCAATAATGGGGCTTCCCTGGTGGCGCAGTGGTTGAGAGTCCGCCTGCCGATGCAGGGGACACGGGTTCGTGCCCCGGTCCGGGAAGATCCCACATGCCGCGGAGCGGCTGGGCCCGTGAGCCATGGCCACTGAGCCTGCGCGTCTGGAGCCTGTGCTCCACGATGGGAGAGGCCACAGCAGTGAGAGGCCCGCGTACCGTAAAAAAAAAAAAAAAAAACAATAATGACACCCTAGGTTGTAAAGAATACAGTCCTCTAAAAGTGCTGAGAATACCTCACACTTAGTCAATATAGTTAAAGTCTTAAAAAGCATCTTAAGAGATACTTGTTTGACTCCTAATAAAATGGACAATGTTTGGAAGCAGGGAACTTGATACACAGTGATGTGTGAAGCTGGGTGTGCATAACTTGAGGGAACTGATTTCAGGAGTAAAATGTTCTGCATGTTCAAGTTTTTTGAGACCAACTTAATGACCTAAGAAAGTAGCATTTCTTCTGGTCCCTGGTGTCATAGCATGTGTCCAGTTACAAAGCAGAATTCCCACAATCAAGTCCCAATTCCACCAGGTCTAATCTGCCACTCTGGGTAGAACATTTAACATCGCTGAGTCCATGATTCTTATCCACATAGACTGGGATAACATGGACTGCCCTATTTACCTGCTTGGGTTATTTTGAGTCGTACACAGACCATGTAAGCAAGAGTGCCCTGAAAGCTGTAAAATACTATAACACTGTGTTAAATTAAGTGAACAAGGAGGTCATTAGACTGGGTGGCTCTGATGCCTCAAAACCTGTAAATGCCTCAAGGTTAAGAAGTCAAAACCTAAGGACAACCAATCACAGCCAACTAGACTTTCCCAAATAAGGCAACCTTAAGCTATAGTCAATCGAAAGATTTCCTTGCTTGGCTTCCACATCTTCCCTATAAAAGTCTTTCCCCGGGCTCCTGTCAGTGGATCACTCCTAACCAATTCCGGTTTGGTGCTGCCTGATTCAAATGGATTTTTGCTCAAATAAACTCATAAAATTTGTAAAATGCTTCGGTTTATCTTTTAACAAGTGTAAAACAATATGACTGTTGGTTCACAACCTTGGGAGTTCCCTGGGTGAGATCTGAAACCTGGCAGCCAGAGGGCAAGGGGATACCAAAAAAAGAGGCAGCCCACTCCAGACCAGTAGGTGGCAGCTTTAATAAGCAAGGGAACGTATACAGGAGACGAGTAGATCTCCACACCCACCCTCCAGAATCTTCAAAGTTTATATAGAGGCCTCAAATGGATTCAAGCAGTCTCAACAACTCACTCTCTCAAGGCTGCATACTTGAAAACAGCTCTCACTGTGGGAACGGTGGGCGAACTGGACATCCCGTGGGCAGGCTGGGTCCAGCACTCAGCTTAGGTCAACCAGCAGTCACATCCTCTCAATGACTGACTCCAACAGATTATTATTTGAACAGCTTAAATCTGATGACCCAGTCTGACTGAGCTCCATTTAATTCTCTTCCATCTACTCTGTACACTACTAGCCACATTCAACTTCTTAAAAACATATATTTGATATATTTTGTTCTTGTCTCAAACCTTGAGCAACCTCCTTCTGTCTGCAGCCTCAAATATTTTTGTTTTTTCTTCTATTTTTGCGGTACGCGGGCCTCTCACTGTTGTGGCCTCTCCCGTCGCGGAGCACAGGCTCCGGACGCGCAGGCTCAGCGGCCATGGCTCACGGGCCCAGCAGCTCTGTGGCATGTGGGATCTTCCCGGACCGGGGCACGAACCCGTGTCCCCTGCATCGGCAGGCGGACTCTCAACCACTGTGCCACCAGGGAAGCCCTAAGTTAGTAATTTTGAAGGGGTCATGGGACAGTTACACTGATGTCTGTGTACCAAAGACATTATTTCTCTTATTCATTTCAAATATACCTTCTGAGAAGTGCTTTGAAACTACAGACAAAAATGAACCTACATTAGAAGGACCAGAGAACCAACCTATGTCACTGTGCCCAATATACAGGATTCAGACAAATACAAAAAGATTAATCCATACACAGGACTCAAATAAATACAAAACTAATCCCAAACAAATAAATACAAAAGATTAATAATCCAAGATGTGACTGTGCATCATAAATGCCTAAGGAGTGGCTGACTTTTGACAAAGGGAGTTCCACCAAGTTCTACGGAGATTAGACTCAGCAAAGCAGGTCACTAAGGATAGAGGAGAGAAGACCCTGCTGTTTGTTTACAGAGTCAACATATCACATGATTGACATCTTGCCCAGGTCAGAGTAAAGAGATACCCTTTTCCTGATAGCTTTTCTTTTCTTCTACTGTTGTATTTAATTTGAAAACTCCTCTCTACACTTATGCCCATGTGAATAATCGGACTGCTCCATACATCATCTTCTCAGGACTCTGTCTGAGGGGATATTATATGAAAAGACCCCCTCCCAGCCTCCCTTCCATGGAAAACAATTTTGTTGCTGGGATTTCAATGGAAGTTGACATGAAACGTAATTCTACATTTGGAGGGAGGAAAAACAAGACAAAAGAAAAAAACAGATTAAGAGCTCATGATTGTGATTTACTTTGGATTTTTAATATGAATATTTTAATTGCTTAATTTTCTTAGCTTTAAGAAAATAAAATAAAAAATAATAATAATTAAAAAAAGGATAGAGGAGAAAGACAGGTAAGTGGTCCAAAATTCATCTGCATTTTGGACTTAGCCATTAGGTACATCTGATTAAACTCCTGCAAAGAGGTCTGACTGTAGGTGGGTGGTGGCACTGAAATTAGCAGGGTGCACACTGTGGAAGGGAGGAGAAGGGAGGAGAAATGGAAGGAGTGGGATATGGAAGTCACTTCAGTTGGCAAACCTTTGTGATTCTGACTTTTTGCTTCTTTTTTAACCTTTTTTCCCCTCCACTTTGTACTGAAGCTCAGATTCAAAGCGATGGTTTCATAATAATAAATAAATAATTGTGGAACCAAGAAAAGATCCAAAAGATATCCCAAGAAGGATTACATACTGGACTTTAGATCTCACTGCAGTGAGAGACAGAAAGCAGGTTTGGGTTTGCCTGCCTGGATGGATGGCTGGACGGCAGCGACAGGCATCCAGTTATAAAGCTCAGGAGGCATTTTTTTCTTGCCACCAGTAGATGTCCAGGCTTCCAGGCAATCATGTTTTAAAACATTTCTTTAAGGGATAGTGATGTTTCTTCTTTCCTCTAGGAGGCTTAAATGTACACATATCTTCCCATAGACATTTCTCTAGCTTCAAGAATAGGCTGGGTTTGGGGAATACCTAGACTCCTACAGAACTATCGCCGTACAGGACTACGGCTCTGACATCCCCAAGTGCTGCACGTCTTTCAGCACTTGTCTCTAGCCTTGAAGACAGGCCCAGTGAACAAAATGAGAGAAGAATAGGTGCTCTAGAGAGATGGTGATTTAGCAAAGATTGCTAATATAAGTTCATGGACTCTTTTTTTTTTTTTTTTACAGTTTTTAAAATGTTTTCACAACTATTATCTCTTTTGATCGTCACACAACCTTATGAAGCCAGCAAAGTAAAGATATCATCCTCATTGCATTCTCTTTGTGTGAACAAGGCAGAAGTTCAGGGATTCTACCTGCCAAGGTCACAGAGCTGCTATACTGCCTGGTGAGACTGGAACCCAGACATGCCAAGTGCATCCAGATACATACAGGCCCCCAAAACAGAAGACTGAGCTCCTTGATCGGTGAGGAGCTCAGGAACTCTCTGGAAAATATGAGACAGACATAGAACCCCCAAACCAGGGCTTGGAAGATATATCTAAGGACAACTTCTTCATTTTACAGGTGAAGTCTAATTTGGTTGAATGGTTGGCCCACACCTACCCATCAAATTCATGTAAAAGTCAGCTCTCCTAACTCCCAGTCCAGTGCTCTTTTCCAGCCACCATGGTGACATCTCCTTCCATTCATCCTGGTTTAAACAAAAAACTCTCCATGTCAATGAGACAGGGTAGGATCCACTTATCCTGACAAAGCAAACTGGAGGTTTGAACAAATACCAGAAGAAACTGGGACCTGCAAATGGATGAACTATAGTTAAAAGACTCTCCCTTGTAAAATAAGAAAAGCTGAGAAGAGGTCTGAGAGGTAGGAGGAAGCACCAGATCCAGAGTTTTTAGGTCCTCATTGGCCTGCTAATCCTGTCCCTCCCTGCAGAATGATTCTGGAAGCCTGGCTGAGGGTCAGTTTCCTCACTTGCAGTAGGTCGGGTGAACGATGCCTGCTTCACTGGGCTGCTAACGAGAAGGTACTGAGATCACGAGTGGGAAAGTTCATCGCAAATGCTGATAAGGTACGTTCACCCTTACTTTCGTGGTTTTGCTTTCCTGAATTATCTAGCTAATTGTCCTTCCCTTCACCTTATTTTTGTTTCTGTATATGTGGCCCAGGCTAGCTGTCCAGTGTGAGGATGAAAGGTCATGGCATAATCGCTCCCAGATAGACTTTAGAACTGTCCTTTAGCACCCAGGTGCCTCATATGAGATAGTGAGTGTGTATGAGCAGCCAGAATGTGGAACTAAGATACCTCTGAGATGCTGAAAAACGAGGCCTAATAAATAAGCTCGGCCACCTCTGAATATGTCACCTAAGAGATTGTTCACCTACGTCTGATGAAGAAAATTTGGGAATATCCACTTTTCAAAGGAACGTGGATATTACTAACAGAGCTAACACTGAAGAGGCAAGGAAAATGGAGAACTCCCCAATCAAGAGTTTATCAAGATGTCTCCAGCCTTGTCCAGGGTAGAGGACAACTGAACTCCAGGAGTGGAGACAAATCCATAAGGCTATCAGAACCTGAGGACATTGGCTTTTACGATCCAGATAAACTAAGTGGCTGTGAGGCCTTGCTCACCACCAAAACACAGGGTTTAAACTCCAGCTTTCTAACAAGACTAGCTGCAAATCTTGCTTTAAGTGAATAAACTAGCATTAATTGTATATTAGGTTTCTGTGAGCTTGGGTTAGTCCTCCTGACCTTAGTTACCCTGGGAACAGACAGGAGAGGAAACCAGAAGACCTCTCCTGTGTACAGGTGTCTGTGGTGAGAAGGCCACAAACAGCAAGTTACAGACCCAAGAGAACCAGAAGGAAAGTGTGTAACTTGCTATTTGCAACATCCTCACCAAGGCCACCTGTAAACAGGACCGGGTTACACATGACAGCAGTTAGCCTAGGTGGAAAAATCATGTAACTCCCTCTTCTCTGTGCTTATAATCAATGAGAACTCAACCAGAAAGTATACTAACTCGATTTTCCTTGCAAAAAGACTTTTGGTTTCCAAAGTAGGAAAAGATATGCTGACAATACTAGCCTTTTTTAAAATTAGATTATGCTCTTTGTGAGGTACAAGTTAAGCCCAATTCTCCCTTCTTTCTGAGGCATTTTTGAAAATGCCTGATGTAAGAAATAATGAGGAAAGTGCCTAAAAGCAGAGATCTAATGATATTTTATATACTCCATTTCTAAATTCAAAAAGTGAATATATTGAAGGAAAAAACATTCCAATTAAGGTAGTTGGAACTAAAAGAATTATATTACCTTTTGGTTAACCAGAAAACTCAATTAACCACAGTCACTTGTGCACTATGCTTTTCAGTTAGTGAAGATTTTGGAAAATTTAATAATATAATTATACATCAGAGTTTGTCATGAAGATAATATCCAGTTGTTACAGTACATAATGTGCAGAGAATTTCTTTCAACTGTTATTGTACCGAGTGCTATTTATTTCAGAAATACTCTAGAGTTAAAGAGGGGAGATGTTCTAGTTATTAATCTTAAATCCTTTCAGGATGGGAACGTGGCCGCGGGCCAGCAAAATGGAAAGATGCACGGCAATAAAAAAATCAGCAATTCCTTCCTCAAACTTCCTAACCCAAGTGGCCAATTGTTGGTTGTCACTGCATTAATCTAATTGTAACTCTTTCCTATTGAATTTTAAAATACACGAAATGACTGGGGGGAAAATAGCAACTTGTAAAAATCAAAGGGTTCTCCAGTTAATGTTACATTCAAAGGTAATTACTTAACACACGCAAAGCCTAACTGCCGCAACCTACAATTCTGCAACTTTCTATCAGCTCTTTTGCTTCTACTTTAAATAAAAGAAATCCCTTTCATTTTGTCAAGAAAACTTTTCTCTACCTCACTACTGCCTGACAAGGGAACAGATGGCAATTTAAGGGGAGAATTTATGAGAGCCACAATCTTAATGTTGCATAAAGGAAAGAAAAAGACTCGCATCAAAACCACTGACAAATGTACTTGCTAATATTAATGCACTCCCCATTCATCCAATATGCTTCCTAATTGCTTTTCTGTACATAATAATGTGGCACCTGCTGCTCAACATTGCAAACGCATCAGGATTTCTCCAAAGTCAAACAGCTCTGCAACTGGCCCTCTCCCAGTGATAAATGTAGAGCACTGTATCACGCACAGTTCCTGTCAGTGGCATAATTAAAATTTTATACTTACAGAAAAAGATAGTAAACAATCAGTTCTTAAATGGATTCACAAGAGGAACTCTTGTTACAGCCAACTTTATAATTAGTATGCATCATGTACTGCTAATATATCCACGACAAGAAAATAGGGGAAAAATGAGAAACTTGAGCTGTTCCCTTAATGCGATGTTAAACTAAAAGGAAGGAAGGAAGGGAGAAAGGGAGAGAAAAAGAAGAGAAGAAACAATCTACTGTTACTTTACTATCGCATCAAGAGCTTTCTCTCATGTTAGCATGTTTCTTCCCTAGAGCTTGTCTATGCTTTCTCAAACGGTGATAAGAATAAGATTGGAGATTAGGAGGAAGAAAATTTTTGTGTGCGCACACATCCATGAAAGCACACCCCAGATTCCGATTTTTGTGTAGTATGGGGCTCAGAACACTACAGCCTGCTGACTACATCCAGCCCACAGACTGTTTTGTTAAGGTCTGTGAATTGAGAATGATTTGGACATTTCTAAATATTGGAATACAAATTAAAAGAAGAAGAATATTTTATGACACTTGAAATTATATAATATCAAATTTCAGTGTCCATAAATAACGTTTTATTGGAACAGCCAAGTTCATTCATTTACATATGGTCTCGGGCTGATTTCCTGCTATAAGGGCAGAGTCGAGAAGTTGCAACAGAGACTGTATGTACGGCCTGCAAAGCCTAAAATATTTACTATCTGGCCGTGTTCAGAGTTTGCTGGCTCCTGAGTGAAGGTATTTGTACTCTAGAGATCTATGCAAGTACAGTCTGTAGCTATTTATATGTGTGTGCACACATAAACAATGATTAGTGATCAAGGAGACAAAAGTAGGGTTCCAGCAAGCTTATACCTGCGTGTGTGCACATAGGCATGTGTGTGAAATGTGAAAAATTATAATTCTAAGTGTAATTAAAAAGTAATGTCGGACTTGTGATAAAAATCACATTATATTAATTATCCATGTGGGCTTTTATTTTGGTTACAATTATATCTTGCAAAATCTAGGTCATCACTTTTAAATCGAACATTTATGTTCCTATGTCTGTGAAGAGTCCACTTCTTAAACAGCAAAACAGCCAAAACAACAACCCAAACAGTAATAACAAAAGGTGTACTTTCAACTATCATAAAATGTTGAAATAATGAGAGATTTAGTAAAATATCATCACTGTTTAAGCCATTTGGCTGTTTTATTTTGACAAATCTATGACTAAGCTAAAAAAAAAAAAGCTATTTGATAAAATTTCTTAGAACTACACAGGTGCGCACACACAAACACACAAAAATACAAATGAATGCATGTAAAACTGGTTAAAGCTAATAAGGCCTATGGATAGTGTCAATCTCAGTTGTCTGGTGTTGCTGTTGTACTATAATCATGTCAGATGTTACCAGTGGGGGAAACGGGATGAAGGGTACACAGGACCTCTCCATACTATTTTTGCATCTTCCTGTGAATCAATAATTATTTAAAAGTACAATTTTTTTTAAGTTATTTGAGAACAGAGACCTTCTCTGGACAATGGGCTGCCTCCTCTAACTAATATGAAATTTATTGTACCTGGATTTTTGTTTAATTGACAGGGAAAAAGAAAATAATGATAGAGATAAATAAATACATCTAAAGATTTACCCACTCTCCGTATATGAAATAAGGCTGAAACAAATCAATCAGTTTAATTTTTTTTCTGGTGACTAAAGCAGGGGGTGGGGAAGGGGACAGAGAACCAGCAAACGTATTATTTGGTTTGGTGGACAAAGCGCCTAGTTAGCTAGCTGACCATTTTGCTTTGCGTGGCTTGTCAAGCGTTCCTTCCCAATAAGTCCGGCTTGCAGGGCCTGATGACTCTTTCTCTGCCCCTCTTTTCACATCCCCCAGGCACATTCCTATTGGCCAGAACCTTTCCCTTACTGTATACAATTACCATCTTTTACATCTAGATGAAAATCCTTTTCTTCACAGCTGAAAGCTGAAAGAGAAGGGAATTTGAATCTACAGGATTTTAACTTGCTTTGCTTCACTAGGAAACCATGCCCCATACAATGTAGTGCCTTTTTTAAATTGCTTGTTCCTTTAAGCAAATAGTATTAATTCCAACACTTTTTAAAAAGAGGGAGAGGACTACCTGTGAATATAAATAAAGCGAGAAATTCCATAACTAAAGATTAAGGTCTAAATCAGAGGCACAGATGCAGATAAAATAATTTGTGTCATGAACGAAAATGTTACACACTTAACTCCTAAGAAAAACAAAAGCTTTTTGAAGATAAAACTGCATAAAAATTGCTGATGTGAGTGAGAAATAAAGTATGTTTTTAGTTTTCATGGCAGGAAGAAGATGAGATTCGTTTTTATACCACTCCACAAAGGCTTGCTAGCAACCTGCTTAGAATACAATAGATGGGATTTAAATTTTCTTTTCCTTTACGTGGTTTGCTCATTTGCATGCTAGGCCCCAGAATGGTCTTCCCTCTCTCTGCCATTTCACAGAAACACTGGGATCTGAGCGCTGGGAGCAAACTGAAAGGTACAAGGGTGCTTGTGAGTTCAGCAGAAAGCTCTTTTATCAGTGTATATGCAAGGGAAGAATGTAGTCCTTTCCTCACTTCATTGGGCAACTTTTCCTTTGAGGGACAGCTTCAAAAATCTCCTCCCAGAACACCTTTCGGCCCAGAAAAGTGCTCCGGATTCCTCAAAAACACAGAAGCAAGCTCACCATGGGGACTGCTAATGAACAAAGGTGAAATTAGTGTTGGTTTAAAGGATTTTTAGGAGAAGGATCACTCTACCTTTCTCCATCCCGGTGACAGTTTCTGAAATTTCTTCATTTAAAATATCATACGTAGCTGTAATTCACACGTACAAGAAAGTCCAAGGGGGCCAGCGGACATTGGGGGAAAGGAATATGAAGACCTTCTATTCCATTTTAGGACGATTCAAGTGTATACACATGTCAAAACTATCCAACTCAGTGACTAATAACATAAAAGAGAAGAGAAGGAAATAAACACAAGACATAAAATGTAGATGAAACAGGAAATATCAATCCAGTTCCAATGACTGGTCAGCTTTTCAAACCTAGAAGCTACATTCTCATCATAAAAAGACATACTGTATATGAAGGGAAATGCTCCCTCATTGCAATATGAAGATCTCAGATGTGATGCCCAATGAAACAATAAAAGGACTATATTCATCAACAGACTTAAAACTGCATGTTATTCTCTGTTACTGACAACTGTTCATAGGAGCTGAAAGAGGTAGGGATGGCATTCCTATGTAAATAAGAGGGAGTGGTACTGGAGTGTTGTTTTTTCCAGCCTTGCAAGAGCCCTCACAGCAGGAAACGTTTTATTGTAATGCAAATGTATTTGATTTCCTCCAAAATCCCCTTTCACTGTCTTTCCTGTCTGAATGTATTATCACACCATATTTGCAATTCTATTAAGCACCATTTTATATTAGCCTAATTTACGTAACCTGCCTAATAGGAATCGGAAATGTTACAGTTATTTTACTGGATCCAATTAGTATTTCATTGTTTTAGCCTGAGCACCATATTGTACAATAGTCCTCAATACTCAGCTAAATGGAATAGGATGTACTCCATGTAATACGATAAATGGAAGCATATGTTTTAAGCTAATTAAAACGCAGTTAAAACCTTCCTGAACTGAAACCAATTGCATCCTTTAATATCTGGTGAGTGACTATTAAAAAAAAAAAAAAATCTAATAATGAAATGTCATCTTATGGTGAACTTAAGAAAAAAACACAAAAGTTAAGTAGTGAAAATAGCTGGACTAAATTACTAGTGAATTATTTCCTGGAAACGCATTTTCTCTTTTTATGCCTCACACAGTGAAGAGTGAGTTTTCCCAAGTTAAATACGCAAATTCACAAAACGTGTAAAATTATTGGTTTAAATATATCTGTTAACAAGAGGGTGGAGGAATATTTTTAAGTATTCCTATATTTAAAAATATAGTTTGCGATCCTATTTCTTATTTTAACATCTGTTCAGTTTTAAGAAATATATCAAGTGTTGCCTTTTGTGCATCTATGTAATAATATATTTAGAAAAAAGTTACATGATTTCAAATCAAGAAAATTTTGCGACAGTGATAGATTTTACACGTGTACCAAAGGAAACACAAATAAATCAATGGCCTTCCACGGGGATGCTATAGTCTGTGAAGACTGACATGCTGTGTCAAAATTGTGAAGGTAGCAATAGCAATCACTATTTAACACTATAAATATATATCATATATAATATATACATAGTTCCTTATAATACAGGAAAATCTTTTTTCACTAATTTCAGAATTTTGCTACTGAATTCATACTGGGTTGTTACATTTTTTTAGCTTGGTATTGTTCCCCTAAGAACCACAGGTTCTATTAAAATATAAGTAGGAAATAATCAACTTATATCCAGGAGGAGAAAATACTGACACATAACCCAATTAAAAGCATATTTGCTTCTTAGTTTTTATACAGACACCTCTCAAACCCCATTCCCATGAAGAGAAAATAGTTTTTTAAATTGCAACTTTGCCATAAATAACTTTCAGAAAAATAAAATAGGTAAAAGAGGTTTTTCATACCTTAAAAGAGAGGCCAAAAGTTTAATGTTTAGCAAAATATCAAATGCAATATTTGGAGGAAAAGTCTTATTTTTCACTCATGACAATAGTAAGAAACAATACTAAAGTGAACTCCTGGCCGACTGGAGATTTTTTACGGTAATACAGGATGGTTGCACTAAACATGAGAGTGTGCTTTATGTCATTTCTTTTGACTTTGCCATTAACTCCATAACAGCTGGCATCAAATATACTAAATTGTGACATAATGAGCTTGTATATTGCTAGCAATTACAGAGTTAAGTTAAATAAATCCTTGGAGTACAAAATAAGTGTGCCTTCCACCTGACAATAAATTAAAGGTGACATCTGCCTTAATTTAAAATTGCCTCAGCTCATAGATAAAAATCAACAACAACAACAAAAATACTGTGATTGAAACCATTTCTCAAAATTTGCCATATATATTTGACTATATCCATTTCATATATGTTTATGACATCTGTCATCTCGATCTATTATTTAAACACTTTATGCATTGCTGAGGTATGAAGTATGTTTGCGATAACTATACTTTTGAATTAGAAAGCTCAGATTGTGAATGCTATATATCTTGGTTTCCTTGTCAATATATATATATTTAAACAGAAACTAGATAACCAATCCACTATATTCTTTTAGAGAATGATGCCAGAGGGCCTGTGCCTTTAGAAAAACAATACAGTTCCATGTTTGAGGACCAGATATGGTTGGGATGCTGTTGGTTACCACATAAACATCACTTATTCAGTGAAACTCATACATGTCATGAAATTAATTTTTTTCTTTAATTTTGAAAAAATATAATTTGAACTATAGATGAATGGACTATGTCCAAAAGGAATTCAGATGGCAGCTGCAGTTAGAAAGAGACTCAAACAGCCAGGAGCTTGATCTGTCAGAATAGAAATACGCTATGTAAATTAATCAGAGGGGGATGGGACAGGTACCGACACAGGACCCCTCTCTTTACACACACACACACATACACACTGCAAATATGAAAAGTCAAACAAGAGCCACAGAGCCTTATGGATTTCATAGAGCTGGAAGTGATTTTAAAAAGTGATTCGAGACAGCCTTTTGGTATCTAAGAGGGGAATAAAACTATCCCAACTGATAGTTGTATGTTTCCCTTCTGAATATTTTCAGGGATGGAAACATAACTTAAGAGGTAATTCCTTTTCTGAAAATGTAGCATCTTCCCATCTTGAATCGATTATGCACCCTAAAATCTTTTGGTGATCTGGAAGGTGTAAGGCCATCTTATAAAGACAATGCAAGCCTTAATATTTCCATCCCAACAAGGCAAGCTATCAGTTTGGGGACAATGACCGACCTCACCATGTCCCATAGAATCAATTTGTATTATTGGGTATGAAGGTACAGACTGACATAGATCCACAATACTGAAAGCAGACTAGCCCTCAAAGAAACGAAGCTTGTTGGCAAGCCAGAATTTGGACTAAAGTGGAAATTACAAAACATAGTAATTAACTTTTTTTTTCTTTTTTTTTTTAAATAAAGAATTTGTTTCTGCTTTATAACAAAATGAATCAGCTATACATATACATGTATCCCCATATCTTCTCCCTCTTGAGTCTCCCTCCCACCCCCCTAGGTGGTCACAAAGCACCATTATTTTCTTAATTGCCTAATTCTCAGACCTTGAGTGGGGTGGACACCAAGGTGAAAATCTGAGGGCTAAAAGAAATGTTTCTCAGCGATTTCTACACCCAAGGTCAAAATCAAAAGCAAGACACCCAATTCAAAATTCTCAACTCTTTTTCAGTTAGCTGTGCATTGATTCCAAAGGATTAGCATATATGGTGACCAAAACTGATGGCACAGATGGCTGAAATGACCAAAAGTCAGATTTGAGGATATTTATCTGCAAAGCATTTACTGACTTGGGTGTTCACAGATATACACAATTTGTAACCACAGAGTGACTGAGACAGGCTCTATGGACAAAACAAGTGGGGATGGGGGAATGCTGTTAATGAAAATTGTTTCGTTATCAAGTGGACTTTACCTGTTCACTACTGCAAAGAATTTTAGACCAACCTGAACTCTTCTGCTTGCCCAGAACATCTCAGAATTACTGCTAAGAACATCTCTCCTTTTTTCCTCTGCACCTTTGTAACGCTATCTTATTAAAATAAAAATCATCATCATCATCATCATCAAAGACAATATTCTGGAGGAAAATGAACAGACAATCTCTAATTGCTTTGGAAACAAGAGGTCAGTGTTGGAATCTGAATGTATAAAAAGTGTACCTCGATGTCTTACATGATTAAATAATCTGACCAGTATGCCCACTAATCTCTTGAAACTGAGTAATATATCAATCCCTCTTTCACTCCTAACTCATAAAACCATAAGGAACCCCACGCACTGGCATTCCTTCTGGCAATGGCCAAAGCTTCAAATGGGCCAGGCCACTTTATTTTTGTTCTGGGTGGAATGTGGATCTGTGGGCAGATGACGAGGTGCTAATGAGGAACTAATGTCCCTACAGCTGGCAAACTGCCAACCTCAGGATGAGAGGATTAGAGCATTTGTCTGCATTAGTCCTGGACAAAGGAGGGAGGGGCTGGGGGAACCCAACTCCAGGCTGAATAACTTGACTCACATTGGATCCTGTGTCCCATTCCTAAGGTAAGGGGAACTCTCAGGATAATTACACACTTTTCCTAGATGGCATGGCGAGCTCTTATGTGAATACACTTGACTTGGTTCTCGTTCTAGAATAAACTAGTTAGAATAGGCAAGTTCAGAACCTGTGGCACCTCATCTCCAACTCAGGATATAATCATATTAATGTGGAACCAGGTGAAACTTCTTGTCTGCGTTATATTCATTCATCAGGAATGTAAAGTTAGTTTATACAAGTGTCTAGCCAGATCTCTTCTTGAATTCAAAATTTATTTTTAAAAGAGAAGGGCACTTTATTTTCTAATTTTGCCATCAAAAATTCACATCATGAGTTTCTAAGCCAGGCGGCTGATTGGAAACAAAACCCAGAGAGACTTGAAATTTCAATAGAATCATCCTGCCTGAGCAGAATACAGCTGAGGTGCTTCCACCTGGACCACTTTCACCCAGGTCTCCCCAACATTGATTTCAATAACAATTATGCCCGTTACATTTTAAAGTCTATCAACATGCTAATTAAGGTGGATTTTCACGTACATAAGGAAGTACAAGGAAAATTTTTAATGGAGATGCAGGTTTGAAGGGATAAAAATAAATACTTTTCCTGGGAAAGATTTTAAAAAGCTTGAAACATGAAAGTAAATATATTTACACACTAAATAATAATCCTAAAGTGCATGCACATTAAATCACATTATGTAATTTTAAGACATTCCATCTTTTATAAGGACATACAAATATACGTTCATAACAGCTATTTTAGATATATATTCGACACAAAATCATTGCTCCATTCACGGTGGTATTTTGAATTCCCTGCATGATTTGCTAAATAAGGATCACAGTGTGTATGCTCCTAGCCACCCCCCGCATCCGACACAGGCTTGCAAGTCATGAGGCTCCCGCTGTAGAAGATGAACCACGTGGTTGAAGCATCCCTACCCTGCAAGATCTGTCCTGGCCCACTTCCCCACTCTCATCCTCTTCCCTAATCTCTACCTTGCTCACCAAGCTTCAACTCCCCTTCGGAGTCTTCTGAACGGGACAGTTTTCACCCCAGGAATTTTAGAGGTGCTGTGTGCTCTCCTTCCCAGTCAGCCTAGCTGGTACCTTTTCACCCTTCAGTCTAAACTAAATTGTCCCTCAAAGAGTTTCCCCTGCCTGCTTTGATCACTCTGTCATAAGCATATTTCTCCTTGAAGTTCTCTAGTTCAACGCTCTATTTTTTCATTCACAACACTTGAACACAATGTTTATTTCCCTCACAGCTGTTTATTTCTGCTTCTATTTGCCCCACTAGAATCATGTGAGCCTTCCTCGCCGACGAATCCCCAGGGCCTGGCATAGTACTGTACTCGGTAGGTTCTCAATAACTATTTGTTCTAGCAACGAGTGAATTTAAGACGTTGAATAAGGTCTAAAACATTTTAGGATGCAAGTTTTAAGCATGATATCATCCACAAAGACAAACAATGTTTTTTAGATGTTGAAGAATAGGTGAGTTTTAGGCAAAAGACAAACTCTGTTTAGAGTTACTTCATGATTGATGATTGATGCCAATGATTGATGCCAATTTATTGCCATACTGGCATCCAGTATTATCCTGAGGACACTTTCTTAGCTTCAGAGTGAGAACTAAAACAACAATAGGTAATATTAACTGAGCATCTTTCAAAGCACTTGTTTTGTCTCTCTTAGCCCCCACCTTGTAGATGAAGAAACAGAAGCATTGATGGGATGTGTTGCCTGCCAGGGACATACAGCCAGGAAATAACAGAGCTGTGTTTGAGTCTGAACCCTCTGGCTGCAGACACCATGCTCGGAACCACTGCAATGTGCTGTCGCCTACAGTCCCGGGTGCACCGCGGCCACTTTTGACAGACTGTCCAACAGCCAGAGGCTCTCATTCCATGTACATGTATGGAACAAATGGGAGAAAAAAACAAAGGAGAAGGACTTTGTGGCACAGGTCCGGTTTGGGGTGGCTGGTGCATGGATTTCCCTCTTTCAGATGGATCTGAATTACAAGCTCCTTCTCACACTCTTACCCTATTTCATACAACATTTGCTTTGTCTGCAGCACTGATCAGTCCAGCTTCTGGTGCCTTATGATCTTTGACTTCCTCTTGCCCTGGCCGGACTTGAGCACTCACAGCTCTCTCTCTCTTTATTTCTCAAAAAGATTCTTATCAGCAAAGCAACCATTATATTCGTTAGGTTGCTACTACTGACCATATGTAAGAAAACTGTAAGCATGTACTCGATCAAGGAGACATAACATGGGGACAACTGCCCACAGGGCTACATGGAGGTCTGTGTGTGTACGTGTGTGACTTTCAGAACATGGCTGACACCAGTTGAGGGGATGGCCTAGACGAACACAGACAATTAACTGAAGAAACTTTGGACAGATATTTGAGGGTCACAAAGTGCACGTGGTAAATCAAGGCTACATGTCTTGAAGATAAAGGCTGGTGTGATCCCACATGAAGACTACAAGATATCAATATTAACCAGATTATCAGCCTCAGGGCATGAATTCAGTCAGCAGGAAATTTGTGAAGGCAGAGACAATCTGGTTCCATAATGATGCTGAAAACTGGTAAGATAAAAGGACAAGGGACAGTAGCAATACCCCAGAGAAACTATGTGTTCAATGAAATTGCTGGTTTTGCTTTCATCACTCATGTGTAGGATCTCATGAACAATAAATGTAGACTCCAAAAATGACTATCCTGATAAGGGTGGGTAATATCTGAGTTAGCTGATACAATGGGTGGCCAGTTTCATACACCATTTAAATTGTAATAGTGAAACGAAGCAGGACCCTGTGGTCCTTGCCCCCCATGCCCTCAGCCTGCCTTTTGTCTGTGGAAAAACTTTAGCCAAAGAATAAGTTTAATCAGAGAAGTAAGAAAATGCAGAAACAAAGGAAAACAGTCCAACAAGAATAAATAATAATAGTTTAGTCATTAAGGTTAGTCAAGGACCTTTAGTTCCTCTTCAAGGGCTATAGATAACATCTGAGCCATATCCTATGCGCTGTCTTATAGATACTAAATCCCTCACCAGGTGGAAGAAGTTAACTACATGATGACCATGACGTAGCTGCCACAATTCCTAGATCTGGCCTCAAAAAAATGGGAAAAAACCAACCCTGGAACTGAAGATTAACTGTACTTAAAATACTCAAGATGACGCTGCTCAGACTAACGCGTGACCAATTTCAAGATGACTGTCAGAGCTGACTGTGCTGTTTCTGCATGTAGCCCCCCCTCTGTTCACCTATAAAAGCTCTTGTCCCCTGGTTGTCAGTGGGCGGGAGTCAGCCTTTGGACAGGAGTCCACCCCACCCCCCAGGTCGCAGGCCTCAGAAATAAAGCAAACTTTCCTTTCCACCAACCTTGCCTCTTTATTGGCTTCAGAGCAGAGAGCAGCTGGACCCTCACTTTCGGTTATGATAGTACCAGTCAACCTTTGACCCCAAGGTTGACCCTTTTCCCAAGACAGCAAACATTTCCTTAAAAGGCCAGATAGTATTTTAGGCTTTGCAGGCCATGTGATCTCTGTCACAATTCCTCAACTCTTGTCATCATAGGACAAAAAATGCTGTAAGGCAGTAAAACAGACAACAGAAAAGAGCAGAAAATAAAGAAGTGAATGAATGTGGCTGTGTTCCAATAAAACTTTATTTTTGGACACTGAAATTTGAATGTCATATCATTTTCATGTGTCATGAAGGAGTATCCTTATTTTGATTACGTTTCAATCATTTCAAAATGTATAAAACATTCTTAGCTAACAGGCTATACAAAAATAGGCAGTGGACCAGATGAGGCCCAGAGGATAGTTTGCTGACCTCTGCCTTCTACTATTACAGAAAAACAAACAAAAACTCTAGAAGGGACTTTTCAAAGGAGGTAAGTCTTTTGGAATATCAGATTTTTTTTAAAGGAATTAACCATTTCTTTATATGTGAATATCATTTTAACGCTTTTAATTCAAGTATGTACATACAGAAAAGTGTACATCTTGAGGAATAGTCACAAACCAAACACAATTGCGTAACCACCATGCAGATCAAGAAACAGAACATCAATTTGGCCTCCAGAGGTTCCCTTCATTCTCCTCACCCGTCAGCCACCATCACCACCACTCCAAGGCAGGACTCTGACTTCTAAAGGCACAGATTAGTATGTCATGCGGGTTTTTTTGATATGGTCATTTACTTAAAAAAAAAAGTTAAATAATGATGTAGGATAAACTATGGTTATACAGTAAAGAAAGACAAGTCACTGCCCTAACTGAAATTTATAATTTTAAAACCACATAATCATAGGCTCTGGGAATGGGGGAGATTTTACAGAATATCCATATTTACACCCTCATACTACACTAGTTTCTCAGAGTAACATAACTAATGTATTTTAATTCAATTGTTCTATCCAAATATTAGTTCGATAAGCAGTATGCACATGCGTATGTGGTCAAAATCTATACATCGATCATATCGACACTGAGTAAAACAATAAATTAAATTTCTGGTTATGCTATAATTGTCAAAGCTCATATCTCCCTCATTTTCATTACATAATTGACAAAGCATTGAAGTTTTTTACACTGAGCATCGAGGACTAGCCAATACTTTCAGCTATTGGCACTGCTAATGAAGATGAAGGTCTTTACTACAACTCACAAATGATTAGCCTTCATGATAAGGTGCAAACTGAACAATACTTCAAGATTTTATTAACTGTTTTCTTTTGTTATATATATATCAAGGTATCTCCATGTTTAAGCTTTAGTATCAACTAAATATAAAATCACCCTTTGCTAGTTTTACTGAAGTTACAGCAAAACTTTTTTATATAACAATACAGTAAGGCTGGGCATTTTAACAATCTTAGAGCAGAAATTTTAAAAACTATATGTGCCGCATTTCTAAACTATGATACAAATACAGGAGCAAAGTGAGATAAAAGGTTAAGATCTGGAGCTGTTTTCTCACACCATTTTAGGCAGCCTCCTTTGCAATACTGTCTTACTTTTTCCCCCCAACAGTGAATGTTTTCACCATAAAGGAATCTTATGCTAACAAGATATGAAAATGTTTGTTTTAAGGAGAAAAATTAAAACATGTTATCGGTTAAGTGTAAATAGCAATGTAAAATTTATCCTGAAATAAGCCATTAGTATTTCTAGGTATAAAAGTAAACTAATTCCAAAGAGTTAAATGGGATTGGGCAATCCTGCCCAGGGCTCTTCTGGTCTCCACTTTGTGACAAAGCTCTTCCTTTGTGACTTTGACCATGGCAAATTATCTTGAACCTCAGTTTCCTCATCTAAAATGTGATACTGTGAAGTTTCTTTCCAGTTCTAGAAATGTAAGTATTCTCAGCACAAAAAAGTAATTAACGTCCAAGCAAAAGAATGTCTTCTTTCCTGAAATGACTGAATAGAGCACAGTTAAGAAAGAATTAAAATTTAAAAACAATTTTCCTGACATGTTATGAATTCCTCCAATAGTTCAGAGGCTAAGTGTTAAAACACTTCGACATTAAGAAATGAATGCTTCAAATAGTAAGAATACATTCTCCACACAGGCAGTTAAACTTTCCAACTGCTGGCCAAAAAAACGTTATCAACTCCACATCTTTTAAAAGTGAGACTTCTGTGGCTGGCCCATACTGATCAGTATAAATTCAGACCAATTTAAAGCACAGTAACAATGGGGGCAGTCTCAGACTATTACTTTCAATGGGATTGAGTCCCTAAGGATGGCAACGACTGAGTCCCATTGAAAGTAATGGAGTAAGCAATCACATGCCATTACTTTCAAGGAGACACAGTCTCCACTACCCATAATAACATGGCTCTATAAATCTGCCTGACTCATCAGCATGAAGAATGAAAATGTATAAGACTTTCAAAGCTGCAAATGTGCACGCTGACACCGAAAAAACAAAATCCTCTTCTCTCTCGCACCCATAACTCATCAAAGTTGAAACCTATTTTAGTGGAGCTAGAGAGGTCCAAGAACCCAGGGCAGGGAGCATGACTCCTAGGAACAGGTTCCTGTCCTTCTCACACCTGCTTTTGAGCAACTGCTGATGTGCTGCTAAGTGCTGTCTGTAATCACATGACTGTTCTGTGCCCTTTTTAGTTTTCAAGTATTGGCAACTTAGAGAAGAATAGTTTTGCACCCTCAGAACCACAATTGGTCAAATTCATTACAAATGAGCTTTTTCCTTCTATTTTAATACATATGTGTTGATTTTCCCAATAAGCGGAAATATCCAATCTTGATTTCTTTCCATATGACATGTGGGTAAAATTCCAAGAAAACCTGTGTCTTAGACATAAGAGAGTTTGCCAAGATTTCCTCATTTCATTTCCTTTAACTAGAAACTGATTTTGAACAAGAAGATGTTTGCTTTTCCAAACCTCCCCTCAATCTGAATCTCTCAACCAGTGTAGCTCAGGTTCCTTTTGTCAAAGGAATGATCAAGAAAATCACAATTAAACACTAATAAAGCTTTATCTACAGGTGTGCTAGTAAATTTTAACAGCTAGCTCTCAGGGAGGGAAAAAGACTCTGATTGTAGAATTTACCATTTTGCCAATTTTCCTGGTAAAAATACTCCCACCATGGCTGATTTCAAGTTACCAACATGATGATACTAAATGGAGGACATGGGAAAAGATACGCAGTAGCAAACCACCATGCGGTATTTTCACTGGAAAGGTACAATAGACACAAATGACCTCAAGATCATAGACAACAGTAAAATGTCATAGAGTAATTAAAAAGTGATGAGTTTTCAGTATCTATTACCTTTATCTTAAATATAATTAATTTATCTATGAGTTTAATTATTTGATTTATAATAATGGCTGTGTTGGACTTCCCTGGTGGCACAGTGGTTAAGAATTCGCCTGCCAATACAGAGGACACAGGTTTGAGCCCTGGTCTGGGAAGATCCCACATGCCACAGAGCAACTAAGCCCGTGTGCCACAACTACTGAACCCGTGTGCCACAACTACTGAGGCCCGGGCGCCTAGAGTCCGTGCTCCACAACAAGAGAAGCCACCGCTATGAGAAGCCCGCGCACCGCAACGAAGAGTAGCCCCCGCTTGCCTCAACTAGAGAAAGTCCGCGCGCAGCAACGAAGACCCAACGCAGCCAAAAATAAATAAATAAATAAGTTTATATATTTAAAAAAAATCATGGCTGTATTTAACAATGGGCTTACAAAATGCCTGACAATCTAACAATTGGTTCTTGTGAACCAGTCAGTACTAGCCAGCTGCAGCACAACCACTGGGCGTTTTTCTCTTCAACTTGGAGCCGTCAAGTTGACATTATGTGAAGGGTCACAAGGGACTTGCAAATAACTGAAGACTTTCCAAGACTGTCTAAGACCAGTAGGATTTGTCCTAAGTAAAAGATCCACGTGGTCTGAAATTTCTGAAAAGTCATATGCAGACTGCTTGGTACATGACCCAACCTGTCCGACGTAAATGAATTAAGGTCACCCCTTCAAAGGTTTTTATGTTAAATTTTTGATGTGGAAAGGGCATTTGAGTCAAACCCAGGTTTATCTCAGCTCCCCTTTGCTACCTGTGTGCCCTTGGTTTGTCAGTCTTAACTTCTTTGTTCTTTAGTTACCTCATTTCTAAAATGAAGCTAATAATGAGCCTAATAAAACACTATCAACAATTGTGAAGGATAAAACTAGAGTCCCTCTCAAATCTTTCAATTTCCACATACCGCAGTAGTATATAATTTCCCTTATGAAATGCAATAATGTAAGTGAAAAAAATTAGGCAACTCCCTCAGACCCCTAATGATCTTATAAATACAGGTTTTAAGTCATTTATGAAGCTATTAAAATAAATTCTACCATCTGTAATTTTCACAGTTTCCTCTTTTATTTAAAGAACAACTTTTGACTCTTTTAACAGCTTTATGAGTCACTTTTCCTTCTACGTTTTCAGTGCATATAGTGGATTCTTCAGTTACAGATTTGAACTACAGATGCAGTACTGCATGCATAAATGTATCTAGAACTTCAAATTTTTTAACTAAAACCTCTCACTTTCTTAGACTTCTTCATTTCTATCACCTAGCATCCAACTTTCACTAGGAATTTTTTTTTTCCACCCACAAAAAAAAAGAAAAAGTATTTAAATTATAAAAATTCTGAGTGACGAGAGCAGAAAAAAGACACGTAAAGGTGTGGATGTTAGGAGATTAGCCAAGTGCGTTCACTGTCCAGTACTTACCCTTACACATAAGCCTTGCAGAGCAATTCAGACTCCTTTGTCAGTATCATTAAAAATCATACATGCAGCAGACCTTTCAGTGACTCACGAGGAGGCATAATAGTGAATGGCTCATTTACAAATGCCAAGGTTCCACTTATTGGAGCTACTTGGCGTAATTTTGAGAGTACTAAATAAAATAGTAGTTGTGAAGTACTGGGAACAATGCTTGAGACATAAATATATCAGAGGCCTCTCCCTTAGTTCCTCCTTTGACACCATAATGACAAAAATAGCCCCAGAAGAAGACAAAATGTAGGGAAAAAGCTCTAGATTGATTGCTTTCCATGCTAATTTTAGACTTTGCCTGTTGCAGGAAGTGGGCATGCCCATCACTCCTCAACATTCAGTAAGTGACAGCTCTAGCAAAGGAGAAACAAAAGTTTCCTCTTGGGTTATGCCTGGACACGCCCTCATTAACTTATTTCTGCCTATTTGGAACTTTGCCTTTGCTTTTGCTAGATTGTCCCTTCAGCTTATCCCCCAGACCTGGGCAGGGGTGGGGATTGTTCCTTTTAGCAGAAATTATTGATAATTTTCTTGCCTCTTTCTCCCTCCTTCCCTCCTTGTATTCTCATGTGGCTCAGCTACACATACCATCAGAACTTTCAATGCTCGATTCCCCATTGTCTCAGTCAGTCTGGGCTGCTATAACAAAAATACCATAAACTAGGTGGCTTAAACAACAGAAATTTATTTCTTACAGCCCCAGAGACTGGGAAGTCCGAGATCAGAGTGCCAGCAGGATTGGGTGCTGGTGAGAGCCCCCACATGGCAGAGAGGAGGTAAGGAGGAGAAAGAAGGGTAGGGCTTGCGGAGAGCCAGCCCTCTCCTGTCGCTTCTTATCAGATCTCTAATCCCATCATAAGAGCTCTACCCTCATGATCCAATTACCTCTCAATGGCCCCCACCTCCTAATGACATCCCATTGGGGGGTGCGGTTTCAACCTATGAACTTGGGGAGGACACAAGAATGCAGTCTATAACCCCTATCTTCTACCTCTGTTCTACTCAATCCTTTGAAAATCCCAATCTTTAATGACCGAGAGCCCTAAGTTTTCCTTGACGTGCCTTGCATTGGCCCTGTGCTGATCAAATTCTGGCTCTCTCTGGCAATGCTACCTAGCTCAAAAGCCTCAAAAGTTAAGTCAGCGTCTCAGAAGGGGGCAGTCCTAAAAGAAAAAGTTAAAATGGAAATATTGTTATTAGAAAATTAATTAGGGTGAAGCGGGACAACTTTCAGCTTTCCATTTTAGTATCGGAATCCTTTGTTGTTTTTCACGGGATGCCAGGATTCTACCAAATACAAGTTAAGCCATGACTTAACCTTTAAAAGAGCATGCAAGGTTCTCAGGGAAGGCACCACCGAAGAGTCAATTTCTATAAATTAAATATTTAAGGTCAGACCTCAGATGCCTTAGCCAAAGTATTTTTTGAGATAAGTATCTATAGTTACTTAATAAATGTTTGTTGATTTATATTACTAAATCACTGAACAACATATAGAACATTCTGAGAGCGAGGGATTTCTCCTAATATAGATAATTTTAGCATCTTTAAGGCCATGTATCACAAAATCAGGAGCCCCACAAAAGTTAAGGTTAAAACAAATTTATTTCATCATAAAAAGAAAGTTTAAAAAAGAAAAGGGAAAAAACCTTTTTAATATATTATATTACACAAGATCTAATTCTGAACAGAGATCATCTAGTTAGTAGCCTAGCAAAAAAAATCTCCTCCCTTTCCCAGCTAACTGTATCTCAATCTTTCCTCTAGTTACCAAAAAAAGCTCCCCTTTGGCCACACGATATACTCATCAGCAATAGTTTGGATGTGCTCTTTGGCATTAAGCTATCCTTAATATTTATGTATTTCAAAGAAGCCCAAAGAATACAGTTGAATAATGAGGAATAATTTAAACGGCGCATGCAAATTGTCATGAAGAAATGAAGGGGAAATTGTGTCAAAACAGAATGTTCACATTATAATAAAAAAAAAGAAAAGAGTGAATTTCAATGCCTGCCGACTTCTCAAAAAATATTCAATCCCATTAGACTGAACTTTGAAGATGTCACCAGTGCTCCTGAACACTCTTAAAGCAGAGAAACTATGCCATCCAGCACTTGAAAATAGATAAATATACTCCTCTGAGGAATTATCATGAACATTTTTTAGGAACTGTTTTGGCTAGATCTACTACAAGCAATGGTACTGGCAAGAGACACATTTGTATTCATTTCTGTATTCACTGTAAAACCCTAGAATTTTGCCCAGTTGTTGTCTCTTGAAACAGTCTCAAGGCTATAGACAATTTTCAACATGAAAGTACTAGCTGGGTGATAATATCATCAACTAAGCACAGATAGGTTTAAACAAACTTGATATAGTATTTACTTCTTTAAACAAGTCTTCCTCTTTTTTTTCATTATTTGCTTTCATCTACAGCAGCCTCCATTTTTTCTATTCTGTATAAACCTCTATATTTTTAAGAATTTATCAGTGACAAGAATGTAATCATTTCTTAAAGTGCTTTGAACAGCACAGCCTAAAAGGAACTGTAACAATATATTTAAGTAATTGAAATTTGACTTATATCTCTTTTAAAAGTTATTTTATCTTACTAATACTAGTCATAATATGAAAACCTGTTCAACAAATAGTCATTTTTCAGTACGTTTTTTAATCTTATAGGTACACCCATTTAATATCTATAAGTTTGAGGGAAAAAATAGCAAAAGAATAAAAATGGAACAAGAAAGAAAGAGAAAGATTAAAAGATTGGTTATTATGGCATTTTAATTCAGTTCTTCCTATCTATAAACAAAACTGGGACAAAACTATTTAAATTCTGTGTTCTTTCCTACAAGGAACTTTTGTTTGTTTTACAGTACATTTTGGTTGCAGTTTACTTTTTATAGCCTCCAACAGGCACCAGGTTTTTCTCCAGCAGTTCTGAGGGGGTTTTCTGTGTGTGGTATTTTATTACAACTTATAAATGTTTGTCCTATGTTAAGTCCCACTTTCTCGTAGAAGATTCTGGAATCAGAGGATGAGGAATACGCATGGCAGGAAGTCACATGGCAATCAGCCAGGCCATTGTTGTGATTTGGTAGCGAACCTGCTCACACAGGAAGTCAAGGAGCAGACCCTTCTCTAATGAAGAGGCAACCCCATTCCTTTAGAAATGACCAGAGTTGTCCTCTTGTGAATTCAATTTCACAAACTACACAGACAAGTTTAACGTGGTCTCCAAATGGAAACGGTGTTGAAGCTCTAAAACTGTTGTTCACAGGATACATATAAAAACCTAACTCTTAGATGCATTTCAGTCCTGTTCTCAGTTTCTGCAAACTATCTCTCCCTTGGAAATTCAGGATTCTTTCATGTGGTACCTCAGAAAATAATCGTAAGGTTTATTTTTTATGGTTCGCATATTTTGAGGAAGAAAAAAAAACGTTAAATAAATCATTCATACATTAAGAATGATTACCAGCGTGTAAAGTGGAATGCAGAATTACCTTAGGTAGATTACACACAATACTTTTTCAGGACGGCAGCTAATTTCCAGCAGAAAGGTCATGCAAAAAATAATGTGATTAGAAGAGGTGGAAGGAAAAAAATAGCCACATATTTGGACATAGACCAAATTCCCTTTTTGCCACTGTAACTGAAAACCATTGCTTCAATATTTAATGAAACGCTTATGCTGCAGCACCTGGTCACATTGTCAGCACTGCCTAACCACTGCCTCCCCCGTGGGTCATTACTGCAGCCATCTGAAAGGGGGCAAACTGTTCATCGACGACAATAATGCCAGTCTTTAAGAATCTACAGCTACAAAACAGCAGGAGACAGAGTTACTTTGGCTTTGATCTTGGGAAAAATGGCTGGGGGCAAAATGCTCTTTCCTACCATCAGAGGCTATACAGTTAGCAATAATTCTGTAAGTCAAAGCCATTCACAGGACTCAACTTGGCTGCCCTGCTTTGCTTTCTCTCTCCCCTTGCAGAAAGCTAGCAGCTCCTGGTGAGAGATCCTTGTCAACAGGAAAACACTAGTTCACGCTACCCTGCTAATGATCCAATGCATCAATACCTCAAACAATCACAACAAGCAGATGTCCTAAGTTAATATAGACTTCCCTGGGATTTTCCTGGTGAAACATGGCTTTAAAAGGCATTAGTCTTTTGTCCTCACTAGAGAACGGCTAAATTCTGGCACCAATTCCTTGGGTATGTGAACCTCAGCCTAATGGAATTTAATTACTTTAGTGGTATTAATCATCTGTACAGTAGAGCAAAGAGTATTTTATTACCACTTTTAAGGGTTATCGGCACATTTATTTCAAATGAACTGTCAAACTGCGTTACGTGTAAGGCATGCCAGGTTTGAATTCTGCAGCTGAAGTGAAAATAAATTTACAATTTAAAACTCTTCCCCTGTCATCAGCAACCCACCCATTAACAGTGGTAGCACATATGTAAGACTCTCAAAATTAAAAGAAATTAAGTGTTGAATTAGCTATTCATTTTTTACTCTCTGGTTTTATTCCTTATTCCAACCATTTTGACTACTCATTTGCAAAGGTTGCTTTATACCAAGGACCTCAGGAACACCAATTGGCATCAAATAGGCTGTGACACCATTACAGGCTTAGTTACAGAAAAGTGACGCTAATCTTGTCTGTTATCAGGCAACAAGCACCAGCTCAATAGTATAACGTTCCTCCAATTCACACCATATAGCAAATGCTTTTGTTTTTGTTCATATTCAGGGAAAGTGAATGTGTACTTCTCTCTCCTCTTGGTTGTTTTTAGCCCTATTTGAATTGTTCTATAAAGAACTCTAAGAAACTCTTGCATCATTTATAAAGCTCTCCTCCTGTGCTAAATAGATCCAAGAATGGATTGCAAGATGCCAAACTCAGGTTAATTCTGTAGGCTTCAGTAAACTTTATCATGAAGCATTCTACAGCACACAGGGGTAGCAAAGTAGAAGAGTGGGACCAGGAAAAATGCAGGACAAAGGTCCTGATACAATTGTGGCCAGAGCGCTCTCTAGGGCTCCGGACTCAGATTGCCTGGGCTTTAATCCCCAAGTATTAGTTATGCCACTGTGATATAAAAAGAAATATATCTGGTCTTTGTCCCCAGTTCCTGGCACTAAGCTCCTCAAACTCTTAGAAGTTCTAGAATGACAAGAGTACTTTTTGTCATTCACATGGAGCCCCTTTTCAGCTTATGTTAACGATGTGACTTAGGGTAGGGTCCCTCGATAACTTCAGGACAGGGCTGGTCAGCAGAAAGATCAAGTGATCAGAGGGTTGGAACTTGCAGCCCCACTGATCGACCTGGGTAAAGGGAAGGGTGGAGGTGCTGCGGATTAAGCTCTATAAAAATCCTTGAACAAGATTTGATGAGCTTCCAGGTTGGTGAACATATGGAGGTGCTAGGAGAGTGGTACCCTTGGAAATGGCATGAAAGCTCCAAACTTGTTTCCCCATACCTTGCCCTATGCATCTCTCCCATCTGGCTGCTCCCGAGTTAAATTCGTTTATAACAAACTGGTAATCTAGTAAGTAAAATGTTCTCCTGAGTTCTGTCAACAGCTCTAGCACATTAATCCACCCAAGGAGAGGGTTGTGGGACCTCTGATCTATAGGCAGCCGGTCAGAAGCACAGGGGTCTAGGTAGACCTAGAGACTGGCATCATAGGTTAAGGGAAAGGCAGTCTTGGAGAACTGAGCTCTTAACCTGTCAGATCTGATGCTATTTCCAGGTAGATAGTGTCAGAATTGAGTTAATTGCTTGGTGCTTTGGGAAAAACACACATATTGGAGACACCTTAGGTAAATTCTTCAACCTCCTCAGTGATCTGATCTATAAAATGGGAATATAATCACAGGCTTATTTTAAGGTTCAAAGATTATGTACAAATAAAATAACCTCAGCACAAATGCCTGGTTTATAGTGGGCTTTGTTATGTTGTTGTTACAATTGTAAGGAAGATACATATTTGAAAAGCTATATATTCCACCTTATCACATGGGTCAATATCATGTTGAACGAATCCCCTATGAATTCCAGGGCCTTCTAAGACACCTTCATTTTTCTCCTTCCTCAACCCACCCCTCCTCCACCAAAGTCCTTATAGCCCCCGACCTGTTCCACATCCACCTGTTTAAGGCATTTTCCACTCATCTCATTTCAGAGACATTCTGCAAAGAGAAGCAAATGAGAGCAATTTGTGACATGAGATACTGCATGTGCAAAAGACACATAATTAGTGTCAAAATGGATGCATTTGCTTTTTAAAGTCTATTTGTCCTGTGATTTCAAATGAATCAAGCTGCTATATCTCTCTCAACAGCTTCATACTACTCCATAATGAATTAAATGGCTCCTTTGAAAAAAAGTGTAAGCTTTATGAATAAAATGCTTTTTCAAATGTTGGGATAAGAAGGACTTAAAAAGACTCTTATGTCTAGTACCCTTTCACTTAAAGATCATCTCCAAACTCAGGATCTTTGAAAGAAAAGCATTCTCCAAGAAAAAAAAAAAAAACAACTCCCCCCCCCACATCTTTCCAATCATTATAATTACCAGTGGGGGGCAGAAAAAAGCTACAGTATTCAGCAAAGCAGAATCGGGCCCTGAATTTCCCTACCCCTTCTTAGTACTCTGACGTCCTAAGCGTGCAATCAAGGCTCCAAATCCTTTTCAAAGACATTTCATAAGAGAAGAAAGAACGCCCCACTCAAAGCTCTAAAATGTTTAGATTCTGCTATTCAGTTCCTCTATTTCCACTCTATTTCTAGCCTCTGCTTTTCTTCTCTGAATATCTGTTTGGTATTGAAATAATATATGTACCTTGTAAGTTCATTCTCTTAACTCTACCTTTGAAACAAGCTTGCTCCTCCAAGTTTCCCAAACTTTAGTCTTTACTAATCTCCTTACAGAGTTGAAAAAAAAGGAACAAAAAATTTTTGAGCCTGACAACAGTAGTCTATGGAAAAGGCATAAAAATTTTTTGAACTTTGGAATCATCCAGAGCTATGGATGACTAAGGGAGAGAGCGTTAATAAATAACTTAATCAAAAATAGTTAGAGATTCAAGAAAGCAATCTGCACTGGTCCAGCTAGAAATAAGCACATCCACATTATAGATAAGCCCAATTTCTAGTAATAGTGCATGCTTCCTGTGTTGGGAGGGAGTTAAAATTAGCAATAGATTCATGGAACTAATCTTTTCCTATTTGAACAAGCAAAAAATAAATAAAGGAAAGGACTACTCAGATTCCATCTAATAGTCCATGAGGGTTAAGTTTACCTCATCATTGTCACTTGCATTATAAAAACTAATGTCACTGCAAAGACTGTAAACTAGGCTCATAGTGAAGGGTTTAGGATTGAATCCTAGTTCCCTTTTATCCTTCTAACCATAAAGTCTGTTTCTTCATTGTGAAGTAAGATGTTAATCATCTTAACAAGCACATGAGGATAAATGAGATAAAATTTATATACCAAGTTAAACTAAATCCAACATGTTATAAAATGACAATTATATTAATGGAAAAAATAAAACAATTCCATTTCTTTTCTTAGAGGAAGCCCCAGGCTTCACAATAGTGAGCTCTAGCTATTTTTAGTTCTAAGTAATAGGCACGAAGTATCCTTTGTAGTGAAGAAGCTCTTTCATTGAGTCTACAGTCTCCAAGCCTAGAATTCTTTGGGGATAATTTTCCTGTCCCTCAGGCATCTGTCTCTAGAGTCGGCCATGATCACTGTTTGAATGATTAACCCTGGTAGTTGCTTTCAGAAACTATTGACTAAGTTCCCAGTTGCACATAGAAATGGGCTAATGGAGATATCATACAAACCCAGTGGATGTTTATACTCTAGAGGGGAAATGCTAAAATAATGTGAATGCAGGTAACTGAAAATAAACATAGGTGGGAAAAAAAGCTAGTTATTGCCCTTCCTTCTTACAACTTGTCAAATCATTAAGTGTGTCATTTTATTAAAAATTTCTATTCACTAATCACTTGGTAATACTATCTCAAACAGAGGACAAAATTACCACTAGTAGGATCATCAGTATTATAGATATGATTGCATAAATTGTGGTACATCTATTGATGCAATATTACTGTATGAAAATTATCACTGAGAGCTTATAATAACACAGGAATATGTTTTTGCTAAAATGAAAAGAAACAGAAAACAACTGTTTCCATGGTATATATAAAACGAAGCAACCAAGCACCAAATATAGATTAAATGTTGGAAGAAAATACGTCAAAACGCTGTGATCAGTTTGGGTTGGTAACAGTAAGAATTTTTTCTCCTTTCTAGTTTTCCCAGATTTACTAATATTCTCTAATAAGTATATTCTTTTATGCTGAGAAAACACATATGCAAGTTGTTTTGTTAATTAGTAAAAAAAAGACAAAAGACCTTATTTTATACTTTTATATCACCATAGAAGGGTATAAACCTACAATTAATGTTATGTATCAGTTGGGGACCGAGGTAGGTACACAGCTTGGTAAAGAATAAGGCCACTAGCGTGGAAGTTCTGTTTCCATCACTGATGCTCCTATTCAGCTCTTTTTTTTTGTTGTTGTTGTTTTTTGCAGTACGCGGGCCTCTCCCGTTGCGGAGCACAGGCTCCGGACACGCAGGCCCAGCGGCCATGGCTCACGGGCCCTGCCGCTCCACGGCATGCGGGATCCCCCCAGACCGGGGCACGAACCCGCGCCCCCCGCATCAGCAGGCGGACCCCCAACCACTGCGCCACCAGGGAAGCCCTCAGCTCTTTTTAATCAGCAACCATTTTCTAATCCCAGAACACTGGTTTTAAGTATCATTCCACTTCTCAGATAATACAGTCTTTATTTATCATTTAGGTTTAGCTAGCACTGCTACTTATTTTAGTATAAGCATCATTCACCCAATTACCAAAATGTTCTTTATTGTGCTCTTTGGGAAAACAAGTGACTTCCCGCTTAACAGAACTTGTTTTTCAGAGATACATTGTCTTTACGTGAACTCATTCCCCATTTACTCATTTTTTTCCATTCCTCAGGATATTTTCATTCTCTGCTTGACATGTCTTAAGGTGCATCGACTGAAATTAGACTCAGTATTGTAGATGAAAGTGTATCATTATTTGATACGACATCAACTTAATATTTCCATATTATTTTCTCCCTTTTTTAATGCACCCTGGAGTCCTATTTGCCTTCCTAACTGCCTCTGTGTGATGGGGAGACTTCTTCCTTGAGCTCTCCATGATGACTCCTAATTCATTTAAACAGCACACACTGTTTTAATCATATCTGTTTTCACAGATATCACATCTTTTTATGAGCTGAACTGTTCTTTTGCTAACTTAGCTTTTCTTTTATGTGAAATGTTCTAGGTCAGATAAGTAATACACTATTCAAAGATACAATGATAAAAATTAATGTTAGCTCAGCAGCAAAAAAAAAATTACGTTTCAAACATAATTTGTAGAAATGTTAATCATTTCTACAAATATATGAGAATTACCACTAAAAGATTTTCAAATGATTTGAAAATATTCAAATGAGTGAATATTGAAATATTTAACACTTATGAAAGAGATTTATCTGCCTATCTTGTTTTTCATAAATGTCTCTGCCATTTTACTAATTAACCAAAGATATCTTTGTTTAGACAAATTTTGTCTCCATCACAGACTATGCTTTTTCTACATTACTTTTTCCTGCAGTAAAATTAAAGCACTCAGTTTTACACACTAATCATCTTCTAGGTAACAGATTGCAATATTTTGAATACAAAAGTATGAGACAGGAAGATGGGACTTTTGGGCTCTCATCCCGGATCTTCCGCCCAATGTGTGCTGTGCTCCTGGAAAAAGACTTGCTTTCTCCTATGTCTCAGTGAACTTGTCCAAAGAATGGATGTAGCAATTTTAACTACCTTACAAGATGTTGCAAGTTGTGTGGTTTTAAAAAATATATGATTCCCGATTCAATTATTTTTCCTCAGATTACATTTGAGTGTTCCGGATCACATCTTTACATACCGTCCTAAAAAGATGACTGGTGAGCACAGGCCTGCATGCATAGTCCCCAGTTTCAGTTTAGTAGCTGAACTTCATTGTTAAAGCATTTCAGGTTCTTTCCAACCAGCCTCAGCTTTTAAAGCATATTCTTACTACAAAACTGAAAGAAGGCATTCCCCCCACCAGCAATACTCATACTTTTCATGATCCCAAAGCCTTTCCTTTCAAATTTAGTCAATATTTAGTTGGAGAGAAATATCACTTTGTCAATTTGAAGCAATAGTTTAATCCCACCCTAATTCTGCCCTGCCAACATGCCTCTCATCTACTCAGATGAAATGTGCTCAGGACATAAATATCAGAATTTACAGTAGGGGGTCTTGGTAAAATTAAAGCATAATTAGTGAAATAAACATTATATAAATATATATACATAGATTTGAATTTATATTGCCTACTTCTTTCAAATAGTTACTCTGTTCCCCTTGAATCCTCCCAATTGCATACTAGTTCCTGGTTGAAAAAGATGGTGACTCATTTTTATATAAAGAGATAAAACAAAAAAGAGATTGATACATGGATAGAAACATGAATAGCACACTGTAAGTACCTTAGAAGTATTGCCAACTCATTCATTCATTTTATTCTATAGATTTCTATTGAGTATTAATTATGTACCAAGCACTATTCTATGAGCCGGGGCTACAAGAGTGAACAAAACAGAAAAAGCCTCTTCTATCACAGAGCTTACTCAAAAACAGGAAATAGGAATTAGCCTGAACTCTATGCACTGACAGTTTTTGGAGGACCAAAATGGACATTATCTACAATTTCATGTGGTTCAACCCAAATAATATGTCAAATGGTGATAAGTGAGTCTATGTGGGCTATTACTCTCCTAAATAGGGTAGTTGGGAAGGAAGGGACCTTAAATAAATGAGAGAGCAGGACAATGTGGATCTTGTTCTGGAAATCTCTGGGAAGAGCAGGCAAAGCACGGGAAACAAGCGAAAACAAAATCCTGAAGCAGGATTGGATCTGGTTACTGAGAACTAGTGTAACTGCCAGTGTGGCTGGAGCAGGGTGGACACGGGGGAGAGTGCAGACAGTGAGATCATCAAGGTAGAGCAGGGGCTTGGAGGCAGCAAGGTCACATAGGACCACATGGCCACAGTAAGGAATTTGATTTTTCTCTGATATGATTGGAAGTTTCTGGAAGGCTCTGAGCAGAGAAGTAACATGATGCAATTTGCTTTTTTAAATAAATTTATTTATTTGTTTGTTTTTATTTTTGGATGTGTTGGGTCTTCGTTGCTGCTCTGGGCTTTCTCTAGCTGAGGCAAGCGGGGGCTACTCTTCGTTGCGGAGCACCGGCTCTAGACGCACGGGCTTCAGTAGTTGTGGCATGCGGGCTCAGTAGTTGTGGTGCACAGGCTCAGTAGTTGTGGCACACGGGCTTATTTGCTCCACGGCATGTGGGATCTTCCCGGGCCAAGGATTGAACCCATGTCCCCTGCACTGGCAGGGGATTCTTAACCACCACCACCAGGGAAGTCCACAGTTTGCTTTTGAATAGGACTATCCTAGTTGTGGAGTGGAGAACAGCATCTAATGGACAGAGAGAAGGGCAGAAATGAGGCATTTTAGGAGGCTGTAACATGGAGCTCATTGGTGACTTTAACAAGAATTGTTTCGGTGGAACAATGGAAAGAAAAGCCTGATTGGAATAGTTTCAAGAGAGAATATTGGGAGAAATTGACTAGATATAGCATTTTAAAAGGAGTATTTCTATTAGAAATGGGTAATAGGTAGCAGGGTATTTGCAGGTAAAAGAATTTTTTTTAATGATATATGATAGGACGACATTTATTTTGCTGATGGCAGTGATCCACTAGAGAAGGAACAAATGGTGGTGCAGGAGGAAGAAAGGAGAATTGCTGGAGTAATCTCCTGTAATAGGGAAGGGGAAGAGGAGGTGAAAGCTGGTGCAGGAGCTTGGGGATGGCCGTTGGAAGGGCACAGGTAGTTTATCCACAGTAACATCCATGTGAAAATACTTAAAAGAATATGAAAGTGACTAGACTAGGGAAATGTACTATGATTTCCAGGTAGCACCAAAGGCCCAGTTGGGTTAGTGGTAAAGTGACATTTCTGGCACGGTTGTGAGTTTTCCTCCAGATACTCAGCTGTGAGGGTGCAGGAGTGGAGGGTTGACATAACCAGGGTGGGAATTTGTCCAGGTAAGATGAAGAAAGAGGGAGCATGAGACTTAATGATTGTAATCAAGGACCACCGAATCTCATTAGAACAGGAGCTATGAAGGTGATGATGAGAAAAAAGTAAAAATGATTGATGGATCTCAGCGGAAGTTGAGATACTAGAAGGCGAGAGCCAGAAAGATAAAAATGGTGATTGAAGAGTGGGAAGCTTGAAATTGAGATGAGGAAACAGGTAGAGCTATTGGTATCAGCAAGGTCTAGGGAAGCAGCTCTCAGAATCACCTGGAAGGCTTGGTAAAGGAATCACTGGACTTCACACTCAGAGTTTCCAATTCAATAGGTTTGGGGCTGAGCCTCGAAATTTGCATTTCTAATAAGTCCCAGGTAATGCTGAGTCTGCTAGTCTGGAGACCACACTTGGAGAATCACTGGTCCAGGGTGTGATCTTGGGTTAGGTATGATGGAAAACAAGATCACTGTGGGAGAGGAGGTCAAGGAACTTGGACGCTGGGGTTTTGGAAGAACCACCCATGTGACTAATACATGAACAGAGTCATTTAAGCCACATATAGGTTTTATTCATCTACCAATTGTGAGTCCAGTGCTGTGTCCAATGTGAGGGCTCATATAGAATTAAAAAAACAGAAACAAACAAATCAAAAAAACACCTTCACATCTGTAAGACTCACACTTTAAAATCATGGCTACCCCACCGAAAGATGCAATACATTTATGGGCTTGCTTATTCCATTGCAAAGTATAGAATTCCTGGTATACTTTGTCCAGAGCAAAGAACATTTGTGTCTGAAAAGTGACACACAAATGAAGTAATTTAAATGTCTGGGAAAGCTCATTAAACAAAATGTTACCTAATCGTTTCATGAAATGAACATCACCCTATTTATAAATTTGGATTCTTACGTATTGAGTATTTTTATAAATGCATTAACATGGTATGGTAAAGTAAGGTAAGAGTGCAAAGTAACACACGGGACAAGCGTCTTTGGTACTACTATCAACGGCTAGACAAAAAAGCCTTTGTTACTGAGTATTGTAGTCTGCACATCTGTAGTCCTAAACTCAGCTATGCTAGTACCTTCTAATGCAATGACCCTCAACTATCTTTGAGTCACTTTGAGAATTTGATAAAAATTTTGGACTCTTTCCCCACAAAGGGAAAAAAGTCCCCAAACACACAACATTACTCATATAATTTCAGGAAGCTTAAGGACCCTATGAAGGCCATCCATGTGAAATATCCTCCTCAATCTAACTGGCACTGACCACAGAGAGAGCTGCAAAAAAAGACTTTTGTATCTTTCCTTTATCCAAACCACACACAACCCTTTTTACAAAAAGTAAACCTCTTTGTGAAAAAGTAAATACATGAATCAAATATATGCTCCAAGCACAGGAAGTTTTATGACTCTCTCTTTGGTGATCAAAATCAGATCAACAGAAACTGAAATGATTATATATTTTCATGGATCCTGAGCTCTGTGAAGCATCCAAAGGAATAAAAGGTATGGTTTTGGACCTGAACATTGAAATTCACACACATAAAATTTACCTGAAAATGTATGGATCCAAGTAAAGATTCCAGAAGGAAAAAGGAGAGATACCTCAACATTGACTACTAATCTGATGTCAAAATAAGAGCTCAAGTATTAAGAGCCACTGAGGCAATGCCCTTTGACATCAGAATAGCGAAGAACAGGCTTTCTGAAAGAAATCAGCCTGGAGTTGGGCCTTGTAGAAGGAGGTGAAACAAATGAAATCAAAATGTAGAAAGGATGTCTCAGTGACAGAGATGGCTGGCTACCTGTTGTTCTGAAATTTGACATGTTTGGCAAGCTCTCCATCAAAATACACCAGGCCTGTCATTAGACAGTGAAATGGGCCAATGTGCAAGGTCTCAGCAGAGCAGATGAGCAGATTCAAATTAATGCAGAAGCTTAAGTACTACAAAGTCTCCTCCAAGAAAGTTGCTCCCTGGTTCCCAGGTAATACTCAGGGAATATTCGACTGTCAGCCTTGTTAAAACACCCACTGTTATCATGTTCTCATTATCATATATCTGTGAGCACTTTACGGTTTGCAAAGGTGTTTCACATACATGGCTTCTTTCTTGTGGTCAATGGCATTTGTATTGAACGTTTATTAAGCAACTTCTGGGAGATAAACAACGAAGAAAATGGATGCAATTATTTGACATATGTAAAATCTCATCTGATTAAAAAAAAAGTCATTAAAAAGTCCCACAGATTGTCACAATTTGCACCAAAAGAGTAACGCAGCAAGTGCCTTTGCTACTGTCCCTTGTGATACCCATGTTAGGTCGAGTTTCATGAGTCAAAGAGAAGAGGAACATACTTTGCCTCTGGGTAATTAAAAATGAAAAAAGTATCATATTCTTTTGAATTTCATAAGTTGTTGAAACAAATGTGTTTTGCTCTTGTTTTTGTTTCTTTTACCAAATTCTCTAAGTTAAATAAAGCTGTCAAAATTGGAAATATTCAAGGTATTTGATTAATAAGTTTTCTGGCTAACTTGGGTAGTGCAAATTGAACACAATTTAATACTTTTTCATAATTTGCAACCTTGAAAGGTGTTCTGATCGCTGGTGATCTGAGGTGGCAGGAAGACAACAGGGCTGATTTGAACTTGAACGACCTCAGCACTAAAGTGGGAAAGGCCAGTGCTGAAAAAAAATCCACTTAATTAATGGTTCTGGTGAGTTAGGATCCAGATTATTAGCTTTTAAATAAAATAAAAAATTAAAACCTCACATTTTAATTATTTTAACTACCTCTTTCACTTCCTAGATGTGGCCTCGCTAGCTTTCACACTTTGTAGCATATGCATTTATTTAAAAGGTTGAGAATTTACTATATCTTAGAAGTAGATAATGAAGATCTGACATATTGAGCAAAGCTATCTTTTCTGAATGCTTAAAATGTTCTATTACAAAGAACTTTTACAACTTTAGAGAGTAAGCATAATGGAACCTGAAATAATGGGAAGTTCCAATTTAGGTCCCCTCAGACACTGGAAAATCCTGATACCTCTTCTGATTCCTGAAAGGCCAACGTGCAATTAAATTTTGTTTTATTTTTAGGGGAAGTTAATTTAGCTCTGATTATTAGAAAATTAGCCATCTATAAATTATATATGGAATATATGTGTATATGAATACTTGGCTAAACAAAGCATTTTATTTTATAATTATTTCAGATGACAGAGTTCACTGTAATTTTTATTCAGTATTTTAATCATTAACACTAAACTCTCCTTTCTCCAACTATCTACCACAGTGTAGTTGGAAAAAAAAAAAAAAAGACTACATTTCCCTTTTGCCGTGCAAGAAAACCTGCAAGCGCTAGCCTGGAAGTAAAAGATTTAGGAAGAAAATCTAAATAAATCTAGAACCAAAAAACAAACCAAATGCACACAGTATCCAATTTCATCCAATACATAGTGATTAAAATCTCCAAATTACACATAAAGTTTTGCTAACTGAATTGAGCCAGAAGTGAAATAAAGCAAGCAAAGGTTTTTTTAAACATAGTTTAAAAAAAAATCATGGATAATCATAAGCTCCACTCCACCAGGAAAAGATAACAAGATTTTAAATTGTTGTAATAAGGCAGTGGTTAAGAATACAACTACATTATGCTAATTATCATAGTTATACCAATGTAAATTACTACACTTATTAAAGGGACAAAAATGGTTCTGTGCTTAGAAGATACAGATAAGTTATAGTAAGGCTTATAGGCTCAGAGTAAAATTATGCCCCTTTTGCAATAAAAATAATGGTTTTACATAGAAAATAATAAATAACATGAGTGAACATGCAAGAGTATAATAAGTAGTTTAACTTTTATGGAGGGCAGGACCTCAGTTTTATTATCAATAGTGTATCATATTCACTTCAGCTCTGTACAACTGTAGCCTTCTTTAGTTAAAGCAAATATTTGGTGTGTCGTTATGGCTTTAATTCCTACAAGGGCACATTCTTTTATTTTTTTCCCCCTTTTGCACCAAGGTAGAAAGAACCAAAATAATTTTCAAGACCCTTTGATCCAACTGTTATTTTAAATGCATATAATCTTCCCCCCAAGCCCACCAACACTTGGAAGATACTCCTGACATCTCCACACCATGAATCAATTATCAAGACCTGTGAATTCTATTTTCTAAATGCTTCTCAAATCCATCCCCTTCTGTCTCTCTCTACTACCAATATCCCAGTCCTAGTGACCCTTATTTCTTACCTCAACTCTCTCAGGAGGCTGTTAACTGGTCTCTCTTCTTATACCTTACTCTGAACCAGTCAGAGCCCTCTCCTAAGCTTCTTGATGCTCCAGGGATAACTTCCAAAATCTTCACTTTGACCTACAAGCCCTGCAGAATCGTACACCAACTCACTGCCTGGCTTCATTACAGTCGAACTTTACTATTCACATTTCAGACTTTCCCACTCTTTTTCAGATCCTTCACTGTTCTGTATTCCTTCCTGTCTTAAGGCTTTCCCTCTTCTTCAGTGCTTTCCCCCAAGCTGTGGCATACTCAGCTTAACAATCACTTCCTTAGAAAAGTTCACTTTGCTATCCACGTAGGCCAGGTCAAATACTATGTGTTCCGTATACCAATGTGCTGTATAATGGTCACAATTCTAGTTATTTGTTTATGTGTCTATTATTCCTGCCTTCCCTGCCCTATATGTCCCTCCCCTCAAAAACACAGTCTTTATAAGGGTAGGGATCATGGAGGTCTTATTTTCCACTGGATCTCTAGCCCCCCAAACAAGCCATATTACATAATATAAATGCCCACCAAACAGGTGAACAGCCCCACTTCTAGAGGAAAACGATGTCCTACACCTTTGGTGCTTGGAAGCAAGGATGGCTCCATTAAAGAATAAACCAGAAAAAAAGCATCAGGAATTAAACCATCTTCTCTGAAAGGACCTTGACTTTGTCTACCCCAAACATCTTATTTTGAACATCGGTAAATTGGGGGTACAGATAACTGCTGGACATTGTTCACAATGTTGTAGGGACATTCTCATATGACAATTTTGATGAAAACACTTTCTAAGCTATAAAGAGCTGTGCTATACAAATGCAAGTTATTACTGGGAGATATGTGTATATGTGTGTATAAATGTTGATTTGAGGATGTATTTGGATATAATTATAAATATTTATATTTCCCCAACTGTGCTGTGATTTTCCCAAGGGTAGAGATTGTGTCTTCTTTTAGTGAAGTAAAAATTATCTTTGTTTTTCAAAGCTGGAACGAGTAATGTCTTCTTTTCTAGATCTTACCCAGTAATGGGAACATAATGGTTGCCTACAAATGCTTCACGAATGAAGAGTTCAAGGGTCTTTAATAATCAAGGAACAAAAGTCATGCATAGTGACAAGTTCTGCAAATCACTAAGAAGCAAATTACACATACCTTCTCCTGGGAAAGCTGGTGCATCACTCTGTACTTGCCTTCAAACACACTCACAGATTAATGCAGTGGGGATGGATCTAAGTATGAAATACTCGCAATTTATATAAGACTTGATGGGAAGGGGCTTAATCTCTGTGCTTTCCCTAAGAAGGAACCAGTCAAGAAGCAATCTTTTCTTGCTAATCGGGATTGCAATTTACAGATTTAGCAACAGAAATATCAGGAAATTATCTAGTCAGCTTAGTTCAGAAGGAATATTTTAAATGTATTGCCTTTAAGATCCAAATTGAAAAAAAAAAAAAACTAAAGTAATTTTTCTTGCATACAATCAAAAAGTTTTAGGTATGTTAATATAAACTCACAAAAAAATGTAACAGGGAAAGAAAATTAAGAGCAATACAAAGGACTGTAATCAAAATAGTCTGGCACTGGCATAGGAATAGTCAGAAACATCAGTGAAACACACTTGAGAAAACAGAAAAAGTCAATAGCAGGAATTTAATATACAGAAAGATGCAATTTCAATCAAGCAAAGAAAGGAAATTATTAAAAAATAATAATGATACCAGCAGCCATCCCTCTGAGAGGAAGAAAAATCGTATACTAAAATTCCAGTTTGCTTAAAAATTTCAATGTAAACCTAAACCAATACAAGTATTACACTGAATTTCCAACCCAGAAATTAAAGAAAAATAGACATATCTGAATATGTAAAAATTACTATCTTTTATATGACAAATAATTCAATAAACAAAATCCATTGACAGGTATTATCTTAAGGAAGATTTGCCAATCCAGATGACATAAAAGTTTTAAAATCTAGGATCCCCAAAAAGCTTTTCAGATTGATAACAAAAAGATGTACCACCCAGGCTGACACACCTTGAAAACATTACGCTACGTGAAAGAAGCCAGACACAAAAGGTCACCTATTGTATGACTCCATTTCTATGAAATATCCAGAGTAGGTAACTCCACAGAGACAGAAAGCAGATGGGTGGTTGCCAGCGCCTGGGAGTGGGGGGAGGAAATAGGGAGTAATTGCTTAATAGGTATGGGGTTTACTTTTGGGACAGTGAAAATGTTTTAGAACTTATATAGAGATGTGGTCACAGAACATTGTGAAGGTACTAAATGCCACTGAATTAGTCACTTAAAAACGTTTAGTTTTATGTTATGTGAATTTCACCTCAATGAAAAAAAAATACCATCCGACAGATGTACAAAGCAATTGAACAGACATTTCACAAAAGAGTAAATTCTAATGCCCAATAAACTTATGAAAAGGAAAAGATGTTCAACCTCCCTACCAGACAGGAAAACATAAATTCCATGATTTTATGTCCATCAGACTAGAAAAGATTAAACAGAGAAGTAGCACCTACTTCCGGTGAGGATTCAGGAAAATGGTTATATCTCATAACCAGCCGCTGGCAATATGAGTTGTTATGGAGCTTTTTGAAAGTAATCCAGACAGATCTATAGAAATTAAAATTGTATATACCCTAGTCCCAGTAATCCTATACCTGGAATCAATCTCAAAAATAAAAGCATCAGTGGGTAACAGGTATGGTTACAGAAACGCAAAGAATTGGAAACAAAGAAAATGCCTTTAATACGGAAATGGTTGAAGATCCACTGAATTTTTTCCAGGGATTTTTTTTTTGCCAATGTCAAGTGACAACATGCAGAGAAGTTTATACAGAGCGATGCCTTTTTTGTAAGGCAAAGGAAATGTCTAGGTTTACATACAATTATACGAACTTGGAGAGTCACGGATCATACACACAGTTTATTACCATCAGTGACAGAGGAGGGGAGGGGGGTGCAGATGGTCTGAGGAGGAGAAAGGGGAGAGGGAAACAGAGAAAGAGGGAAAAAAAAACCTTGTCTTATTATTTAGAGTCTCATTTTAAGCAAGTACAAAATAAAAACCTAAGCTTTCAACAATAGTGGCCCTAAAACAAGGAGAAACCCAGCTCCATTTCAGTGGAACAAGTTCAGTCTGGGATATCTGGAAAGGTTCCCAGAGTCTATCAAAACTCCCCCTTCGGCCACAGTGATAAAGGATGTAAGGGTTACAACCTGTCTCAGGTATCAGAAGTCACCGCACATTATACTTAAATGAGGGCTCCTTCCGTCATTAGTAATAGGACGTTGGGCAAGTTATTTAAATTATTTAATCCAAAGTTTCTTCATCTAAACATCTGTATAATTGGAATAATACCTATTTGATAGGGCTGTTGTGAGAATTAAGTGAGACAGTGAATGTAAAAGTCTATCACAATGCCTGCCCTTAGTGAACTTTCGGTAAATGGGAGCCAGTAGAAGTAAAGCAAGATCCCAAAACTATAGAAAACTCTAAATCCAATACCTTTCCCATTACCTAGGCTGGCCTTTCACTACTGGAATTTGAAGAGACATTTCTAATTAAAAATCTGCCAAATAGAAGTGGTCACTCTTTCTGCTATGCATGAAAAGTATTAAAACATTTCTCCTTAAAAAGATACAATAGGATTACAATATAAATGACTCCAGAATGAGAGTGTTTTTCAATTTTTTTTTTCAAATAAGAGCTCCATACAGTCTCCCCTTCTGTAAAACGGGTGTAATAATAGTAACTGGTAATGCTGCTCTAAACCTGTGATGACTTACATCTCACTAAGAGTAAGAGTCCTGATGACAGCTTCCAAGACTAGATTCCTACAGGATTGGGCTCCTCATTACCTTTCTAACCTCATCTATGACTAGTCCCTCCCAATGAATCTTTCTGCTTCAGCCACACTCCCCTCCTTGTTATTCTGAAAACATATCTGGCCCTCTGCCCCAGGGCCTTTGCACTTGCCTCTACCTCTGCCTGGAATGCTCTTCCCCCAAATATCCATGGGGCTTCTTTTTTTTTTTTTAACATCTTTATTACAGTATAATTGCTTTACAATGGTGTGTTAGTTTCTGCTTTATAACAAAGTGAATCAGCTATATGTATACATATATCCCCATATCCCCTCCTTCTTGCGTCACCCTCACCCTCCCACCCCTCTAGGTGGTCACAAAGCACGAGCTGATCTCCCTGTGCTATGTAGCTGCTTCCCACTAGCTATCTATTTTACATTTGGTACTTCTTCCTCCACTTCTTTCAGGCATTTTTAAGAGCCCTCCTCTTATTCCCTGACCTTTCTATGTATCTAACAATTCAACAAAACTACAGTAAAAAAAAAAAAAAAAATCCCCCTTTTCTGCTTTATTTTACTTATTTCTCTAATTTATTGTCTGCCTTCCCTTCTTGAATGTAAGTTATTGTCTGTACTCCCCACTACACTAATGTAAGTCATGGCTTTTTGTTCATTCTCTTCTAGTACCGAGATAAGCGGCCCATCCTAGGCACTTCATAAATATTTGTTTAATGAATGAGAAGCATTGTTTTAAAATGTTATTGTGATAATAGATAACACATGCACACATGTAGACACATAACATTTACATATATATAGAAATATACATAACAATCATTATTAACTAATATAAATATAAAGAATAACATGACAACCTTAAAAGAAGATATTTTTAAACACATTTATTGAATTTAACACAAGACCTTCTTCTCAGACTTGAATAAATACATCAAAGATTTCAAATTGCTGGTTTACGTAAGATTAATTAGTCAACCAGTGTGTTGAAAATAATCTTTGTATTGTTGAGGTCTCACAAAATGGAGTTGATATTTGTAGAATACGTGTTTACAGGATTGAGCTTTAGGAAGAGAAACACCGTCTGATTCAAGAGAAGGAGTCCTTAATAATACAAGACTGTCTCTAATTAAATAACACAGATGAAACAAAATGTCATGAGCAAAAGATGTCCTCTTAATTCTAAACTTCAGATGCTACCATAGAAATACATTCCCGAGAATAATTAATGTTGCCCCATAGCTATCACTTAGTACCCTTTGGGTCACAACTATAGAAGAGATGGCAGGGCAGGCGTCTCTCAGAGAGATTCATAGATGGCACTGCCACATTGGCATCAGACAAAAGTTAATTCCCAGTGAGACCTAAAATCTTGACTGCTGTGAAAACGTATTCATTAAACGAGGAAGGAGATTATACTGATAGGAATTCATATTTTCATATGTTTGAGGTGAGATATGTTCATCACCATCAGATGTAAGAAAACATGAGATCTTATGAGGAGATTTTTAAAAACAAAACCATGTCATTAATTCAAGAAATGTGAATTGGAATATGCTTTCTCCAGCCAAGTCAATAGATGAATTTCTCACTGTTTGCCCAGCAGCCACTTGGTGCCCAGTGCTTTGCTGAGCACTGGGAAGGATACAAAAGAAACTTCTGACATGATCCTTTCCTTTAAGAGGAGTGCAGTCTGTTTATCTGGGAAGGTAAAAGTAGTATCCAGGAAATAAGTCGAGAACAATTAAATATTTAAGTTTTGCCAGTACAATTACAGGAGAACAGATGCTGTATGGAGCAGATCTCCATGGAGAAGGTGTGATCGGAAGTGATTCTTAAGAGGAAGGACGGGATAGGAGAGGCAAAGAGCTGGGGGAGCCTCCAGCAGGAGGGCACTGGAAGAGGCAGTGAGCACGCCACATGGGAGAGGTCAGGGAGTAAGGCAGGACAAGTGGGTGAAAGGAAACCGTGCCAGACCGAAAAATCCAGACAGAGGAACTCGACTGTATGCCAATCAAAAGGGGAAACACTAAGGTTGACATCTGATCCTCTACCGTCCTGTTCCACAGTCACGTCTCTCCATGAGACACAGATCTCAGTTCTTTAGTTTGAGATGAGAGCTATTGGACTTTTCCGAATCCTCTGAAAACCGCCCAGACAGGCCATTTTGCTAAGCCTGTCACTACAACCAAAACATGTTTCCTCAAGCACAGTGAATGCCATTCCACTGTTCAGATTTATGTCCGTTATAATGAGTTTCTCCTTTCTGTTAGTTGCTGCCCATTTCACCTCATACAGTCAACAGTAATAAAAATCTTCAATGATGTCCAGCCTGCAACCTTTGAGCCACTCCCGACTCAGACATAAGGTGTCAGAGCCTAAACCTGTCCCTGAGGTCGGGGCCCCTAGGCTGTTCCCTCTGATGTGTAGCCTATTTCCCCAAACCTATGATCTTGTTCCGACCATACAACCATCCTCCTACCTCAGCTTCCAGAAGGTATTCTAGCTCCTTGGTCTCTCTTTTCTCTACTGGGGCTTGGAGTCTTGCGCTGAACTTCAGCTTCTCTGCTTGGGGCCTGGACCTGGTTCTCTGACCAATATTCTGCTTCTGGTGCCTGGACTCTTCTGTACTCACAGGCCCTCTTTCAGTACCGCCAGATCTTTCTGGAATAATGATAACTGCGAGTATTGCCATTCATGAGGTGTATGCCAGAGGTTCTTGCTGCCTCAGTCTCTCATCCAAGAGATTGGATTCCATGGGTATCCTTGCCAGGTGGGCTGTTAAAATTCCAGTGGGACAGGTGGCCTGACCTATGTGGTGAATACTGTGAGATGCCATCCACACCCCCCTTTAATAAAGGACAAGTTGTCCTAACTGCAGGGCATGCTGTCAGCAGACAGTCTTCAGTTGTTAGCCCTTCCAGGGTTCACCCCACTCGCAAAGCGTGGCCTTGCTCAAGTTCACTCCCCTTCTTGGAGCCGACCACATAAAATGGATGGTCACTGTGAGACCAAAATATCTGGCCATCCTGGTCCAACTCTGAGTGGCCATCCTACCTCGATTAGTCTCTCTCTCTATTAAGTCATCTTAAGTAGATATTAAGCCCGGATACAGCTTGACCTTCCTCTCTGCTCTTCCTGATTGCACAGGGGCTGATCCCTGGGGCATTCTCTGATAAACACCCCATACACTAAACACTGTCTCAGAGTCTACATCCTTGGGAACCCAATTTATACCATGCTGTGATTGGGTTCTCCCCTCAGCACAAGCCCTGTTCGGTTTCTTCTTACGGCCCTTTTCACTTCAATTCCTAGGTGAGGCATGCCTTTTAGTGGAGGTTATGGCCATTTCTTAGCTAAATTTGGGGGGACTTTTTTGAAGTATAATTCCCAATAAAAATAATTTTTCTCCTGAAAACTGCAAATTTAGAAATGGTCACAAGCTCACCATTAGAAGATCATTATAATCTCAAGGACCTTAAAGTCCCCAAATAAAGCTTTGGATAATGATCGTATTTTATAGCTGCATGATTTCAGCCTATTTGCACACTGTGATTGAACCCAAATATGAAAGACTCAATGATACTTAGCTTGGAGTAGGGGGTATTTATCTCTCTCCTTTATATAGGCTACAGCAGTGCTCACTAGCAATCATATGGTTCTCAGTGGAAAGCCCTCGAAGCTGTTTGGGAAAAGTGGGGATATTTTTGGTAGTCATAATGATGGAGAGGGTTCTTTTGGCACTTAATAGGTGGAAGCCAGGGACGCTAAGTGTCTTGCAATAAGTGAGTCAATCCAATAAGTAACAAAAAACGAACCTACATCCTGAATAATTTTCTGTTGTCTTGCACAATATTCTTGTTGAAAACCAACTGTAGTTCTTTGAGCCTAAGGTACCCTTTTACACATAAACACAAAGCTTTTCTCCCACAAATTTAACAGAAACTGAATTTTCTGGGAATGCAACTACCACATAATCAAGGGAAGATTATGCCCTGTTTTGTTCTTTAACTTTACCGTGTTATTCATTGTTTGATAACTCGTTTCACAGATGGAAAGCCACTCCCGCGTCTGAGTAGCCAACACATCAAAGCTCTCCCAGCCATGGTCAGTCATGGTGACATATATAAAGGCAAGCTTCAGCCAACTTTGTTCCATCTTCTGGTGTAGTCCTGCCAAGCATTCACATTCTGAGATACATATTACTTTATTATTGATCATGCTCCTTTTTCTACTCTTTTAAATTACAATTAGAAAATTGTGTTGCTTTTTAAAAAAATTTTATGTGTGTAGTAAGTTATATTAATTATGTATTTCATCTCAGGATAATAAGGAGAGTTATAAAATGTTTATAATAAAGAGATTATTGGCTGAGATAAGGTTGAGAAAATCCATGCAGAATATTTTCCCAGCTGTTTTATTTATTTATTATTATGCCTTTCTTTTGGCTGCGCCGCACGTCTTGTGGGATCTTAGTTCCCCGACCAGAGAACCCAGGCCCCAGCGGTGACAGCACCGAGTCCTGACCACTGGACCCCCAGGGAATTCCCAACTTTGTCATTATTTTTTTTTCTGTCCACATATTCTCAGGAAGAAGGCAAAGGTATCTCTCTCTAGAGTCAATGTTTTATTTCTTAAGTTTCTAATTAGAAACTTACACTCTATAAAATGGTTTTAAAAAGACATTAGTAACATAAACCTTACCCTGTGCCATTAGATTAATGACTTTTATCTCAAAAGTTATTTGATAAGACAAAGTTCCAAAATAAATACAAACACTACCTGTGGTTACCAAGTCATTGAGAAGGTGAAAAGAGTTGCACCCCAAAGATTTCCCTATCAGGGACTTCCCTGGTGGCACAGTGGTTAAGAATCCATCTGCCACTTCAGGGGACACGGGTTCGAGTCCTGGTCCGGGAAGATTCCACATGCCGCGGAGCAACTAAGCCCCTTCGCCACAACTACTGAGCCTGCGCTTTAGAGCCTGTGAGCCACAACTACTGAGCCTGCATGCCACAATTACTGAAGCCTGCGTGCCTAGAGCCTGTGCTCCACAAGAAGAGAAGCCACTGCAGTGAGAAGCCCGTGCACCCCATCGAAGAGTAGCCCCCGCTCGCTGCAACTAGAGAAAGCCCACGTGCAGCAATGAAGACCCAACACAGCCAAAAATAAATGAGTAAAATAAATTTTAAAAAAAAAACCTCAATAAATTGAAAGGTTGGGATTGACTTATACACACTACCATATATAAAATAGATAACTGATAAGGACTTACTGTATAGCACAGGGAACTCTACTCAATACTCTGTAATGGCCTATGTGGGGAAAGAATCTAAAAAAGAGTGCCTATATGTATATGTATAACAGATTCACTTTGCTGTACATCTGAAACTAACACGACATTGTAAAGCAACTATACTCCAAAAAACTTTAAAAAATCAACCTCAAAAAAAAACCTTAAAAAAAGAAAAAGATTTCCCTATCATATTACCATACTTACGCTACTAATAAAAAGTCAATAAGAATAATATATAATTAAAAGTTGCATGCTTGCTCTTATTGTGCCAAAGAACTTTCTTGTAACCTTGAATGTTTCTTTCTGTGCTATCAATTTCAGTTAATATATAGTGATCAATCATTTAAAAGTAATTTTAAACAACAGTTATAATACCTTTTATTTAAAATAATATTTCTGGAAGTTTAAAGTAATTCTTTCCTTTAAAAACCTATGATGTTTGCGGTATTTATTGCAATTTTAGAAACAAGGTTAAGAAGGCTGCCCTGATCATTAAAAAACAAAACAAAACCAAAACCAAAACCAAAGGCAGAGCTAGAGGCCATCCAAGCCCTGTACACTCAACTCACTGAACTTGCTCTCATTACAGCTTTTGAAAATTAAGAAACACTGTGCTTGAAAATTATTAGCATTTTGGTTTAAAATTCAAAAAGAAAGAAAAGTTAATGGTAGATGAAAAAATATGTAAAAAGAGATGAAAATATGGTTGAAAAAGAATAATTTCACCCTCCTAGAAAGCTCCTTGTATTCTTAACATGCCACTTTTAACCTCAGAGTAATCCATGGTTGCAATACTGTCAAATAACATATATCTGATCATTTGATATATTCCATTCTGTTCTTCCTTTTGTACCCGAGAGGGTGCTCATATGCGTGAAGAGGAGACCAACCTCTAGGAGACGCCCTTTTACTCTTGATGGCCTATTATACTCCCTTAAAAGCAGGATTATTTTGATGATGTATAAAAGTATTTTAATCTCACCTTGACATTGATCAGACATTTTCTTCAATAAATCACAGAGGAAAACACTGTAATTATTCTTAAAATACTATAATTCCCTTCTCCAGGTCCTCTATTGTGAGTATTCAAACACAACACTTCTTATCACCATCTCCAAACCCCCTGCCTACACACACACACACACACACACACACACACACACACACACCCCTTCTTTCCTATCTTTACTAAGAGAGGAGGGAACTTAAGTATTAATCAAGCAGCAATATATGGTTTTCATTAAATTATGTGATTCTTCCTTTCTTTAAGGAAGAAAAGATCCACTTGGGTACTCAGTAATCAGAGGCAATGTTAGTTGGTTTATGCATTTTACTAAATGCTCTACCTGCTTTCTGCACTTCCTAATGTTCTTTAAAAGGGGCAGGGAGATGATTAAAGCAAAAGGATGGTTCAAGGTGGTTCCATAGTCAACACTCATACTTTATTAAACAAATATGCACTAGGTGCCAGAAACTCAATTTATTATTATTTGACCCATATTGCAGAGGTGAGCAAAACCAGACTCAGTCACTAGGCTCATAGACACTGATCAACGAATTAAACAAATAAAGGCATTATAAAACTATGGTACAAGGTGTCATGTGAGACGATAAAAGAGCAAGAGGTGCCTTGGAGGAATCAGAGAAGGCTTTCCAGAGGAACTGAAGAATAAATGGCCAACTAAGGTTAAGTAAGAGATGACCAGGTAAATGGGGGGAGGATGATGGAGGGATAGGGTTCTTTGCAGAAGAAAAAGAAACCATTTTTCAATGGTCACGTAGTGGAAAAGAGAAATGACTGGCTAAAGAACTGAAATATGTCCAGTGTGGCTGGAGAGCAGCATGTGAGTGGGAGTGATGGAACTGGAGGCTGATTAAGTGGACATCAGACTACACAAGGCCGTAAGGGGCTGGGAAAGGAGGCTCTCGATCTCTATTCTTAGAGCACCAGGAAGTCACTAAGGAGTTTATTTACATGTAAATGATAAAACAGTAGCTTAAGCAGAAAAAAATCTGCCCAATTTATAAAAGTAATTAGAAATATGGCACTTAAAAATATTCTACAGATATATGCAAGTTGATCTTTGTTGGAAAACATAATAATTATCTACCTAATCATCACACTTTACAGTTCAATGTCAACAGTCATGATTCCACAGACTAAAGCGAGAAGAAAGGTAGACAACTGAAGAAAAATCTGAATATAAGTACTTGAACTGAATTAACTGAATTGAGGAATATATAATATACAATGTAAATAAATTATGCATATGTATTTTATATTAATAATTTGGTAAAGGAAATTATTTAGTTTAACAAAAACTTACAATTCTACATTAAAAATATAACAGAAATGTATAAAACCAAAAACTTCATACATTTATAAGCTAATACCCACTACACAGAAAAGAATAGATGGCAGATTTGAAAACTCAGTGTTTAAATCCATGAAGTTTCCCTAAGTTTTTGATGTTATCACTTTTACCTTTATCTAGACCAGAATCGTTCATAGTAGCACAACTGAAATGGACTTATTTGTTGAGTGAATTAATGAACTTTCTCAAATGTTTAATATACAATAAAGCAACCTAGGTAATTTAAAAATAGTGTGCCTGTTTATAGTAGCTGCTGTTAATAACAAGTTGAAGCAGAGAAGCAATGCGCAAATGTTTGCCTTTTCTCTGCCTCGAAGCATATCAAGAATCCACATTTAAGAAGGGAAGGAGGGAAACTCAGTTTCATTCCACTATTGATCTATCAGACAGGAACTTAATCAATCTTCTTTATAAGCTATTAAAGCTGAGCTTGAGAAATGAACTCACCTGATGCATTCAACATTGATTGCCTCTTTCTAAAGACTGAATGCGTCAGTCTTATCTACTACTACAGCTGTGATTCAATTTTTAAGGGGCAAGATTTTCCCTTCATTAGTTTCCCCAAAATGCTCCAATTAAGAAAAAGCAGTTTTGATAGTGGTCCACAGTGAATGACAAAAACAAAATGAAGACCATCACCCTCAATTTCAGTCACAGCCTCCAGAGAAAATGAGAGACCGAAAGCACACGTTCACCAAAGGAAATTCAGCACTAGTCTCCCAAGACCCTTCTCTCGTGTGAATTCTGGAGAAAGCTTTGGCAGCATAAACTAAAGTTGAGACCTTAAGCTCAAATAAATCTTGCAAATTCAAAGGGAAACTCAAGGCAGCTATAAATCTGTCTTTACTGCATAGACATCTCAGCCAGGGGCTTCTATATGTAGTATTAGGTTATGTGACATCCCATTCAGCATCTAACTACCTCATACATAGAGGCAGAGAGGTCATTTTATACTTACAGGGCACCCCCAAAGTGCTAGATGCTATACACTGAGGGTGGCAGGAGGGGGGGCGGCCCCACGTTTTCAGTTTATTAGGAAAGGTTAATAGCACAAATCCTCAATGACCAAAGAGAGTTTCCTTCGGCTCAGCTTTCTGGTTTCCATTTCCTCTTTCTAGGTCCCCTAACAGTCAAGAAATTAAATACTGGGAGAAGCAGCAATAAACAGTTGTCTCTTGAGGGTATCTGCCCAGTTCAATATGGAAATATTGCCAACCCCCTAATATAATAAGAACAACATTTCCCCCGGATTTGTTGTTAGCTTGTCTTCCTGAGGTAGGTAAGAGGGGACAGAAATATCTAGTGCAAACCCCAACTTCTCCTGCCTTTCTCTCTCCCCTCTGCAGATGTAACACAGCTCCATCACAGGCTTTTGGGTGGCTTTGACAGGGTCTGATTTTCACTGGCTCCCCAGTCATACTCACCTGAATCCTTTCACAACATTCCTAATGAATTCACCCACAGGCAGGGACTGGAGCAAAGTACAGAGAGAAGCAGAGAGCCTAGGGCAACATTCCATATCAGAACCCTCTCCCGCACCCTCCTTCCCAACTGTCTTCTGGAAGCTTCTCTGAAGCAGGTTAGGAAAGGGATTAGATGGAGGGACACTAAGGGCCACACAGCCACTGGCTTGAATTCCTTCCTCAGCATTTTCACCAGCCTCCGAGCTCTTCAGCCTCATTCTCAGTAAAAGAATCAACCTCTTTGCTATTAAAGATGCTGTTCAATGTGTGAATTCCCTTAGAAATCCAAGGAGTTAATGGCCTCAATATTTCTAGAACACCTAATACATTCAGGAGGATGGGATGCAGTATGGGGTCTAATGTTTATTTATTGCAAAAGTCAAGAATAGCTGGAAGTCCATTAAGAGGATGTTCAGCAGATTATATTAATTTGCAATTAATTTTCAGTGGTATTTATGAGAGAACCCTTTAATCAGCATAATTCAGACTTTGGAAATTATAATATTAACTAATATTAATTAAATAATAATTTATAAATTTCAATAGTTTTAATTATCTTTTGATTAAATTACCTGTTAGTCAATTCCACACTGCTTTTGATATTAATTAGCTAGCTTAAACATGATCTACTGAAACTACTCCCCCATGGATTAAGGCATATTGTCTAAACAGGTCAACACTGAGATACTTAAGTGTGACAATTTAGATTGCCTGATTAGGGAAATTAATTGTTTAAGGCACTGGCTTTTTCATTCTCACTTTGCCAGCGGGTAAGGTCTTTAAAATATGCCCTGGGTTTCCCTAGGCCCGAATTCTGAGACAACCCACATTCTGTTCTTCCCCCTCTCGTCGGTCCCCCACTCCTTCTCTATCCTGTTACGGAACATTCCAGTCTTCTGAGACCTAAATTAGTGTCAGCCTATTAATCAGCCAACAAAATATGTCAGAGGAAAATGAAGTTGCAATCCCACCTCCCTCTACAGGCCGATGGCTCTGCCCCTCTCAGCGGGCTGTCTCTGCCCATGGAGCTGGGACCACAGGGCCACAGCCCAATTTAGGCCTCCTCTGTGCAGTGACAACCAGCCCAGACCTCATTTTTTTTTTAATGTTAATATTTAATTTAAAGCCACCGACCCTCAAGTTCTCACAAATGAGCGCGGCGTCCCTGCACGTGTTGCCCTCTCGCGTTGGCTGGAGCCCCAGCGCCCCCACCTCCACTGCCCAACCCCGCCTCCCTCTTCAGAAGTTCAGATCTTCTGAAAATGGGTCTTTAGGAACCAGTTATCAAAGTGACAGTTCAGATTACTCATGAGTGTCACCCAAAAAGGCAGAGGGATATACACTAAACAAATAGTGAGAGAGGGATTTTAATTTTTTTTGCCCCCTGAAACACAAAAAAAGCATACTGGTTTCCAGAAGCTCCAACTGACCATCTCCTCTGAGGAAACACCAAGTGAGTACTGAGGCTCACACCAGCTAAGGAGACATAACTTTGGTCACAGATAGTTCTGATACGGGGGAAAAAATCCTCACCAAGAAGGTGTTACAGTTTTTACAAAACAGAAGGTGCAAGTGGTCATTTTAGGTTATTCATATTATAACATGTTTTATATGCTAAATAATTTCATCCCAGAACTCATTATTTACAATGATTTATGAGGATAAATTATATTTTAGAGCCCTTGACTTTCTCCAGACTGTATCTGATATGAGCGTCCTGCACTAGAGCTGAGAATAGTATAGTACTTGCACATGAAAGCCACAGCAGCACATGAAGTAAAATAAAATTTCACAAACAAGAAAAAAAAGAGTTTGTAATTTCCAAGTGTTGGCTGTTACTTCTGACTTATGTCACATAGTTTTGCCATTTATATAAGCTAAGCCTCTAAAATGTACATATGATATAAGAAGGGATATATTGCATACTTCTGAATTATTTTTATATCTATTATGGTTTTCTGTAATTCAGGGTCCAGTGATTTTCTTTTGGTTTTACCTTCCATTGCTTAGCCTATTCTTAAAAAAAAAGGAATGAGTTGTTTCCTTACCAGACACAATATAGAAAATTCTTCTCTCTACATATTATGCTTGGAAAGAACATAGTTGTTTGTTTGTTTTTCCAAAAAGTGATTTTAAATGACTTGTAATTATTTGAACAGTGTTAAACTTACCTTCATGGTGTATTTCTGAATGGATGACTGATAAATTGTTCAAATGACAGGGAGTTTTTGTATAAATACAAATGACAAATTCTGTTAGTTATTTTGATAAAGGCGACAGGGAGTAGGAGGGATAGGGACGAATGACCATAACATGAGAATTTTAGAAATATATAATTTTATATTTATTCAATTCATAAACATGAAATCATGAGTTATGAAAAAAGGAATTGACTGTCTGAAAATACTTGCTCTAACAAGAACTCAAATCTTCAGTTACACAGCACAAAGAGAAAGCTAACTACAGGTGGGGCTCATTGGGAAAATAGCACTTAAAATAAAGCTACATCTCAATTGGAAATCACTTATATATAATGTGTGAAATACAAAATACCTGAAAATAACCATAATGAGAAAGGTCCAGAAATGGAAAAAAAAAAAAAAAGCTTTCCTGAGCTATAAAAAAGACTCAAATAAATGGAGAGACATAGTTCTCTTGAATTGGAAGACCCATCATTGTAAAAAATGCAAAAAGATTTCCAAACTAATACATAGTTGTACATAATTTCAGTTAAAATCCAACTTTTTTGAATTGGTCCTTCAAATGCTCATCTGTCAAAACTAAGTAAGAAGAATGGGCAATAATCAATAAGAATTTGAAAAGAGTATTGGGGAGGGAACTGACACTGTCAGTTATTGAAACGGATCACAAAACTATAATGGTTAAAGCAGTATGATGCTGGTTCCAAAACACCAATCATATAAAGGGATAGAATAGAAATCTCTGCAAACAAATGCAAAAGGATACTACTGTTCACTGTTACAATGATGGCATTTCTATCAGTGAAAAAAGAAGCAAGGTCCTGGGATCTTTGGTAAACTATTTGCGAACGAAAAATGTGTCACACTTGTATCACATTATATTAAAAAGAAAAATCATTCCTCCAGTAATCTTCCAACAAAATTTTTATCAAGTGCCTCTATGTTCTAGGCACTAGTTGCACTTCCCAGGTATAGAACAGTGAAGGAAGGTAGGAACGGAGGTGGGAAGGTAGGAAGGAAGGGGAAGGGAGAAGGGAAGTCCTTGACTTATATGAGTTCATATTCTGGAGCAGTCAGACATATTGGGGCAACCAGATAGTTAACCAAGCAACCAATTAACCGATAATATCATTTTAGATAGCAATAAGTGCTTTGAAGAAAACTAACTATACTGTAAGAGTAACAGGAGGGCCAGACCTTCGGATAGGATGGTCAGAGAGGGCGTTTCTAAGGAGCTGATATTTGAGAGGAGACCTAGATGAAGTGAAGGCACAAACTGTGTGTTTGGGGGCAGCGCTTTCCAGGTAGAGGTAACTGCAAGAACAAAGGCCCTGAGTAGCGAGCATGTTTACATGTTCAACAGCTGCCAGTGTGGTTGGAACCCGGAAGCGGGGTGGGAAGCAAGGAAGCCTGGAGCCAGGTCATGCAGGGTCTCACAGGCCATGGTGAGAACTTAGCATTTTGTACTATGTGTGACTGGGGGGGAAGGGGGGGTTGACATGATCTAATTTACACTTTGAGAGTATTACTTTTTTGTGAAAAGTAGACTATCAGAGGCCTGACTGAAAGCAAGGAGACCTATTAGGAACTCTTGCTGTGATCCAGGTGGGAGTTGTGGTGACTTGGAGATAAGGTAATCATAAATGGTTGGATTGGGACTTCCCTGGTGGCGCAGTGGTTAAGAATCCGCCTGCCAATGCAGGGAACATGGGTTCGAGCCCTGGTCTGGGAAGATCCCACATGCCGCAGAGCAACTAAGCCCGTGCACCACAATTACTGAGCCTGCACTCTAGAGCCCGCAAGCCACAACTACTGAGCCCATGTGCCACAACTAATGAAGCCCGCGTGCCTAGAGCCTGTGCTCTGCAACAAGAGAAGCCACGGCAATGAGAAGCCCGCACACCACAAGGAAGCGTAGCCCCCGCTCGCCGCAACTAGAGAAAGCCTGCACGCAACGAAGACCCAAAGCAGCCAAAAATAAAATTAATTAATTAACTTTTTAAATAAATAAATAAATGGTTGGATTCAGGACACTTTGAGGGCAAAACCAACAGGATTTGCTTATATATTGGCTGTGGGACATAAATTATCTGCATGATGCAAGAAAAAATAACCAAAACAATATCATCATGTTGATAATATAAATATTTTAGCCAAAATGAAAATCTTGGATAGAATACAAAATAAAGGCTTTTCAATAAGCAGAAAAAAATAGTTTTTTCACTAGTGAAAGAATGGTGGATGATTCCATAAATCACGTATTCAGAATCTGAGAGGCAGACAATTACTTTAAGGTTCTGTAGGAGGCGCCATTGTCTACTGAACTTTAGTTTCCTCTTCTGACCTCTGTCCCCACTAGTAGATGCCACTGGATGCATTAGAATGGAGTTCATAATAGGGAAAAAAAAATTAAATCCATAGTACCCGAAGTCTCATTTCAATAATTATTTTCAACCTGAGCAACCATCAGCTGCTTTGCCAGGGGTGCTGACACAGCTGATGATTTAAATTTCTACTCCTCTTATTTTCTCTGCTCATATTCTAGAGAAGGGGCTATATGCTGTGAACTGGTCAAAAATTAACGATCCAAATAAAAAATAAAGATGCGATGGTGGCACATATTCATGTGATAAAATAATTATATTGTGCTTAGAACTAGCTAAAGTCAAGTTCAGCAACAGTGCTAAAGTTTTGTCATAATTCCTAGAAATTTTTAAAGAAATTGTGATATTTAGCTAAGGATACCATTACATTTGCTTCTTTGAGTTTACTGACATAATTATTTTTATTTGATTGAGGTAAAGATAATATGTAATATTATTACACACAGTCTGACTTACCAAATGTTATTAGAGAGATAAGAAATAAAAATTGATCTTGAAAACTGAGCTAAAAATATTGAATTTGAAATACTGCCCTTTATTTTCGAGCATATGTCTATATTCATATCCTTACATATGTCAAATGTTCCCACAATACCTAACTATTAGATGTGAGATATACAGATTTTTCTCCTTTCTGACTTTTATCTAAGATTTTACATAGCTCGTAATAATATGTCAACAAAATTGGTGATTGTACTTTGACTTGTAAAATAAAACTCATTTTAGGAGTATCATAAATCTAACAGAGCATGTCTTGTGTTCTGATTGGTAGAAAATTGGATATTAAACACAAGGGACAAACTGATCTTCTAATTCTGGTACTTGAGTAAGTACTAAAAGAAAAAAGAAAAGAAGAGAAAAAATCATTACCTGGAGTTGATAGTTTAACTGATCATGATCAATTTGAAGTGCTTATTGCTTAAGTAAATGACCTCTGGGGTGACTTCATTAGCTCCACATACTGCCAAAGGTTATATCTGAATTCAATTTTATGATTGAGTCTAGGCATATAAAATCTCCAAATAGTGTGAAAGGGTGTAAAAAAAGAAAACAAAAAAACGAAACAAAAAAACAGATTCCTTCTGAGACAAAGACTGGACTGTGAAAATCCTGCATGCTTCTCTAATTACTGGCTTTTTGTGTGAGTAAATATTTGAAAAAGGAATGACAGTGCTCTGATACCGTCATCACTTTGATGTTTGCGGTTAGGGAATGACTAAAATTAGCTACCAGTTCCAAATTTTTAATACTGTAAATTACAGATTTGGTCCCCCTGGATCTATTTTATTTGTTTGATGAAGTCTCGTCACCTTCATAAAATTGTAATACCCTATGATGGTTTGATAGGGTTCTACCTTCCTCTCCCTCTTAAAAGTGCTACAAAGCATATGCTTATTATTTTGTTAAATTAAGATACATCTTAAATGCTTGTGGAAAGAATTTTACACGCTTCCTTGAGACATACCAGGCAGAAGAACCAAGAAAGGATGTTTGAAAGAAAGATGAGGCATAGAAACTTCCAATTCTCACATGTTATTGGTAGATGAAATAGGGCCAAATGTTGTATCCCCAAATTAGGAATAATAGGGTTGGAGAAAAACTGCAGAAATTTATTTTTTAAAATGAAACTCTATTTTTATCCAACTGACCTTGAAACCAATATAACGATTCATTTTTCTGATGTTTCACCCTCTTCATATTCCAAAAACCCTATGATAGTCCCCATCTTTTCTATGAGCCTGTTTCCTAGTGAGTCTCTTGCTTCAGAGTCCAGGACCACTTTTGTACACCTTTCCACTCTTGTGATCCCCCCCACCCCCACCGGCCACCTTCTTCTCTGTCTCCATGGCAGGCCTTTTCACACCCAGGGCCACTTGCTACAACCTCAGTCTCAGCCTCTTCCAGAGTCTTCCCTGTGGTCAAGGATCCGGTCTGTGGCAGCAGTGGTCAAAGGGGAAGGGAGGAGGAAAGGATGTGACCCCCTCAGTGGTCCCTCTTTCCTTCCTCCTCTACCTCACTCTGGCACCCACATAAAGGACTTCACTCCGTAAGTCACTAGATACACGACTTAATGCAATTACACTGCATCTCTGAACCACCTCAGCTTTTTCACCCAGTGAGACTCAAAACTTCTGCTCTGCCTGCCTTAGTAGGGCTGCTAAGATAATGCTTATCCGTACACTAGAAATGAAATCCTCCTTTGAGGTCTAGCCTTGCTCTTCTGAAGCCCAGGAATTTCTTCTTATTTAACCAAGTTTCTCAAGTCCTTCTCTGAGTCATTTGCCTGTTTAGGAATAGATACTGTTAGTATTATTTATTTTGTTGCATTTTCTCTGGTCACTTGCTACCTGAAGCAGATCTTATAATGTGTTTTTCTTTCATGATATGAAACCTAAAACATTTTGGGGTGGATGGTTCCTTAAAATATCAATTATTTTCTGCCTTTGAAAGGCCAGAGGGCTTCTCATTCGTCATCATCCCATCCCACCCTTCCTCCTTCTCAGGCAGTGGGATTCCACAGTAAGTTCTAAAGTTCTCTTTCGTCACCCAAAGAGAACAAGACAAAGTTTTTTTTTTTTTTTTTTTTTTTTTGTGATACGCGGGCCTCTCATTGCTGTGGTCCCTCCCGTTGCGGAGCACAGGCTCCGGACGCACAGGCCCAGCGGCCATGGCTCACAGGCCCAGCCGCTCTGCGGCATGCGGGATCCTCCCTGACCGGGGCACGAACCCGCATCCCCGGCATCGGCAGGCAGACTCCCAACCACCACGCCACCAGGGAAGCCCCAAACAAGTGCTTTTTAAACCGTATAGAAAACATTTCAAAATATTTGGAATAAACCACTTTGTAGCCAGGTTGATGGGTTTGCTTTTTGGTAGAGATGGAGAAAAGGAGGAAAGATGAGGTGACTAAGAATGTAGAGTACCTAAGAATGTAACCATTACTACAGTATTCCTTCAGACGCTACAAATCATAGGCTATGATTGCTAGGAGGAACCTAAACAAATGACATCAGCCCTCTGCTACAGGTAAGGACACTGAGTTTCTAAGAGGCCACCTCCTTCCCGAACGCAGTCAGGAATACACACAGAATAGAACCAGGCATCATGCCTCGGGCCCAGCATCCTTTCTTTCCTCGAGCTCATGGTGTCTCTCAGCTGAAGTGTCTACGCTGTGATATCTCAGAGAAAAAGCAATTAAGTATAACTATGCACACAGCTGAACAACAAAGGCACATGGCTTTCATACAGCAAGGTACAATCTGGTGGAAATACCACTTCCATCCTCAGCTGTTCAGATAATTAACACTGTTAGAGTGCTTAAATCATACTCACAGACATTTAATAATTCCAATAACCCTATGAGAAAACGTACTTTCTCTTGCCCAAAGCCACAGAGCAAGTAAGTAGTTAACTCCCAGGCTCAAACCACTCAGCAATTACAGAGGCAGTATTAAGTGCTTGGTGCAGAGAAGACAGAGATTAAAGAGCTCAAACCAGGTAAACAACTACACAAAATCAAGGTAAGCACAGCGATAGCGGTATGCGTGGGATGCAATGGAAGCCCAGAGGAGAGGGTCAGACGACTTTTTTGAAATGTGTAATGCAAGCTAAGTTTTAAAGAAAGAGAAGACGTTAGCTAGACCAGGAAGTAGGAGAACGGCAGTTGAGTGACTAAAGAATGTGTGATAGAAATAATGACAGCTCCCTTATATTGAGCACTTGCTATTCTTTATGCTTCACCCATTTCAACTATCCTATATTGTAGATATAGGTGAAAAATGCCAGGACCAGAGAGATTAAACAATTTCCCCAATGTCACACAGAGCCTAGATTTCAACTTAGACAGGCTTCAGGAGTCCGCACACTTAATCACTGCCCTACACTCCACCACTCCCATCATGTGAAAGAACAAGACAGTGCTTGTTCAAGGACAGACCGGTTGTCTGGATTGCAGAAACACAGAATATGCATGAAAGAAGTGTCCTCCCGTTCTCCTAAAGGCTGGAGAAATGGGCAGGAACCAGGACTTAAATCTCCATTCTCTGCAAGAATGCTCCAGTGCTTGGTGCTTGGTGTTTGATTCTGCGCTGACAGTGATGGGAATGCCTGCACCTACACGAGTATTTACCACGGAAGAGGCATAATTCCATCTGTGATTAGACAGGTCCTTCTAGAAAACACAAAGGTGATAAATTAGAGGGGGTGAGAATGGAGACAGAGAGACCACTTGCGGGTTAATAATAACACAGGCAAGAAGTAGCAATGAATGAAACTAAGATAGTGGTACTGGGTATGGAGAGGAACAGATGCATTCAACAGATATTTAGGGTGTAATATACATAAGACTTGGTGTTTGAAGGAAGAATCTGAACTCACACCCAGGTTTTATTTATTTTGCAAAAGGTAAATGGTGGTGTTATTCATTTAGACATCAAATATAGAGAGGGGGAGAAGACTGGGGGCTTTGTGTGGAAATTAGTTCAGCTTTGGACATGATTTTGTGGTACAGTGAGAGAGACCTGAGAATTATCTAGCAGTCAGTTAGGTACACAGGTTCAGTACTAAAGTTTGCAGAACAACGTGTGGTGTGTCATAGGGAGGGTTATGGATGTGAATAAGAGTAGCCAGGCAGCAATTTTAGAGTCAAAGGAGGAGCACACGGAAGAGGGAGCCCTGAGAAATGACCATTGAAGGAACTTGTAGGAGAGCGCCCAAGAGGCTGCTTGAGAGAGAGGAGAAACCCAGGAAATTCTGGTGTCACCAAAGTTCAAGGGAGAAGGAACTTCAAGGAGAGAGGATTGGCCCATAGTATCAACTGTTACAAAAAGGACAAATAAGACAAAAGCAACCTGGAGGTAACTGTTGACTTTACACTCACCATCACATTTCTTCAAACCATGTGAGAGCAAAACACCAGTAAGGAAAAATGCAATGACTCCTTTGATAATTCAATTTGTTTATACGTGGAATCTCCACTGTGTATATAATTATTTACTGCTCCTTAAAGTGCAAGAGAAATTAAGCAGGAATATAAAACAGTACAACTTACAATTTATTTGGCCATGCTATACACAATTAGAAAACAATCTCAACCAACAAGTTGGATATAACAGAGCCATGCGAAATTGCACTATGGAGAAAAAGATATGAGTTAAGAAAGGCAGATTCTGAAACATAAACATTTTATAACAGGTATTAAAGAAGTATATTGTCAGACAGAAGTTTAAGAACTGGTCAGCAGCATCACAGGCCGGGGTGCTCTAACAAGTTAATCCACCAATGCATCTTTGTTATGCATCCTCTGGGCTCCACACTGCCAGAAGCACTGTAGATGATGCCCTAGAGTATAAGACAGGGTCTTAGATAAGGGGACAGGCAAGGCTAACACAGAGACAAAAACAGGGGTCAGGAAACAGGGAAATAAGAACAAGAGCTTCTCTGTCAGACAGACCAGGGATGGAGTTCCCTGCGCCACTCTTACTAGCCTTTAGGCAAGTTAGGTAACTATTCTGTGCTTCAGTGTTGTAATTCATTACATAAAATATTCTACTGTTTCCTGATAATATCATAAGAAAGTAATATCTAACATCTATTGTGTACTTTTTTTTTTAAATTTATTTATTTTTGGCTGTGTTGGGTCTTCGTTGCTGTGCACAGGCTTTCTCTAGTTGTGGCGAGCAGGGGCTACTCTTCGTTGCGGTGCGCGGGCTTCTCATTGCAGTGGCTTCTCTTGTTGCAGAGCACGGGCTCTAGGCGCACAGGCTTCAGTAGCTGTGGCACACGGGCTCAGTGGTTGTGGCTCGCGGACTCTAGAGTGCAGGCTCAGTAGTTGTGGCGCACAGGCTTAGTTGCTCTGCAGCATGTGCGATCTTCCCAGACCAGGGCTCAAGCCCGTGTTCCCTGCATTGGCAGGCGGATTCTTAACCACTGCGCCACCAGGGAAGCCCCTATTGTGTACTTATTATATGCAATATAACATGGACTGTTCTACCTCATTTATTTATTTTTAAATTTTTATTTATTTATTTATTTTTGGCTGCGTTGGGTCTTCGTTGCTGCGCGTGGGCTTTCTCTAGTTGCGTCTACTGGGGGCTGCTCTTCGTTGTGGTGCATGGCCTTCTTGTTGCAGTGGCTTCTCTTGTCGTGGAGCACGGGCTCTAGGCATGCGGGCTCAGCAGTTGTGGCTCGCGGGCTTATTTGCTCCACAGCATGTGGGATCTTCCGGGACCGGGGACCAAACCCATGTCCCCTGCATTGGCAGGCAGATTCTTAACCACTGTGCCACCAGGGAAGTCCCTGTCCTACCTCACTTAATCAGCACATCTATCCTAATTGGTATGCTACTATCATTATCCTCCTTCTCCAGATGAAGAAACTGAGGCACGAAAGTGTTCAGAAACGTGTTCAGGAACACAGAGAACAGTAAGTGGCAGAATTGGGATTTTTAACCTAGACAGTCTTAGCCTGGAGGACTTGTCTTCTATAGACCATATTGTCCTGACTCTCAAAGAGCATGATGTAGGTTCCAGTAAACACAAATGTCTGTTTCATGAAGGCAGAGGGATGGGATTATGAGACAATGGATTTGAATAGGCAGAGAGTGTTCCTAGCAAGGCTGCTGTCCACCAAGCCCTTCCCAAACCCAGGCACATTAAAATTCCTATGGATATATATATCCTACATGTATATATACACATATACACTCACACACATATATGTACATATAAGTAATTCTATTTTTATACGTGTGCACATGTGTGTGTAAAATAAAGCAGTATTTTAAGAGAAAATATACTCCCGTGACTGCAGTGAAGCTTTTGCTTGCTCTAGTGAAAGTGTTGGTGGGAGTGAAGTTTAAATTCTCAGACTCTTCCCCTGCTCAAAAGCAGACAAACTGTCAATCAGCAGGGAGGTACCCCACCCAGGAGTAGAAAGGCAGTCACCTAACTGTTCCCTACCAATTTAGTTAGGGATTCGTTCTAACTCTTATTTGAAGTGCCTGGAAATTAATGTAATATTTCCTGTATTCATTTGCATTGCCTGCGGGCTGGAAGAGCCCCCTGTGAGGGCCACCGAGTTAGGCAGGGAGCTGTATCCAGGGCAACTCAGCACCAAGTTAAAGCAGGAGGAGCCCTTGTAGAGTGAGGCTGACACTGGGATTAGGATCTGTTCTATGAGACCGTGCCCAGCTGATAAATTGAAGTGGTAATTTGGGATTTAACCAGATAGAGCAATAAATGTATTAGAATGAGGAAAATCCAAGGGGAGCAAAGACTGGGGGAACCATACAAGTTGGTGAGTGAGGTTTTGTTTTGTTTTGATTTTTAAATTCCAGTCTCTCCTTTTGGCTTTGCATTTGAATCCTGAATTTGAGCATCTCTTCTGCTACAGCAAATTATTAGTAAAGTGGATTGCCTTTGTTAGTCTAAATTGCTGTGTGTTTGCAAATACATTTCGAGAGAATGACACTCCAGAGAAAACTTCTCTTGGACCCAAATCACAGTGTCTATAAGTAACTCTTGACCTTGATGCATCTATGCCCTGTGTGTAATGAAAGTAGGTGCAGAAGCAGTTGAAATTTTCCCAAACTATTCATCTCTTATTGATTCACTTGTTCTATTGTGAGCAGAGAGACACCTACACACTAGTTTAAAATTAGGAGCTTCCAAGACCGTGATGAATGAAAGAGACATGATTTGCCCTCTGGGATTTAGAAGTACAGAATTTTCTCAGCCAGGAATTGTTGGGGGCTTTATTATCCTGGCACATTCTAAACACATTCATTAATTTATTTCTTTAGTCTACAGATTCCCAGTCATTTCTAGGATCACTATTTTTTTTAAGCCCAATTACTTAGCAATACTTCAAAGTGCTATGTAATTTTTAAATGAATAAAAAATCATTTTTGAGAATTCAAGTTAATTGGGGGAATATTATGAAGAGTTGGCTGGGGGAAGGCAAAGGGTTTGGAATTCTTTTACTAAATTAGAATTTAGTAACCCACAAAGGATACTGCTGCATACCCACCAGGGAAAAACCAACCCATTCACATCAACAGTTGGTGAAAGCATCATAGTCCACTTTAAACATATACAGAGTGTCCTCTATTTCCACTGAAAATATTTCTCTCAATTCTAACACTTTTATTTTTAAAAACTGGGTAAAATAAACACAGTCAGCACCATGCTCCTGGGAAACTTGTCACCTCACTTTCAGAGCCAGGGTTTATTTTCAAGCTTCTTCCCTGGAAATTGAAAGTTAGTAACATTTGGAAAAAGCCAGATGACTTATCAGTTCCTAAACCCTAAGAAAGACCCATACGGCAGGGGAAAAGTGACAGGGGTATGTGGCACGTGGCAATAAGTTTTCATTCTCATGATCATCTTCTTTGGTCTTCTGTACACACAGTTCTGTAACCCCCAAAGCATTTCCACCCTGCTCCTTGGTGTTTAGGGCTGCATCCCCGCAGAATACCTTCCTAGAGGCAGACATGCCAGGAAGCATTTGCTTGAGCCCCTTACAAGTCCCCAGTTTGTATTTATAATTTGCACTATTTATCTTAAAAAGTGACCCAGCAGTGTACACATTTCAGGCCCCACAAAACCTAGGTTCTTCCTAGGCCTGACCTATCCTTTCTCTACTTTTTCAAATCCTACTCACCTCCTAAGACACTGGCTAGGTCCTGCTTCCCTCACCTCACTGATTCATGCCCTGAAAGCCTTGCAACAAAATAAGGAAAGAATAAAATCTGGACTGCAAAAATATCAGACTGTCCTTTCATTAGCTTAGCCTTCTCTAAATAGTATAAGATATATCATGTAAATAGTGAGAACCATTTTAATTTGCATTGTGTGAAAATATTACATAAACACTAGGCAAACTTCATGTTTACTTTAAAGTCACTGATCTACATTTCACTGAGGTAAATGTTTTGTCAACAGAGGTCATTTGCTTACATACAAATATATTACTGATTTTGTATTGCCTTCCTTTGTCTCCACAATTTTAGATACAAAATTGGTTTTCTTTTGAGCTTTTCACACTATGATATCAAAAACTTGGACTGAACCTAGAGGACTAAGCCTTACACGAAAAAAAGATAAACCTGAACACTTCTGCGTTCCAAAGAAGGATCCTTAACATCGTGAATAGCGTGTCTATAATGTATCCGTTCATTTACTTTTTCCTAAAATGGCACTTTATAAACTCCTGATATCTGGCATATTTTATCTACTCCTGATATCTGGCATATAGAGAACAATTTTTTAAAATACAGCATTTTATAATTCTGAAGGAGAGATTTCTTCCAGAGGGTTCTAATGTGTTAGAGAAGAATTTGTAGAAGCCACTTCCACTTTTTCAAAAAGCTAAATCTTGACAACTTGTTACTTAAAGACATTTTTTTTTTTTTTTTTTTTTTGCAGTACGCGGGCTTCTCAGTGCCGTGGCCTCTCCCACCGCGGAGCACAGGCTCTGGACGCGCAGGCCCAGTGGCCATGGCTCACCGGTCCAGCCGCTCCGCGGCATGTGGGATCCTTCCGGACCGGGACACGAACCCGTGTCCCCTGCATCGGCAGGCGGACTCCCAGGGAGTCCAGGGAAGCAAACAAAAACTTCATTCTCCTTACTCTGTTGATCTAGAGCAAAGCTTCGCAACTATAAGGTGCACACACACCATATAAGGATCTTGCAGATTCCTGGTCTGGCCTGGAGCTGGAGAATCTGCATGTCTCACAGGCTGCCTGGTGATGCTGGCGTTGCAGGTCCCTGGATTACACCGTGGAGCAAGGGCCCAGAACACATCTCCATTTTCCTTCTTCTGCCTCTTCCAACTTACTTTTTCTTTTTGGAAACACAGATCAGAAATCCTATGACATTCCCATCTAATTAATAGGTGCTAGAAAACTCTTTGTAAAGAGCTCCAGTTTTTCAATGATTTGGGTAATAATTAGTATGTGAATGGGAAGATATGGCTAAGGAGAAGATCTGAATCCTAGGCTGGAAGTAAGGAAATTTGAATTTTTATTAGTGAGTCTAAGACTAATAACAGTATGATCCTGGACAGGTCACTGGGTTTTTCCAAGCCTTGGTCTCTTCATGTTTAAAATCAGGATGTTGGACAAGGTCCTTGCAGAGACCTCTCTCCAGTTTCTAGATTCTATAACATTCGTTGGCCATGTGTTTGCATGTGTCAGAAGGATAACACATAATTAATCTGTTTACTTTGCCCATTTTAATAATCAGTGCAGATTGCCAATCAACATATCTAAACGACCAATATAATGATACTGGGGCTTAGTATCAATTAGGAAGATTGCTGAATAAATACTTTGTTTATTTCTTTCTTTGTTCATTTGTTGCCAGCTATAGACTCTGCTTTTGTGCTTTACTCATAGTAGAGGGTCATTCCCCAAACTGAGAATTAGGAGGTATGAATCAAGACTTGTCTGTACCACAATCAGCTATGGATGGGGCTTTGGATGAGTCACTAAAACTCTCTGCAAATGGGCTTTTCAACCCCTGTCCTAAAAAAGTAATACCTGGCCCTACAAACTCACAGGACCATTAAGAAACCAGAATAGGACACAGTTTACAAAGCTGCTTTATAAAGTTTTTAAAAGTGCCTTGCAAATGCAGGTTATATTTTTATCATTCCCCACATCTTTTCTAAATAATTTATCAACTAGCAAACAAAAATACAGTTTGCATTTTGTTATGCAGGCATTTTCTTTTCATCTATTTATTGACTGAAATAAACACAAAGAGGCAGGAAAAACAGAGGGATGAGTAAATGAAAGAAAACATTCTCCAACAACACACAGAAGTCTATGGAAATAGATTTTCTCTGAAGAAAAGAGTCTATTAGAATATTCTTAATGATCTAATATAAGAAACGAAAAAGACTCAAAAGTTTCATAAATCATCTTGTGCTTATTTTGTTATTAGGAGAAAAGGGAATTGTGTGGCAATACACAAATTATGAACAGAAGAAATTATAAGTGCACATCTGCAAAGGAAATAGATGTGTACTTCACTGGGAATACAGTTAATAATTATGCCCATACCATTTTACATTGTGATGGAGTAACTACCAAACTATTATGAAAACAAAAAATTTCCTTGTCAAAGATGCATTTTTAATAGACTCATAATATGTAGGATTTTTCTCTTTTCTTCCTACTAGATGAGTACAATGATAATTATATTAAAAGTGATCTGGTTCCATTTCTTCTCACTGCTCCTCTAATGCTCAAAGTTTATGTAATATATTAAAATATGAAGAATATGCTAATACCATCAAAGAACCTAAAATTGTTTTAGGCATTTTTTTGGATTCTTTATAATTCTAATACAAGCAGAAACACAGACCACTCCCGAAAATATCAAGTAAACTTGGTGACTGTGCAGTCTTGCTAATCCGGCTTTGCTGCCCTACCTAAAAAGCAAGACAATTCTCAAGTCCCTCACACATGTAAGATTTAGTCACATAATTGAATAAAGGTAGAATTTCCATACTTCCTTCTTGACATAAAAGAAACAAGTAAACAAACACGAAACAGGTGTGAGTGTCTCTGGATTCTTAAATTGAAGTTTCTGCACAACTAGCAAACAATATTATTGTAAAACCTTATTCTGTTAGCCCTAGTTGAAAGCATTCTTCTAGATTTGTCCTAGAAAATGCAGTCTGGTTAGCACAATGAATTCTTATTTCATAATTAAATATTTTGCACTACCTCAGGATCATTACTTCCAAACATCGTCTCTCATTGTCAAGGATGGTACACATAAAAGTTTAAGATGTTCACATCTTATGTATCCCTGGAATTTTCTGTTTTCACATATAACATTATTTTCATATGGCTGCTAAAATTAAACAATAATTACAATTATTAAATAAATAAAATTAAAGAATAAAGAACTGCCCTAGTTAAAACTCTCACCATCTTGAACCCAAACTAGTTTCACACCCTCCTAACGAGTCTCCTAGACTCAGTTTCTCCTCTTTCTACCCTCCACCTAATGGCAGAGACATCTTTCTAAAGCACAGTTCTGTTAGGTCAGCCCTTGACCTTGATTCCAGCTCAAGAAAGCAAACCAAGCACTCATATCTACCTTCCCTTCCTTTCCAAGTCACACTGAAATGGCAGAAGAGGTTGTTTTATTTTGTCTTCCAAAGAATAAAACCCAAAGAGCCCTGGTAAATAAGAAAACAAACCAGAAGCAAACCATAAAGTCGGAGGAAACCGATTCAAAGAAAATGGAAGTAAATTAAAGGAGAAAAGACTAGAAAGAAAACTGCAGTCCAAAACTTCAGAGAAAAACTCAGCCCCAGTTGAGTCAACAAGCTCAAACAGTAGGAGAAGGCTGTGAGGCTGTCAGCAGGGAGGGAACTGGATAGTTAACATTCTGAACAGCTGACCCACGAAGATCTTTCTCCCTACTCTCCCTCTCCAGCATGTGATGTGAGCAGTAGCAAACTATAGTCCCCCCCCCCAAAAAAAAATGAACAATTGCTCTCTAAAGAAAGTGGGCGATATGGCTGGTAAGTAAGCCCCGTGAGGGAGTTGGGCCTGAGAGAGAAACAGGGCAGAGTGGATGTAATATTAGACCTTCTTACCAGCAACCAAGGAGAAAACAGAGATCAAAGTGCCCCATGGCCAAAATAAAGCGTCCTATGTGCCAGTTATGGGAGTCCCTGAGTGCCTGCCTGCTCCACACACACGCCCCCTTCAGAAAAACCTCACAAATACATAATGGTGCTTCCATGTGATGGGAAGTTCTGTTGGAAACTGACACAGCTGCAGTGGCAACACACATGGAAGATCACCATATTTGATAGCATTTTATTTAATAGCATTAAAAAAAAGAACCAAGAACTTGCAAAACATATGAGTGAATGGAGAAAAGCATTATTCAGCAAATAAAACTTTAAAAATTAGGGCTTCCCTGGTGGTGCAGTGGTTGGGGGGGGGGTCCGCCTGCCGATGCATGGGAGCACAGGTTCGTGCCCCGGTCCGGGAAGATCCCACATGCCGTGGAGCAGCTGGGCCCGTGAGCCGTGGCCGCTGAGCCTGCGCGTCCGGAGCCTGTGCTCCGCAACAGGAGAGGCCACAATAGTGAGAGGCCCGTGTACCGCAAAAAAAAAAAAAAATTTTTAAATATAATTAGTATCTTTAAAGAGATTTGAAAGAACATAATATCCATTAACAAGAGCGGGCTGTTTATGAAAAAATGAGAAAGGAAAAATTCCTGGAGATTAAGAAAAAAAAAGACTGCTGAAATTTAAACATATATCCACTGGACTTGGAAGCTTGGGATCCCCTCCTTCCAGCAGTGGGAGTTTAGTGAAATATTATTTACTTTGCCTAAGTCCAACCAAAATACTTGGTCCTGGTTATAAATATTGAAAATATTTACATAACGTAATACTGTTTTATTGGGTTAAAATATATAGTATCATCCTATAGTAGTGAAGAAGATGAGGAAAAAGAAGAAAGGAGTAGCAGAAGGCTTAATTATGACTACAGAATGGAATGTACATGTTATCAAACTTGACAAAAATCAGAAATTTGGAGAAGTAAGAGGACATGGAAGGCAGTGATTGTGTGAAAAGAATTCACTGTTCATCATAGACAATCATCTGGGTAGTCGAAGATTGATAACTCAGAAAATGAAAGAATAATTTTATTACCTGACAATATAATTAAGTAGAAAAACAAAAGGAGAGGGAGAAAGAAAAAGAGAGAGCTGGCTGGAGGGCAGAAGGGAGGTGAAGAGGGAAAGAAGCATAAAAGAGTTAAAAGTGGTTTCCGAGAGGAGTAAAGTTGTTGGTTAAGAGAAATGTTCACTTTTCATTTTTGCCCCTCTGGACAGTTGAAATTTTTGAAAAGTTAAGTACAGGTATTATTTTTATTTTTAACCCACAAATTAATCACAAGTGCCTATGAATTAAGTTCGCTGAAATTTCCGTGTATGTACAATTTTCCCCGGCAAAATGTCACAAAGACGTAACATGTTTTTCTCTCACTAGCCTTGACAACATTTTTCTCATGAACTTTACTATAAGACTGAAGCATAAAAGGTTATACTATAGAAACATGGATCCCACAATCATATTTTAGCCTTTTATTTTAGTTTTAAATTTTAAAAAGTCTGGTTTTATATGCAGTAATTACTTAGATATTAGAAAGACTAAGGAAGTTGATGTGATATAAATCATACATATTCAATATTAACATTTAAAAGTAAGCATTACTCCAGAAACCGTACCCTTTTCGTGTTTGCTTTTTTTTTTTTTTTTTGCGGTATGCGGGCCTCTCACTGTTGTGGCCTCTCCCCTTGCTCCGGACGCGCAGGCTCAGCGGCCATGGCTCACGGGCCTAGCCGCTTCCGCGGCATGTGGGATCCTCCCGGACCGGGGCACGAACCCGTGTCCCCTGCATCGGTAGGTGGACTCTCAACCACTGCGTCACCAGGGAAGCCCTTGCTTTGCTTTTAATTCATGACTTATACCCAACCTAAGTTAGTGGGGGGCTCAGGCCCCCCATCAAGGAGAACTTCTTTAAAACAAGACGAAGAGAATAATCTAAAACCAATTGCAAGAATTATAAAACTGAATCCTGATGTTGTCAAAGAGCAATGTGTAGGAGGATAATGGAGGAGAAAGACATTTTTCTCTTTTCTTCATTGCTGGGGAAATATTTTTTAATGAATCAAATCATGTCTACGGTGTGTGGTTTATTTTGCTCTGCATCATGACAGATACAAAGTAGTATATGGAGCCATTACTATGGAAAAGGAACTTAAAAACCAGTTGATAAGATAACAACTAAAAATAGAGAAAAAATTACTGCAACATGGCAATACATGATGTGTGCCAAATGAATGGTCCAGAGCCCAGGGGCTCGAGGAGGAAGAAAGAAAATTATTATTATTTATCAGAGGCCAACCATATGCCCAGCTTACATATAATGCATTTAATTCTTAAAAGAACCATATGGAATGAATATTATAATCTCCTCTTTAAAGTTGGGGTAAGTGAGATTACTAAACTGAGGTTAACTAAATCACCCAAGGTCACGTAGCTAGTCTGTGGTATATACCAACAAAATCTGTTTGACTCTAGGTTCCCAAGTAAAGCACATTTTGTGCAGGTGAGCAGGTAACCTTTTGAAGCAATGGTGACAAGTGAAATTGGGGCTTGTAGGATTGGCAGAAATTGGACAGGTGGAAAAGAGAAAAGAAGGATGGAAGGGCATTTGAACCAGGGGAAGGGGGTGAACGAAGAAATGCACAAGGTGTTTTTGGAAACACCTGAAGTCGAAGATTTGTTCAGGGGAATGCAAGACAAGAGCAAAAAGCCAGTTTGAAGACCCATCCCTCCAATTTTAAATGGCCAGGAGTCGAGTTTCAATTCTGCCCTTTAGAGCAGGGAAAAGCCAAGGAAAACTTTTAAGAAGAGGGGAAGTTCCAAGCAGTGGCAATAATATAAGATTCTCCTGAGAAGTATGCGGAATGTATTGGGGCTGGAAAAAAGACAGGAGGAGTGGAATGAAGAGGTTCCAGGGCTCCTGTTATTACTATAAGTGTCTCAAAGACTGAGAACTTCAAAGAAGAACTGACACCACTTTAACTTTGTCCCGTGCATGTTCTGTATCTATTAAAATCTGGTTCCATTTTCATTTATCTTTCTATTTTTACGAAAAGAAAAACAGAACTACAAAACAGAGCCCCAGTTCTAACCAGTACACTTCAGACCCCCAGTGTTAATGGGTCAAGTCCCCGGAGGGCTCCACATTTAGAACAGACTGTTTGCACATGTGAACAGGGCTCATACATTTTGTCCATGCCCCTGAAACAATTGATGTACTCCAGTATATGGTGTATGTTTTTTCTAATTACACCAGAAGAAAGCATTCTTTATGGAAATAAATGTGCTTTTTAAAAACACATTTCTGAAAAGCAGCAGGCAAGGCATTAATAACAAAGTGAAATGATAAACTGAATGGAAGTTTGAGAAAAATTCTATATTTGTATTATACAGGCATTGTTTTCATTCCTGGCACCTTATTTTTCATGTACATAAAGAGAACGCAAGCTACAGCAGGGTGAGACAAAGATCAATGCTGAATGTATTACTTGGCACTGGTCAGATGCAGTTTAATAAGAAAAAAATTGATCCATTAAACTAAACCTAATTTTTGGCCGAAAATAGTTGAAATCTCTTCTTTATATTGCTAGCTTCATAAAGACCTATAATATTTGGAAGAAACAACTCAAGGCTGAGTTTAATAAGATTAAATGTATTGCAAATATACTTAACAAGAATCTATCAAGTTGTTAATGATTGTTATTAATATCAAACAATTTTTGTATAGAATTCTTTATTAAAGCAATTGTAAAATAGAGCCACAGAAATGCAATATAAAAAGGTTTTCAGGTAATTTGTAACAGCTACAGTTGCAGAACTCAAATCTTAACGTACAAGATATAGTAATTTATTTTATCAATCAGTTTCTAACACAAGCACAATTCAATTTGTAAAGTATTTAAGTTCTGGTCTTAGGCCTACGTAGCCAAGTTCAGAGGGACCACATCCACAGCAGGCAGTAGAGCCATTACATGTCAGGAGATTATAAAGTAGAGGATTTGGTGTTATAAGACTCAGAATTAGTTTTGAAAAGGCAATGCTAGTTTCAAAGAAATTATTTTAATTCAGCCTCAGATCATTAAAAAAGCAGAAGTTTTAGTCTCAAATGTCATTGAATCATGGAACTTGAAAGATAGTAGGGAATTCATTGACTGGTTCCATCTGCCCATCTACAGATACAGAAACTATAGCTACAGACTGAGTTTGTAAAATAATCTGCCAAGTCTGCATACACTGGAGGAATACTGAATGTTTTTATTCGTGAGATGAAAACTGCAGCTAATGAAAACTGAGACAACAGAAAAGTGAAATAGACACTTGTAGCCATAATTACGATATATCAACTGAAGAACACACGTACAGTAAATACCTTTTTACCTAAATAATAAACTTTGGTTTGAATACTCTAATTCTATACTTTATTTATACGGATATTCACTATTACATTACAATAAATCCAGAAACACACATACGCATACCCACATACACAGACACACACTCACCTATACACATTTTGCTCAGAAGTTAATCAGTATTTAAAATGGATCCATGAAAATTAGAATAATTTAAAGATTATGATTTATATAAGCGATTATACTAATAATTAAATGACTATTCCTAAAAATTGGGAAAGGAAAATCACGTTCTTGTATCTGTTCAAAAAGAAAAAAAACAGTCCCCTAAGGCCTGGGCACTGGGTGATGAGCTATGCCCTTTTACCTTCAGGGTACCAATTTAAATCTCCTCTGCATCAGAAAAGAGAAAATATTGTTTCCATTTTAATGGCTGTCCAGTGTTCTATGCAAAAATGGATAGGAGGTTTCAGTTCAGTTCTTAGTAGATAGATGCTTACATTATAGAATTGTCACCCAGGAGAAAAGACAAGGACTGAAAGATTATGGTGGAGAGGCACCCTCTCACCCTACGTACAGCTTATCCCGAGTGTGGGAAGGACACCTAGGGTGCTTAAGAATGCCTTTCAGTTCATGGGAGCTAACTGACTATACCTCATAATTACTGGATTTATTACAATTTGTAAAATCCAAACATTTGCATGTTCATATGTTTTTACATACAGGGCACCAGCTTGCAGGATCAATGCTGGTGGTCAAATACTCTGATCATGAGGCCACAAGGCACTGAGAATACCTTTTTCTGAATTTTAGCTCCCAAATATTTTAACTGCAAAGTATGATATAAGAACTCTATTGATGATTAATTTGTATCTTAAGCATATCAATCACCTCTTGGTTGCCATGCTAATACTGATTTAGAAAAATACACACTTCAGTTAAGCATATCAATCACCTCTTGGTTGCCACGCTAATACTGATTTAGAAAAATACACACTTCAGTTTATATTGATCTGTTGTTCTAATTCTTCATCAGAAGAGTCTAATATGGTTGCTTTTGCAATTTACTTTCAAAGTTATCCTTTTAGGAGATGAAGTAACCAAAAGATATTGAAAATCCAAAGTAAATTACATCACACCAGTTAAACTTCCCTGAAGGAATGGATACACCCCTGTAATCTGCTCAGCACACAGCTAATAGGCAGGGGATTCAGCTCTGTCTTAATCTTCACTAAACTATGACTCTCTTCTTGGCACAAAACATTTGTCTTCAGGACATCTATCAAATATTTAGTGTATCTTCTAACACAGTTAAATTTCCTATTAAATTACAATCTGATTATGAATCAGAACTTTAAAATGTACACACAATCCAATATTATGTTGTGATACTTATCAAAGCACACCAAAAAGGGATGCTCTGGAAAATATGGTGCCTCATTTTTAAAGCTCTGAACATGTAATTTAAAAATTTTTTTAATCCCTGGTTTCTTGAAACTGGTTTACTTATAGAAGTTGAGTTTATATATAATTTGCTAATGGAGAAAGGGCCTAAACATACACCCCTAAATGAAACTAGAACTTGAATACTGCCATAGGAGAATACACAACAATTGTCATCCAAAACAAAGTGAAACTGAATCATAGCTGAATATATATATATATATATATATATATATATATATATACACACATACATTCACACACACATACAAATCTTGCATGAAGACAGATGGATCAAATATGCATATATTTAATGCCTTTAATACCATAAAAGGAATGTTAGAGAAGGAGGTACCAGATGACAAAGACTACTAAAATTTTTCAAATTAACTAAATTTAACTAAATATAATCTCTAGAGTAAAAATAACACCAGAATAGGAAAAAGCTTACTTTACTGGGTCTCCTATCCTTCAATGTCATCTAGAGAAAAAAAAAATTGCATGTAAAACTGTAAAAAGTAGAGTATCTAGAAGTAATCAATGTTTCAGAATTCATTGAACTTTGAAAAGGAAATTAATATAAGAGAGCTCAACACTAAGAAAAATACAATCATAAGAGAAGAGATCTAAAGGAATCAAGCATGGTGAAGGAGCTTTAAAAGGGAAGCAAGTTTTGGAAATTTCTGTAAAGCTATAGGTTATACCAGGGAACTCGTGGGAGGGCTGAATGGCAGTTTAGTGCATGGTTCAACAAGGAAAGAAATGTAAGAGAGGAAAGCAAAAAGGAATATTATTAACCATCTCATAAGATCATTTTCTTCCTTTCCATTAATATGAGTTGCTGTCAACCAACATGTGTCTGTATTCCTTTAAAAATTTGTAACAAACCTATAGAACAAATTTATAACCACATGTCGTCTGCCATATGTTTACTGCTGTTAGTGTACAATTGTTTTTAACTCACAATATCTAAATCCTGAAGCTAGAAATAGAATCTAGGTCTTTTGATTTTTAGTTTACCTTAAAAGTTAATGTTAAATGCTGCTTTCTATGAGGTTTCCTAATAATAAGCAGTCAGTTTCCAGTTAATCAGGATAATGGGGAGACAGAGGTCATAGATCACCAAAATTATGACTAAGACGAAGCATAAAGATATATTTTAAATGGAGTCAATGTAAACTTACTTGGTTAAAATTTCATCCAGTTGGCTAATTTAATTATGATGCACGTAGACAATGAAATACATGCAACTGTTTTGTAAAAGATGAGGTTGATATATTTATATATGTATATATATGTATGTATATATGATTGATTGTATAAATAAATGTATATACATTTATTGGAATATAGAGGCAGAAATACATTGTAATTCATCTGAAAATTGTGTGTGTGCACATAAAACCTGACTTCATTTTTACATCTGCAAGGATGTACACCAAAACAGAGTGATTGCCAAAAAAATAGGTTCAGTATCAGGAGAGTCTAATCTGCTCTTGTTTTTGCTAGCTAGTTCCTCCTGCAGATCAGGGCTCTCTGTTCCTCCTCCCAAAACACTCTCACTTCAATGTCACAAACCCTGGCTCCAACACATCAGCATATTTTCATCCACTTGTTAAACATGAATCCCAGGGTGCTGTTTGCTTCAGGCTAACCTACCAGAATGTTCACCAAAGTTACCTTCCATTCTGAAACCATCAAACAAACACTTTGCCTTCTCAGCCCAGATTCCGGCATTCCATATGCCCCATTCTGAGTGAAAAGAGCCTAGCATATCTTTGTCAAGATCACTATGAGGGAGTGCCCTTTCATGGCTTTAGGGCTTTATCTCTTTTATTTGAAGAACTTAATCAAGCCTCAAAAAAATTCATTTATATTTTCTTAAAATTTTTTCCTTGAAACTATAATGCAAATTGCTTAATATGTTCCTTTTTGTCTAACTGTTTGACTATTTCAAGATTTATTTTTCTTGAATGTTAAGCATTATCCTGTTTACGTTAGGCTGACAACATTTTAAGTGCTTGGCTACTCATCTGATGGGTAAGTGGCATACACATTCGCCCGTAGCAGGAAACATTCTGTGAAATTTATGAGTTAATACATATTTCTAAACAGTAAATGTCTTCTAATATCTAGGGAGTTTGTTTTGAATCGATTTATAGTGGTTCTATTTCATGTTTAATCACAGTAAATTTGCAAATTGATTAAACATTAATTAATTATATTTAGTTTTTAGCTATTGCCTCTGTTGCACCACTAGCTAGTACAGTGTCACATAACTAAATTGAGTAGATAGATAGTACAAATGCATGAGGAAAGGCATTTACTGGGGTGTTGATACTCTTTCATTTTGTAGAGTCACCATCCCACCCCGTCAGTCCTTTCTGATTCTTCCCCACTGAGAAAATGGGAAAGAATGAGAGAAACAGAGAGAGGAGAGAGAGAGTTTTTTTATTCTTTGGTTTGGGTGTATATTTGCTTCATCTAGGACATTGTTAATTAAGCTGCTCAAAATGTTTGCAAAAGATATACTTGTAAGGCCAGCTGGCCCGAGGCAGGGGAACACGATCAGATTCACAGGTTGCATCAGACAGAAATTCTCCGGACCACCCAGTTCCAGAAACTGCCCTGGAGACATTCCGGACCACCCAGTTCCAGGAACTGACCTGGGGACTTTGAACCCAGCCCAGCCTTCCCGCCTTTCGAGGGGCGGGACCAACGGTCCCCCAGGATACCCGAAAAGACCACCAAATAAGGAATACCCTGCGCCCTCCCAGATTCACCACACCCCTTTCCCTTCTTCCCCTATAAAATCTTGCCCAACCCTCGCCCGGGTGCGACTTCTCTGGCCCCTTTCTCTCGGACCAGTGAACCTCGCCCGGGAGCGCTCCCTAATAAAGCTCACTTGAAGCTTTCCTCTGTTTCGTGGTGCCGTTTGTTAAGATCCGACCTTACAATACTATTTTACTTAACTAGTAATTATTTTACTTAATTTGTCTTTCCCTCAATCACCGAAAACAGATTTAAAGAATGTCAATGGTAAAAATGGAAATAGGATATTGAAACGCTAAGTGTAGACAAAGTCTTAGCAGGGATTCCTCCGGGTCTAGAAGTGTATGTGGAGTGTTTTCAGGATTATTTTACCTGTGCTGACCCAGCACTTTGGGGAGAAGTCTAGTCCCTAAAATTAACTGTATTCAAAATGACTAAGAATAAGTATATATTAACAACTATGATGTTTAATCAGTAATACCACTCAATTTGATCATTTTAATATAGATTACATATAAATCTGCATTTCAATTACTGAAACATACAGCTATCCTTAGGCCTACAGGATTTTACATGTAATTTTTTGCACATATGTATAGATAACACCTGTGGTGTTGTGAGCACCTATAAAGTTGTCTTTACAATATTTACGATCTTACTTTGCATAGTCATACCACACGGCCTATGTATTTAAAAATGTTAGAAATAAAAATTACTGCCTTATATTCCTGAGTGGAATAAAAAGTACGTAAAGGGAAAAAAGGAACATTGGATCCACATGTTCCTTTGAAGCCCTCACAGAATGAAAAATTAAATGGAATATAACAAAGAGATCAAATGGGAAAAGCAAGGGGAAACAGAGGAAACTAGGTTATAAATTCCTCCAGAGAATTATCCTTATTTTTTAGTTCTTTTGTAACTACCCTCAACACCTACATTGCTGTTTAACATATGGTGGGCTCTCGCTAAATATAGCTGACTTGCTGGGAAGATAGAGCAGTAAGTGTATCCCTTAAGGAGAGAGGAAAGGAATGTCTGGGCAAGATGCAAAGTTATCATTATTCACTCTCCATATTACCTAATTCATATTTTCACCTCCCGTATCACTGATGACATTTTATTGGTTTTCATTTTTTATACCCCCAAATTAATACCTTAATCATTAAGAGAGGCATATTCTTTCCAACATGAACATGCCTAAGTTTCCAAAAGAAAACTTTCTCAGGATCCTACGCAAACACAAAGGACCAAAATAAAACAAAACTACAGGGCTTCCCTGGTGGCGCAGTGGTTGAGAGTCTGCCTGCCGATGCTGGGGACGCGGGTCCGTGCCCCGGTCCGGGAAGATCCCACATGCCGCGGACCGGCTGGGCCCGTGAGCCATGGCCGCTGAGCCTGCGCGTCCGGAGCCTGTGTTCCGCAAAAGGAGAGGCCACAACAGTGAGAGGCCTGCGTACCGCAGAAAAACAAACAAACAACAACAAAAAAAAAAAACAAAACTACAATATAAACATAACGTACAAAAATGTTATGTCTGGTGACACTGGCCTTAAAAACAAATGCTTTTACTATATTGGATTTTAGACATTCCTATAGTCTACAGGCTGAAATAGAAAAGGTCCAATTTCAAAATACTAAAACGAGCTACCTGTCCACCCTTTTTTTTTTTTTTTTTTTGCGGTACGCGGGCCTCCCACTGCTGTGGCCTCTCCCACCGTGGAGCACAGGCTCCGGACGTGCAGGCCCAGCGACCATGGCTCACGGGCCCAGCCGCGACCCGTGTCCCCTGCATGGGCAGGCGGACTCTCAACCACTGCGCCACCAGGGAAGCCCCACCCTTCTTTTCTCTCTTTGCAATCAGAATTGCAGAATTCTCAATGAAGGAATTAAGATTATATTTCCCAGCCTTGGAAATAGAAGATACTCTCTTCTTAAAGGGAACACACATATCAAAAGTTGAGGCTCGAGTATTCAGACAACAGAAAAACCATTCACCAGAATATGTGGCCTTAAAGACAGTTAAAAATACGCATCTCTTTTTTCCTATGACTATTTCCTGTTGTTCTTCTAGGAAGGTAGGAAAGTGAACCTGTCAACCTAGTTTGGCAACCAAAGATCATAGGAGAAATTATCCTTCAGGGAAACAGTCCTAATACAATTTTTCTTAAAAAGTAATCAGCTCCAAAATTCAAAATTGCAAAATATTCTGAATTTGTGGAAACATAAAAAATTTTTAATTCAGAGAAGTAAGCTTGTGTTTACTTTCATTACCATAGAGGGCATAATATTTCAGAGGTGACATCTCCATTACCAACAGTTACTGTAACAAGGTTTGTAAAAGCATGGAAAAAGAATTTTTTTTAATTCATGAAAAAAAGAACATTGTTATATATAATTAAGAAGCAAAGTCATTTAGGAGACAGTCCAGTCCAGTACAATAAGGCTGTGGGTTTGAATCTCACCTGTGCCATTTGCTAATTATGTGACCATGGGCAAGTCATGTAACTTCTCTGAAACACAATTCAGTAAAATTGGATTATTACTATAAGAAAAAATACAGCTACCTAGAGTTTCTATTTCAGATCTGTTCAGTGGAGAAAGTTAGTCCTTGCGATTCAAGTTATTTCTTAGCCCAATGCCATAAATATTCTTAAAGTAGAAATATATGCAGGGAATTTCACAGAACAAACGTCAAGCACTTTTGGTGCATAAGACCATATCTATGTGTGTATGAATATGTTAAATATACATCAAAACTCTCCCAAAGTCTACATAAGAAATGATTGGTAGTATTTCTCTCTGGGAAGTGAGACTGGGAGTTTTAAGGGGGAAGAGCTCAGGAAGGGAGATTTTAACTTTCACTTTATTCCCTCCTGTAATGTTTAAGCCTTTAACAATGTACATATATTCTTACACAATTCAAAAAATAATTTGGAAGACAAACGAATTATCTCAAACATCAGCAAGAGGTAATATATCTTTTTCAGTATATGAAAGCAATTAATCCATGCTCCTTTTCTTACAAAGACTAAATGATCTATGAAACTTAAAAGTATAAAAATTACCAAAAATAATTCATATCTAACAGGAGATTCAAATGGCAATAAATGATTTTTTAACAATGCCTTGTAGGTACATGATGCCTTTGGGCTAATGACTAACATTTGTATTGCAAATAGTACAAAATATCCTCGACATATGGTCCTTAAGATGTAATCAACCACTATTACTATTACCACCACCATTTTCATAATGATGACAACTATAAACACCTTAGAAAAAAATGGAAACACTTTCAGGACAGGGAACAGGTTCATTCTTATGTGTCCTCATATCTCCGTTGCATATACCACAATGCTTAGCACAGGACAGATTTTTAATAATTAGTTGTGGACTAACTAAACAAATGAATAAATTTAAAACTGAATGAATAAATGACACAGAAGCATACCAATTCAATACTTGCTCCAAACTCTTAGTGACCATACTGGAGATGGTCCACTCTTTCATCCTCAGCTCCATCTTGCTTAGAGAACCTGCTTCTTAAGAGTAAATCTTTGGGCTTCCCTGGTGGCGCAGTGGTTGAGAGTCCACCTGCTGATGCAGGGGACACGGGTTCGTGCTCCGGTCCAGGAAGATCCCACATGCCGCGGAGCGGCTGGGCCCGAGAGCCGTGGCTGCTGAGCCTGCGCATCCGGAGCCAAAAGAGTAAATCTTCTCTGCTAACTGGCCAGGGGCTCCTGCCTTTGCTCTAGGTTGATGGGACCAGAGGTGGAGACTGACATGAACTAAGCTCCTAGCTTATTTGTCATTTGCCTCTTTCTATTGGACACTTGAACAAGAAAGGTGAATTTGGGTCATGTGAAAATGGAGGAACAAAAGTCAGTATCCAGAGGTAGAGAGGAACATATCTAAAACTCAAGAGAAAAGAGATGAGTCCCCTCATGAGGCTCAACTACAATTAGCCTGGGTTTTCTGAGCCACCACCATATTCTTCCAAAAATTAATCTTTTCAAACTTTATTTATTTTAAATGAGTTTCTGTTCCATGCAAATAAGCATTGAGACTCCCCGTACAACAACTACCTATAGAATTTTGACTACATGTTCTTGCTTCTCCCACTATTAATACAGATGAATGATAAATATCTATATCTAAAGCCAATCCCTCTACTTGTGCACTGGATCACATTCCTTCTCGCCGACTCTGGGAAATGTCATCCAGCAATTCATCCCTTTCCTGACTACATCAACAATTTTTAGCTATCTACTGGATTAATCTTTTCAGGATGTACAAAGTAGCTTTTATTTTCTCTCATCTTAAAACAAAGCAAAACCTCTGTTGAGCTAGTGGTGTGATAGAGCTGGCTCATGCCAGCTTTCAAGAACCCACTGTGCACATCTGTTCTCAACTCTTTATTCAGCGAAATCAGCCATGACTGGGGGGTATTTACACTACTGAAGTTGGCAAAAGCTACAAATCAAACTTGTTTTTTTCCCAGAGAACCTACCAGCATACCACTTTCTTGACCACATGATCTTCACCAAGTATCATCCGTTGTCTTTGCTACCCTTTCCAGCAAAACATATAAAAAGAGTTGTGCATAAACATTTTCTTCATTTTTTTCACTTGAACCCATTACAATCAAGCTTCTGTCCCTAATACTCCATGGAAACTGCTCTTATCAAGGTCTCCAATGACTTCCGCGTTGCTAAATCCAGCGGTCAATGCGCAGTCCTCATATAACTTCATCTATCGGCAACATTTGACCCAGCTGACCATTCTTCTCCTCCCTCGCGGGTCATTTCTTCTGTCTCCTTTGTATGTTCTTCTTCTTTGCTCTGACCTCTTAGTGTCAGAGTGCTGCAAGGCTCATGCATTGGCCCTATTCTCTCCTCCCTCTACACCCGCTCCCTTGATGCCTACTTTCAGACGCATGGCTTCAAATACCATCTAGAAGCTCGTGGCTCCTCAATCTGTATCTCCAGCCTAGACCTTTCTCTTGAATTCCACACTTTTAGATCCAACTGACTACATCTCCACTTGGATATCGAAAAGATATCTCCAACTCAGCAAGTTCAAAACTGCACTTTTAATCTTCCTTCCCAAAACCGTTTCACCAGCAATCATACATCTAAGACAATAGCGATACCACCTTTCCAGTGGCTTGAGCCAAAAACCTTGGAGTTATCTTTGATTTCCTTCTTACTCTCACACTCCACACCCAGTGCATTAGGAAATCTTCTTGGTTCTACCTTCAAACGAGCTCCAAAATGTGCCATTTCCCACCCTACTCCATTACTGCTAACCTGGCTCAAATCTATAGCCTGGATTATTCTGAGTCTCCGGTAAAGCGCCGTACTGTACTGTTACCACAGTGACCATATTGTTAAAAAGCCAAATGACCCCTTCAAAAGTAAAATCAGAAGGTGTCACTTCTCTGCCCAAAACCCTTGGATTACATCCTAGTTTGCTCAGAGTAAAGGTCAGAACCCAGATAATGGCCTACAGGCCCTTCATGATCTAGCCTCCTGTTAACTTCCTGAACCATCTCGTAGTTTTCTCTCTCTCACTCATCCTTTTCTGACCACACTGAGGCTGCACCTTGAATATGCTAGACATGCTTCTGCCTTCAGGCTTTTGCTCTACCTGTTTGCTTTGCCTGAAACTGTCTTCTCCCATCTATGAACGTGGCTGACTGCCTTACTGCCTTCCAGTTTTTCCTCACATCTTCCCTATTCAATACATTGCAATTTATCCACCAAACCTCTACCCTCAGCACCCTGCTCTTTTTCCATTTTTTATTGCACTACCTCTTAATCTACTTTATAATCTACTAATTTAGTGTGTTTATTGTCTGCCTTTCCTCATAGAACATAAACTTCACGAGGGCAAGGATTATTGTCTGGTTTGCTGATGACCCGAGTATTTAAGGTGGTCTAGCTCCTAGTAAATTCTCAATAAATATTTATTGAAAACAAATTAATAAATGAACAGCAAAGAGCATGTGAAAAAGACCTTACTGCATTATCACACAGAAATAAATCTGTGGTTATAAAAATTAGAAGTTTTAGAATTGTTTCCCTAATGAAATTTTCGCTTCTACAGTTTTCTGGTTGAAATTTAAAATTTACAGAAGAAATGCAGCAGTATTCCCACAACTGTACCTAAACCTCTCTCATATCTGGGACTCAAATCCTGGCTCATATAAGAGTTCACAGCTCCTACAGGAGTTGTGCATTTATCAGTGGTGACACAAATGTGCCCGTGTAGTATTTTGTACATATGGTGTTAACTTTTATGCTTTAATATATATGTACAATATGTCTGAATTATACTTGCTCTAGGAACCATCACTTTTATTTTACTGACTTTTGTGTATTTAAAACCTCAGGCTTAATACAGTATTGAATTAAAGTTTTTTTGGCTGTTTAATTTCCACAAAAGTAAGAAAAAGAATAATTGTTTTAACATTCAATTTTCTTCATGGCTTATACAATGCAAAATTCTCCAAAGTTTAGGAAGTGCATGAGACCTAAATATTAGAAAATGGATGTGAAGTCCCCAAACATCTCTGAGTCAACTTCAAGGAGGTTTCTAACACATGCTTATTATGCCTAAGTCATCTAAAATATGTCCAATAAAAGAATAATGTGTGGAGCTAAAAATATATTGATGAAATACACTCATTCAAACACGAATTAAAAACTTATTGTAGCCAAGGACACAGTCATTTCAAACTGAATCTTACTCTTCAATTTAATCGTATAGTTATGAAAACACAAGAAAACATCTGAAAAAGAGTGCTTAATTAATTTTAAATGTCATACGCCTGTCCCTTTAAACGAAGACAAAAAACAGTGAACACAAATATAAGGAGGCTAAAAAACTTAATTTAAAAGAAAACATAAGGGGCTTCCCTGGTGGCGCAGTGGTTGAGAGTCCGCCTGCCGATGCAGGGGACACGGGTTCGTGCCCCGGTCCAGGAAGATTCCACATGCCGCGGAGTGGCTGGGCCCGTGAGCCGTGGCCGCTGAGCCTGCGCGTCCGGAGGCTGTGCTCCGCAACGGGAGAGGCCACAACAGTGAGAGGCCCGCGTACCACAAAAAGAAGAAAACATAAGACTCTCCAACACAAAAGAATAAAAATTAAGAGTATATATTATGAATATATAGTGTTAATTTAGTATTAACTAAATTAATAACTAGATTGGATAGCTTTTAAAAACCTATATAACTAATTGATATGTAAAGATTATAGAAACCCATAGATATACCTAAGAAAGACTTCAAACAATTTTGCAAACACATAAAGTGAAATATAATTCTACAAAATAAAAAGATCAATCGAATAAAACATCTTCAAATACTGTATAGATTGTATTCAAGCTTACTTTCATCTATATTTATCAGAAATTTTATCATAATTGAACTACATCACATTCTTGGCCTATGGACATGAAGACATAGGGCCCAGGCTATAACCAAAGACAACTATTATTGGCAGGACAGTGGCATGGCCCAGATTTTCTAAAAAAGTTTTAATTTCAAATATTCTCTCCCTACTTATCAGTTCAAATGTGAAGTTTGAAAATTCTCTTTGCCTATTGTAATTCTAAATTTATAAAAATTAAGAAACAATTTGAATTAACATATATCCATCCAAAAAAATAAGATTTTAGGGAGAGCATATTATTAACCCTTTAATTCAATACTTTTTTTTTTAGTACTTTGGCATCATCATTTGTATATAAATAATGTACTAGTAATAACCAACTCTTGTCTTTTTGATCTGAAGGATCTCTACTTGAAAAATCTTATTAGCTGAAAGTTTTATTGAGTGAAAATAAACTGTATTTTTTTTAATTTCACAATTTATTGGTTTATAAAACCTAGACAGTTACTTAACCAAATAACAAATACCTAAGTAGGCTGCTTGAAATTCTGTTCACTTATACACTCACAGTCAGGTCCAATAACCATAGAATCACTTGCCTTTGCTAGAGGTAAAGGACTTCCCCAGGGGGGAACAGTTTTTCTAGAACTTTCTGCATAGGTCCACTTTGATATTACTTACAACTCTCCTTTGAGAATTTCCTAACAGCAAATAAACAGAAAGTACAACCAAAACATCAGGGAAAGACTGACCCTAAAGGTAGGACTGTCCTAGTTGTTCAGCTTTACTTGTACCCCAGTGGGAGAGAAACCAAGAGTGTGCTGTAATTTCTTGTCTATCAGCACAGAAGCCAGCACAGGAAGAAGGTGAGCAGACCATAAGGTGAAGTGGGATGATGGGGAAGACCAGCCAGGAGCCCAGGTATCAAATGCCCCCCTCTCTCTTCTGTGGTTATTGATGCATAGATGTTTGTGCAGCTCACCCCTGCTTACCATCTTGCTTTCATTTCTCACTTTTTTTTTTTTAATCTCCATAATTATCTGCTAACTTCCTATTAACATCTATCAGAAAACCTGGCTCCAGTTTTGACCAGCCTATGGGCATTAGGTTGAATTGGGTCATGGAAAATATGAAATAACTGATCTAGTTTCCACAAAGTCTTTCATGGACTGAATGGAAATTATTCAGAAAGCACTGAAGGAAATAAATACTCATATTTTTTTTCTGTCTGTATTTCTCTCTTTCATGGTCTTTTTGTATTTGTTTTTGATGGGAATCTGTATCTCTAAGGAAAGTTTAAAAAAAAAGAAACTGCAGCCAGTTCCTGAATTATCTTAAGCTAATGATAATATGCCAGACAGAGGGTATGAATGGGTCGAGATTTATAATTTTCAATGAATATTTTCAAAGTTTGTCTGTATCGTCTATACTGTCTTCTGGTTAATAAAATTTTTTTAAAAGTCACCTTCAAGGTTGAAATATGACATGTTTCTGATGAGGAAAGCAGAAACAGAGAAAACAAAGGAGGCAAAAAATAAATAAAACCAGGCTTAACAAATACTTTATATTTATTCAACAATTATTCATTTGCTCCAAAAATTATTGCGTGCCTACCATGTGCTAGGGAACAGAAAAGTAAATGAGTTCCTGCTTTCATATTATAGTATTGAGACAGACAATATACCATAAAAATCAATTAATAGTGATAGCTGCTGTGGAGAAAAGCAAGGCTGGGAAAGAGAGTAGAGTGGGGTGCTGGTTTCAGTGGGGTGGGCCAGGATGTTCTATCTGAGCTGGTGACCCGGGGGCAGTAGAGGGAATAAAGGGAGGAAGCAAGTCCTGCACCTGGCTACCTGTGGGGGATGGAGGCATTCCAGGAAGAAGGAGCAGCAACGATAAAGGCTGTGCCACAAGGGGTCTGAAGAGCTGCAAAGAAACCAGTCGGATGGAGCGCCGGATTTGATGGGCTGTGAGACAAGCAATGAGGCTGGAGAAAGAATCAGGGGCCAAATCATATGGGGCCTTATGGGCCCTGAGAGGTCTTTGAATTTATTCTAAGTGTGATAGAAACTCATTGGAAGATGTGCCATTATTTGATCTACCCTTTTGAAACTTCACTGGTTTGCTGGGTTGAGAATGCATTGTAAGGGGCCAAGAGTGGAAGCAGGAAAACCAGTTGTGGGTCTAATGCAGGAAGGAGGACCTCCCAGAGACGATGGTGGCTAAGACTAGACATGGGAAGTCAGGGACTGGAAAGAAGGGTCAACTTTGGGACACACCTTGAAGGCAGAGCCAGCACAGATTGCTGACAGGGCTGGATGTACTGTGTGAAAGACAGAGAGGAGTCGGGGATGAATCAAGAAATTCGGGCTGAGCAACTGAATGATGGTGACGCTAATACTCACTGAGATGAAGAACGCTGTGGGGGAGGAGAGGTTTGCAGAGTTGAGGCTAAATGAAACCAAGTGTTCTGTGTTAAACAGGTTCTATTAAATGAGGATCAGCAGTGGGAGCAGGTGCTAGAGATAAACACTTGGGGTCATCAGCACGTAAAGGGTATAAAAGCCAAGGGAGTAAAGTGTGGTGGCCTCAAGAGTGCGCGTCCAGAGAACGACACGTAGCAAGACGGGGCCCTGGAACACACCGGGATTGCAAGGTGGCAACAAGGAGGAAGAGGAGGATGCAGCAAAGAAAGCTCAGGAGACAGAAGTGAGGTAGGAGGGAAACCAGAGATGCGATGTCCAGGAATACTAGCCACGAAAGTGTTCCAAGCGTATCAAATGCTGTTGCGATGGCAAAGATGAGGACTGAAAGTTACAGTAGAGAGATAAGTATAAAAGCCTGACCGGAGCGTGGTCAAGAAAGAGGAAGAGGCAAGTGTGCAGAGAAAACCAGGACCTTAGCAACAGTCTCTTGCCAAGTTAGCAAAGTTATCGCCTGGAATTGTGTTTCAGGTTTTTCCTCAGCTCTTAGCTGCTTAGTTTTCAGCCTGGCCTCCAGTCATTTTAGTATTGAACTCCTGAGTTCAGTGTTTGATGTTGCAGTTCGAGCTTCCTTTTGAGCAGTTTAAGTAAGGAAAACGAGAAGGCGGAAACCATGCAGGCAACTTCAATTTAGGATTCTTCTATAAACCTATGTTGTTGTTGGCATTATATTATGTTAATTATCTGATGTTAATATTTATGTGGTTATTTTTTCTCTATATTTGCCTAAGAGAAGAAGTTAAAGAACTACAAAGCAAAGGACAGAATTTTTTAAAGCCTATGTTGGAATTAACGAGTATTTAGTTAAATAGAAGTAGGCTTTGAGGACATCAGGTGTCTGAGATTATTTTGAACGAGTAGCAGGAAAGTGATAGACTTAATGTGATTGCTGGGATTTCTCTTTTATTTTTCCTTTCCTTCTCTTACCACAAAACAAAATGAACCATTACACAGGTGAAAAGTATACTCTCAAACCCCAAAGAATTTTACAGCTGTTTCCTATTTCTTTTTGAACTTTATCCTTTCCTCAGTGTACCTCTTATTGACTTTAACAAGAATATTATGAATAAGAATTACAAGACAGGGGCTTCCCTGGTGGTGCAGTGGTTGAGAGTCCGCCTGCCGATGCAGGGGACACGGATTTGTGCCCCGGTCCGGGAAGATCCCACATGCCGCGGAGTGGCTGGGCCCGTGAGCCATGGCCGCTGAGCCTGCGCGTCAGGAGCCTGGGCTCCGCAACGCGAGAGGCCACAACAGTGAGAGGCCCGCGTACCGCAAAAAAAAAAAAAAAAAAAAAAAAAAAGAATTACAAGACAATACTAAAGGAAAAAATACTTGAAACAATGAGCAAAACAGTTTCACTTTAATGTATTTGCATGTATCCAAATTTTTCTCCTGTATCAAGATCCAACTGAAATAAACCTCCATTGAGACCTTTCCCAATCCCCTCCTCTTGGAATAAATTTCTCTCGCCTGTAAATTTTAATAATATTTTATCTGTAAATTTCATGTTTTTCATTCATCCAACAAATACTCACTGAGTGCTTATTATGGGCTGGCACTCCTCTAGGTGTTTCAGATATATCAGCAAACAAAAAGATTCCTGCCTTATAGAGCTGAGATTCTAGCGAGGAACAGACCACAAACAAGAGACATCATAAACAAGTCATCACCTAGTGTTTAGAAGGTGATCAATTCTGTGGTAAGATGAAATGTAAAGCAGAGGAACAAGGTGCAGGGGGTTCCAATTTTTAATACAGTGATTAAAGTACGGCTTACTAAGAAGGTGAAATCTTAGAAAAAAACAGAGGATTTGAAGGAGGGGAGGGAGTCAGCAACGTGGATATATGAGGAAGAGAATTCCAGGCAGCAGGAGAAGCCAGTGGAAAGTGCTAGAAAAAATACACCTTGCGTTTTTGTTTGTTTTTTGCGGTACGCGGGCCTCTCAACGGAGCACAGGCTCCGGACGCGCAGGCTCAGCAGCCATGGCTCACGGGCCCAGCCGCTCCGCGGCATGTGGGATCTTCCCGGACCCCGGTCCGGGGCACAAACCCGTGTCCCCTGCATCGGCAGGCGGACTCTCAACCACTGCGCCACCAGGGAAGCCCTACACCTGGCGTTTTTAAAGAAAGCAGACACCAGGGTGGCTTGAGGGATGTGAGGGAGGGAAAGACAGTAGGAGATGGGGCAGAGGCTCATGGGGTGAGGGTTTGAAGGGCAGATTATGGCAGTGAAATGGAAGCTGTTACAGAGTTCTGAACTGAGGAGTGCCATGACCTGACACTGAATTCAAAAGGACCCTCTCGCTGCTGTGTTGAAGATATCTGGGCTGGATTGGGGATGGGGGCAAAATACGAGTAGCAAAAGCAATTAGCAGACCCCGCAGTTACCGAACAAGAAATGATATTGACTCATACTCAGTGAGGACAGTGGAGCTGGTAAGTGGTTGGAGTCTTTTAGCATTGCTGTTTTAAACTTTTGTCAATATATATGTGCATATCTCATCACCACTTCTGAACTCTACACTCCTTGAAACCAGGATTTGGGTTCATGCTTACATTTCCAACAAGGGGTGCTCAGTCATATGTTTAATGGCTAAACGAATGAAAGGTCACTAGACAAAGAATCTAACTTGTCTGTCTCTATGGCACACCCTGAATTTCAAGGCATATTTATGAATGGACAATAGCACCACCAAGAGCATCAATTTTGAATAAGAAGAGCAGAAAACAAATCGGCACACTGCGTAACTGATGGCAAATAATATAAAGGGAAAGATGTGTTCAGACATGTGAGTTTTACTTAATTGCTTACAAGTTCCTAGAAGTAATCTACTGCTACTGCATTTTCTCTGCTTTCTCTTTAAGGTAAAATAGTAGCCAAGGGAGAAAGAAATTTCTAGAGAATACAGGTTCACAATAGGTTCTGTCCTGGAAATATTTATCATTACAAAAGCCAGTCAAATGACATTCCCTAATGCTAACCCTTAGTGTAGTTAACACTGCAGGGAAGAAATCTATCTTTGTCTTCAAATTCCATTATACATAATAATAAAAAAGAAAACGATAAATACATGTAAAATAAATAACTTCTCCAATACATACATATTTGGCATTACAATAGCCAACCGACGCAATCATTTGGCATTAAATCAAATTTCTGAAACTTCAATGTAGCAAGAGGGAAATTCCTTCAGACAAAAGGACGCACAATGATGTCCATTCATAGTTACAGAATATAGCTAAAGAACTTTTCTTTTTAAATCAAGTGATCCAGGTTTGAAAAATGCAACATCTAATTTGGGTATAGAGTTCAAGAAAAGCTGCTACAGATAATGTGGAAGTAATTTACTACATGTACATATGAAAAGCTGGGAAGGGGACAGATTTCCATCTCTCCCTTAAAATATGACATCAGAGTGTGGGTTCTAAGCTGCTACAATTCCTAACTGAGTCTGTAATCTGGAGGACTTCATCTCTCTAAAATATGTCCCCTAATTCCACTTTCTTTAGGAACCATGGAGAAGATTAACTTGAGCTTATGATAAATCTAGTTGAAAAATATCATCCTGAATTAAGGCTAATGCTTTGAGACAGTGGTTCTTCCATATAATTATTTCACAAATATTTACTGAGCACTTAATATTTCCTGGCAAAATATACAGTCACTACCTTTGAGAAGTTCAAAGGAGGAAGAGAAACAAACAGGCAGTGAAACAGTTTGACAGTGCTCTGATAATGCTAGGCCCAAGGTGCTGTGGGCACCAGGGTGGGGACACCCTGACAAAAACAGGGGAGCTAGGGAACCTTCACCATCGTGTTTTGAAGGATAAGCAGAGCTGGCCAGTGAAAGCAAAGGGAAGGCAAATTTTTAGTAGAGGGCAGGCATAATCCTGAGCTGATTTTTAGAACAATTGCCTCAACAACAGTGCCAAAGATAGACTGACAGAGGCGGGCAGGAGGCGGGAGGATCATTTCAGAGCCTTAAAGGAAAAAAGTTAGGAAATAATGAGGGTCTGATTATAGAAAATGACGGTGGGCATGGAAAGAAGGAGCAAGTTCAAAATACATTTAGGAAAGAGGCCGTAAAAGTTGTGGTACTGATGGACTAGGGAGAATGAAGGAAAGCGAGAGGCTTAGGACAACTGTCAGCTCTCTAGGTGAGAGGCTGGGTGGATGGAGGGCTGTGCTCCAAGGTAGGGAATGCAGGAGTAAAAGCAAATAACAGCAGAGAGAATTCTTTTAAAAGATCAAAATAAAAGATCTGGCATGATACATATTTGAGATTATGACTGAATTTATAAATATAAATCTGTGGTCTGAAGATATTCTACCCACTGAGCTTATCCAAAGTCACGAATAGTACAGAGATCACCGAGGAATACTTACACAAATTTCCTTCCTTTTCTCTGGTCTCCAGATGCAAAGTATTGATAAGATAGAAACTAGTAGACAGTACAGATTTTCAATATTTGTGTCTGGTGAATATTTACCAATTTTGGACCTTCTATCATGCTGTCAGAAGCATGGCTTCTTATTTTTGAAATTTTTATTGGAGCATAGTTGATTTACAATGTTGTGTTAGTTTCAGGTGTACAGCAAAGTGAATCAGTTATACATACACATATATCCACTTTTGGTTTTTTTAGATTCTTTTCCCATATAGGCCATTACAGAGTATTGAGTAGGGTTCCCTGTGTTATACAGCAGGTTCTTATTTGTTATCTATTTTATACATAGTAGTGTGTATATGTCAGTCCCAATCTCCCAATTTATCCCTCCACCGCCATCCCCTGGTAACCGTAAGTTTGTTTTCTACATCCATGACTCTACTTCTGTTTTGCAAATAAGTTCATTTGTACCCTTTTTTTTTAAGATTCTACATATAAGCAATATCATATGACATTTGTCTTTCTGTGTCTGACTTACTTCACTCAGTATGACAATCTCTAGGCCCATCCATGTTGCTGCAAATGGCATTATATTGTTCTTTTTTATGGCTGAGTAATATTCCACTGTATATATGTACCACATCTTCATTATCCATTCCTCTGTTGATGGACATTTAGGTTGCTTCCATGTCCTGGCTATTGTAAATAGTGCTGCAATGAACATTGGGGTGCATGTATCTTTGCAAATTACAGTTTTCTCCGGGTATATGCCCAGGAGTGGGATTGCTGGGTCATATGCTAGTTCTATTTTTAGTTTTCTTAAGGAACCTGCATACTGTTCTCCATAATGGTTATACCAAGCATGGCTTCATCTTGAAAACTTTTCTTCTACTCTGTCTCCCACAACGAAATCTTAGCATACCATATTTTAGTGAACATTGATGTATAACGGAAAGCAGAGTAAAACAATAATAATTTTCTAAATATTTGATTTTCCCTACAAGTTAACAGTGGTGATGTCTTCATCTAGGATCCTAATTTCAAATTAACTCACTCATTAAAATTTGCTCAATACACTGTGAAATTTCATTATTCAAGGACTTTCTTACTGTAAAAAGAAGATGAAAAATCTCTCTCTGATTATTTGTCATTTTTGCGTTTGTATTTTCTCTTTTTTTTTTTTTTCTGCTTCCAAATCTGTACTGGAACATCAACAATGTCCATGAAATGAATCCCTTCTGCAAGCAGGACATCCTCAATTATAAATATGATATATCACTCTGCACAGCTCCCATTAAATAATTTCTACAGTTTCAATAGTAACAAAACTCTTGAATAATGCACCCTAGTATTGTCTATTTCAAGACCTTTAACACCAGAAACATCAATGAGAAAGCTTTATATCTTTATATTTCTACACTCATAAATAATCGTAGACTACACAAGTATGATCCACCAATAGAATGCTTCCATTCCAAATCTACAGATTTTATCAACTATTATAAAATAAGGAAGCCCTGTATGCCCAGCAATAAAAAGCACTGTCTAAATCAATGTTTTCAAATTTCAGGTCGTGACCCATTTACGGATCATGAAGTCAATTTGGTGAGTCACAGCTTTTTTACAAAATTAAATATAATTCATGGAGTAGATTATATCAGAATGCATTACATTTTATAGGAGCATGTGTGGTTTTGTGAAAGTTTTGTAAATATGTACGTACTAGATCCTAATGTAAATTATTTCTTACCAAAAGTCACATTCAAAGAAATGTGAGAGTCGCTGTTTAAATAACTCATCCATGGGTGTTGCTAAGAAATGTCAGGGGTTTGTAGCTCAAATATGAAGTGAAAATAAATGTTATAAAATGGGAAGATTTATTTTTGTGCAACATCCCTCGGAAAATCAAGCACTCACTTATTTCAAGCTTTCAAATATCTTACGGGATAATACCTAACAAATAGGATCAAAGGTTTCTCCCATACTGTGTTTTGTTCCTAGGAATGATTGGCCCAACATCACTAAATAACAGATTTTCACTTGCTTCATTTAGCCTTGCTATTTACTAGTAATTATGGACAGAAGTCTCATTCAGTTGCATTGATCTTATATTTAACTTTAGAATAAATTCAGAGCTTGAAACATAAAATATACCGTATGAGTCTTTAACCCAGGAGGACCCTTAAAAGATAAGAAAGCAATTATAATCCTCATGAAAAACATACAAATGCATATGTCATCATTATTACAACCTATGCACACACACCCAAACATGTTATTAGTATGTACGAACTTTAGAATATTCTACTGTGCTTTAAGAACAAGTAAAGAACAAAAATACAATTCTAATGATTTTGCTTCACTGTAATTTTATGAGAAGTCTAGGAAACATAAAAGTTACATACAGTGTCTTATTTATGCCACCAAGAATAAATTTTATCCATGGAGATGGTGAAAAACCTAGCTTAATATCACACCACCCAGTTATTCCTTGCTTGTGATTCCTTACTTTATATTTTTGCAAATAAGTTTTAGATCAGTTGTTATCAATAAAGTTTCAGTCATGAGTTTTACCTTGAGATAGTTTAAACTTGAAATAGTTCTCTTGTGAAAGAGCTATAGTAAATACGAAGTTCATATTTTATTTCATTCCTATCATTCCATTCCTTAGGTTCTTTATGGTGTTTTTAAAAATCCATAATATAATTCTATGAGAGTTAACATAATAGACTGTAACAGCTGTTATGGTCTATTGTGTAAATAAGTAATTACAGAATTTACAGACTATCATGTAAATATGTAATTATGGACTTTTTAAAATGTGCATTATTTACTCGATAGTCTATCGTTTACATATGTAATTATGGACTTTAAAACATGTATTATTTACTCAGTCTGTAACAGCTCCTTGGGACAGAGTCATTCTGGCCTATCGGGTAAACATGTAATTACAGAAATTTTTTAAATATGTATTATTTATCTGATAGTGCTGCTTACAGATTATCACATCCATACGTAATCACAGATCTTTAAAAAATGGTTATCATTACTTTGTATAATGCTTCTGCAAATCAACTCAGAGACTTTCAGTTCGTGGATCAGTTATCCAAAACTATGCAGATTATCCAAAACTATCCATCATATAGAATATTTGCAAAGAATCGTGGTTTTCTGCAAGTCACATAAGTAAATTTTCAAGTTTCCCCCCAAATGTTAAAGAACTGACCTCAAAAAGAGTAAGTCATTTGATAGAAAGGATGCTTTTATAATAGTCTCTAGCTCAAGGTTCTATATTTCATTTTTCCACAGTTATCTACACTACCATAATTATTTTGAAATGCTAAAATTTCTTAGTATATTTGGTTTCTTTCAGGTAGGGTCTGGAATGCATTTCACCTATTGTCTTCTTTCATATTCAGTTAGGAACATCTTACAATGACGATTTAAACCACTTGCCAATTTCTGTGATGTAAATACTCCCACCAAGACTGATTTCAAGCTACCAGAGGGATATCACTTAACTCAGAGTGCCACTTAACAGCTGAAGCATAATTGCTAGTCATAGTCCATTTCACCACACCACTGCCTCTTAGGCCATTTCAAATTTCAATTATTGACTTGGGTACCTGAATCTTATTCGCCATAAACTCTGAAGGAGTCAGAAACAAAAGCCCAAGTGCTAAGGGCACCTCAGGGACTTAAAACTTAAAATTCAGTGACACACCCTCAATTAAGAGTCAGTTGTGGGACTTCCCTGGTGGTCCAGTGGTTGAGACTTCGCCTTCCAATGCAGGGGGTGCAGGTTCGATCCCTGGTCGGGGAGCTAAGATCCCACATGCCTCACAGGCAAAAAACCAAAACATAGAACAGAAACAATATTCTAACAAATTCAATAAAGACATTAAAAAAAAAAGGTAAAAAAAAAGTCAGTTGTGACCTCTTCCTTGGTTCAGAAGATGCCTCAACTCCCTCTTAAGTGTGTTGAGCAGTACTCTGAGGTTGAGGGGTGGGGAAGGCATTGTTCAGTGCATGGGATAGAAGACCAGTCTTGGGATGACTCAATACAATTGAGGTACACCTACGAAAATGGTTTGGCAAGAATGTTTTAGAGGTAATTTAAGTATCAGTTGGTGGTTAGGCTGGAGAACTTTAAGATCTTTTCTAATCCTATGATTTTATGTTTTTGTAATTGAATAAATAAATGAGATAAATGTTAAATATATCACATTTCAAGAAGCCATCCATAGTTCCACAGTTGTATAGTAACAGATTTAATTGCCATTTTTGACTGAGTAATAAGTTGTAAGCTCAGCTAGGCAACTCTGGAAGATGGACCTTTAAGCAAGATGCCGTAAAATTGAACTTCAGACACTGCTGATACCAAAACTAAGGACATTAAAGATGTGCCTTTTATTTTAATAACAAACTTAAACATTGTTCTGAATTGAAATTCAGAAACTGAAATTTTTTAAAACTTCCCTACTTGTTTACTCCAGTTTTTTAAAATCTCTGATTGAATATTCAAAGATAAATCTTAAAGGTGCATAGTATAACCAGTGGTTATTAATTATTTCAAATCCTCCTCATTTCAAATTTAGAGGAGACTACCCTGATCCCCTTATAGAGTACAGACAAGGGATCCGTGCACATATACATGATTAATTCTCTCTACAATAGTGTTAAACATATCATACTGTGTGGTCAATACACTGGATTGCTAGGGTGAAAGAGCTTTCAGGGAATTTCCAACCAAAGGGAATGAGAGAGTATATACATTTGTCTAAGATGCTTATAAGATTTTGTTCATTCACCACTCAAAACACCCTGTGGAAGACAGGACCTTCCATGGATACTAAATTTTAGTTGTGTGGAACTTAATCAAGACCTGACACCATGGGTTGCATACCTTCAGGGAGAGATTGTGTTCCACAATGTTTAAATCCCCATGTAGAGCAAAACACAAAATATACATTACATTAGAGTATCACATGGCCAATGACTGACTAGACAGCATGTCAGGAAGAGGGCAGGTGCTGCCTGCCAGAGGCTGCAATTTAATATCCTGCTATAAAAGCAATAGGAGGCTCCTGTTCATCTGAAACCTAGAACAGTGACATAAAAATAATAAAAACAGTGAACAATTCAAAACTGGCATGTTACTCCTACTGGCTGTTTATGTGCCCGGATCTTCTACCATGCCAGAGTTGCAAACGGTGTCCAGTCCTCTGAAACAACTGGGCTCTTCTTATTTGTAAGGTGGAGTTTGGAGTAGTGAGGAATTTACTGTATAGGAAATTCTGTTTTCCTTGTCTTAAAGAAATGGGTGTAATATATGTCCCAATAGTTATTTGAGGAATTCGCTTATTCTGGGTTTATTAAAAGGCTGAACTACATAATTTTAAAGACTTCAACAGTTAACAACCTGAGGCATAGAAATGGGAAAGGTAAGTCAGAATTTATAAATGGTCATTTCATCCAGGTGCACCTCACTTTAAACAATAAACGCATCCAAGAAGTGAAGTGAAAATAAAACACTTATAAATCGAACCGTATTTTAAATTAACTAGGGATATGGTTACGTAAAGGAAGCTTCAGCTGGTTCTTTGCTAATGTGGATGGCTGATTTGCAATTTGTCAGTTTTGGATATATGAATTTTCACGTGTTAAATTTTAAAGCAGAGTGCATATATATATTTATGTACGTGTATATACTTGCAACTCTATGTCCTTTCAAATATTCTAAAAGTCATACAGTTAAGATCAAAATACAGTAAAGGCATACAGGAAAATACATGTTTAGCTTGCTCCATATGAATTTTCTGGGTTTACACAAACATGAAGTATTTGCTTGAACAAGGATGTGTTAGCAAATGAAAACCAAAGGTTTTCATGATTGCAGTTAGTTATCTGTGCAGTGGGAGTGCCAAGCAGTAAAACCCCGTGTCCACTTGGCTGCAACAATTAATATGGAGCTATTTTCAAGGTGGGATTATGGGCAATGGAACCTCTAGGGATGGGCTGTTTTGCCCATGCATTAAATCCTCATTTTTGTGTGAACTTAATGAAAAGATTGCAATATGTTCTGTCAGTGGTTCCTAGAGCATGGAGATGTCTGTTTCTTTTTCCCCTGAGTAAATACAGTGCGATTTGTGCTGCGTTTTATGGACGGAAACGTAAAGAAAGTGTGTGCTTTGAACTTTGTTTAAAAGTCTTAAAGATAGACTTAAAATCATGTAGGGAAATGCAGTTGGTCTAAGGATGTAGCACTGACGGGATACACAATCAGTACATTTGGAAACTTTGCTGTGCTTGGGGAAAACCTCTAACTTTGTAAAATACCAAGGAGAAAGACGAGTTTTTCTATAGCATTTTAAATTGAGCAGTAGCTATTTTCAATGAAAGCTTGTTGGTCTGCTCTAAAAATGTTTTAATTTATTATTCTAACTAATTTGAATTCACAAGTATGATGTGCTCCAGCCAGGATAAAGACTGGCTATGCACAGAAATGTTCAGATGTTGTAATACAGTCAAGTGTATGCTTATCTCATTTTGATAAAAGAGAGTATTTTTAGGATAGCAAACAAATGCACAGTACTAAGTAACAAAAAGCCCGGAGCAGAATGGAAGGGGACAGAAACCAACAGGTCCCTCACAGTTACTATACATGTCAGTAGGTATCCAGTCAGCTTTCAGGCTCCCCTAGCAAACCCTCCATACCCTAGGTACATCAGTGACGAGGGCCTCTTAGAGCTGAACTGATACTCAGATATCTCTTTGAAGCCAAGGGTCACCCAGAGATACCCATGTAGTCAGCGCCTTCCTTCCACCCCTCCTCAGTCCAGGGCTGAGATAGAACAAAACTTGTTTTCCTTCAGGGTTGTTGAAGAGCACATCACCTTGGGATTCTTGGGACTGCAAAACATTCAGGGTCCTAGCAACAACCCAGAAAGGCTCGTCAAAATTAGCACCAGTGACTCAGCTACCTAATCCCTGAATACTGTCCTTACCTAGAACCCAGGCCTCAGAAGTGGTGGAATCTAAACAGGTCTTGATTCAGCAGGCCAAAGTTTGTTTTTAACACCATAAAATGCTTAGGATGAAAGGGGATCTTAGAGATAATTTGGTCAAATCCCTTCACTTTAAAGTTAAGAAAGCTAAGGCCCAGAAAATTGACATGATTTGGCACAGATGACTAGTGGCTCAGCCATAGGTAGAGCTTCATTCCAAGGGAAAGGAAGTAACATTTATTAAGCTAAGTGTAAGGTAATACATGTTATCTTATTTAATCCTCACAAATCCCTAAGAGGGACTCATCTTTATCATCCCCATTCACAGAGTAAATAAAGCAAGTGAGATTTAGAAGAGTGACTAACTTGCCCTAAATCATATTCTTTTAGAGCAATTTGCCGCAGATCCCATTCACCAAATGGCCATTTACCAAATGATGAATTTGAGGAAGGGCCAATTTGCTGAATTTACCAAGAACTTGTTTCTTTAAACTTTTACTTTTACAGCAGTTTATATTATCCATAGTCATTAAAGCTTTGAAGATTATTTTTAAAGTTGATTATTTTAATTTTGTTGTCATGGCAACATTTTTTAGGAATTTGAATTCACTTTGTATTGGTGATGAGTATATGTCAAATCTGAGGTCCTAATCACATGGTCTGTTATAAAATCCCTTCTGGGCATTCCTACTTTTTTTCTACTGCTTATAATAATGGTATTGCCTTTCATCTCGAATCTTCCTACAAACTAGTACCAAGTCAACATAACAAAGAGACAGAAGGCATAACCTTTCTGCATTTTAAAAAAATGTCTAGCAAATTGAGTTGCATAGGCTAGTTTAACAGCCCTAAATGATATTTTAAATTTTTAGTTTAATATTTAGTCTTAATTTTAGTTTTTTTAAATTTTATTCTGCCCTAGCCATTTAAGCCCAGCAGCTCTGCAGCACATTCATTGGCCCAAATAAGCTGTCATTTCCTGTATGTTTCACATTTTGGACACTTTTTAAATGCTTAGGATATATTTCATGTAATCCATTTGATTTATCCAGTTAGTAAATCTATGAGTCAAAAAAATACAAAAGAGCATGGGCCAGATTAAATATGACAGAAACTTACCTTGTCCTTATGATTTATAAAAGTCCTTGATTTTAAGACAAGCACAACACTGTGACTTGAAATACAGTTATTATAATTCCAAAAGTCAGAGATCAATACTCTGAGGAAACCTGGAGCACACTAAATTTTAGTCAGTGCCTATCAACTAATTAACATAAAATGGCTGCAGCAAAAATGAAAACTAAAAAGAATTCAAACCAAACTAAACTAAAACTAAAACTTTAAAATATCCCCAGAGTTGCTGCAGTCACTTTATACAACAGGATTTGACATAAACTTTAGGAAAGCTTAATAGGAGGAAAGTATTGATAATCAATGATTTGGTGAATTGGTCATTTGATGAATTGCTCAATAGGGGAAGTGGCTTTTGGTGAATTGACCTTCAGAGAGGTTATTTTTGGAGAAATAACAACTCAAGGAATGAGTGCTTCAGAAAGTGCTTCAGTTTTTTGGTGAATTGACCTGCTTCTGACCAGAGAGTAAGCCATGGAAACCTTTCTGCTGACTTCAAAACTCAAATTCTAGGCTCTTTACATAGTCTTTCTTTTTATTTATTGATTTATTTATTTTTAATCTATTTATTTTTGGCCGTGTCGGGTCTTCGCTGCTGCTCGTGGGCTTTCTCTAGTTGCAGCGAACACACAGGCTTCTCATTGCGGTGGCTTCTCTTGTGGAGCACGGGCTCTAAGCGCGTGGGCTTCAGTAGTTGTGGCACACGGGCTCAGTAGTTGTGGCTTGCGGGCTCTAGAGTGCAGGCTCAGTAGTTGTGGCGCATGGGCTGAGTTGCTCCGCGGCATGTGGGATCTTCCCGGACCAGGGCTCGAACCCGTGTCCCCTGCATTGGCAGATGGATTCTTAACCACTGCGCCACTAGGGAAGCCCCCAGAGTCTTTCTAATTAACTACATAACCACTGGCTAAAGAATGGAAAGGTTTTTGAAGTTCTCAAAAGCCAGAGAAAACAAACGTGGACTGAAAGTTTTAGACCACTGAAGAAGTTTCTTTAAATGTATTAAAATAAGTATACTGAATAAAATCTCATAGTTGAGTTCAATACAAATCTTGTACTATATGTCGCAGTAGAAGAGTGAGACACAGGGATTTTGACTTGCCTAGTGAGAAACAGCTTTCCCTGATACCAGGAACCTTAATTTGAGCAAGACTCAAACATTTATATTCCTATCACGTGGATCTGTCTGGCCGCAGTTAATTTGAGCATGTCACTATATTCCCTGTACAGAAGATCTAAAGCTTTAAGGCAGATTCAGGAAGCCTTTTTTTCGTAAAACACAAACACTTAACACAATGCTCTCATTAACTGGAACTTTCACATCTGCACTGAAGTGAAAATAGGACCTAAAGCTCTGTCCTACCTAGTGTATGTCAAATAACACAGCTTAAAGAGGGTATATTTGACAATGGTATTTTATTCAGGCATTAGAGGGAAAGAGTTGGACAAGGCATAAACCTGCATAGCCATGAAATAAAAATAACTGTGGTGATGTTTAAAAGATATTCTAAAATGAAAATTTTAAAAATATTCAATAAAGGAAAAATTTTGCTTGTTACTCATTTGACTTTTCCGCAGTTTGTCACTACCACTGAAAGGGTGTGTCTCCACAGCTTTAAAGGTAAAACCACTCCCAAGTCATCTGGAGCCACAGATGGACTTGGGAGTGTGTTTACCACGGTGGAAGAGAAAAATAATTATTTGCTGGCATCCTCAGGTTGGAATAATCTAGCCAGTTCTGCCCACAGAAATATAATGTGAGTCATACATAATTTTAAATTTTCTAGTGGCTACATTTTAAAAGGCGAAATTATTTTAAAAATATATTTTCTTTAACCCCAAATGTATCCAAAATATTAGCATTTCAACATGTAATCAATATAAAATATTACTGAGATATTACAAGTTTTTGGTAATAAGTCTTCAAAATCAGTGTGTATTTCACACTCACCACGCAACTCAATTTGGACTAACCACATTTTAAGCACTCAATAGCCACTTGTGACTGGTAGTTACTACATTGGATGGCACAGGTCTCGACCTTATTTGAAAAGGGAAAGGTCTTACTTGAAAAGGGAAGGTCCTTGAAGGTACTGGAATTGGGTGATTCTGTCTGGATTGGACAGGCCTGCAATTTACTGTTGATATTGAACATTGGAGATCTTGTAATTGGGCCCAAAAGAGCCCAGTCACAAGATCTCCAAACTCTAGGCTGTCATGGACTCCCCAGGAAACATGCAATTAATACTTCCTAATTTTAAAATGTTTGGGCTGTTCCCTGGTTTTCTAAGTATTTTCCTTAACATCTAGAGCCAGGTGGATAAGAAATACAGGAACCCTCTTCCCTTCCCTGGACCCCACCTCCAGTCACTGTAAGTGTTCTACTACATTTCCCTCCACTGGATTATCAAGAGCAGCCATTCCCAAGTATAGTTTTCTTTCTATTTTGACACACAAGATAGAGGTACCTTGAGCCTTAACGTGGGCTGCCCCATGCCCTTTGAACAGTGCTGCCTGCACCCCTACACCTCCAATACCTGGCTGACCCCAGATTCCTATCTAGAGTCAACTTTGCTTTCATTTGCTCTTAAAGCCTCAAGACCACCCCAAAGACCATCCTAGACTACCCCCCAAAACCCAGACCCAAAGTTCTTTCTCCCTGTTGCCACACTGAAGGCTCTTATGCCACAATATTTCCATCGTGGCCCTTATCCCAGTATTATCACATCTGTTTATTCTCCCTCTCTTGTCGCCAACTAGACGGTGAGCTCCTAGGAAGTATCTCACTTACCTCTCTAGTTACGGTGCCTAGTACAAAGCTGGTACTCAATAAAGGCTCATAAAGATGAAACGTTGAACAGTACATAGAAAGTATAATCAAGGTCATTTATTCAAAGAATAAATTGTTTAATAAAATTATATGTCTAACACATTTTACAGCAAAAAGCTAAAATTCAACAAATATAGTTATCTTCCAAGTTCCAGGTATTGTGCTAAATGTTGAGGCTATAGAAATATCAATAAATGAAACTCCAGTCTCTCAAAGATGCTGGTTAAGCAGTGGCTAAGATGAAGGCTTCTCAGGAACATGAATACCAATCACCTGGGGAAGTTGTTAAAAAAGCAGACTGATTCAGGAGGTCAGGGGGATGGCCTGAGGTTCTGCATTTGTAGCAAGCTCTCAGGTGATGCTGCTGGATCACTCTGTAAGTAGGAAAGGACTGTGGCCTAGGAGTCAGGAGACCTGAAATTTCGTTCTGACTCCTGCTCTATGGGTATTAGTTATTCCTATTAATACTGCCAGATCTGCTTGCTCAACTCTTAAATTTCCTGAGAGAGGAGAGCAGATGATTTCTAAATTATCTAAAAACTCTGCGGTCCACAATATCCACGTTTTCTCAGCCTGCAGAAGATGACAGGGACTAGAGCAGTGATTCTCAGTGTTGTCTCCTCATGAGGATCAACTGGTGCTCATTTCAGAACGCTGACGCCCAAAACACAGCCCAAACCTATTACCTTGGAATCTCTGCGCGTGGGATCCAGGCATCTGTACTTTTCAACTCCCAGGACTGAGAACTACCAAAGAATGTTACTTGCAATATGTGTTGATTATCAACTCAATAGATTGGTGTTAATGAGGTCTGACATAAGCAAAGGATGGTCCCCTGCCAGATACCTTTATTCCTTTCTGTTGGCAATGCTGCGATGCCATTCTTGATCCAAAGAGCCAGATTAAAGTCATTGTGAAATATGATTTCCAACACTAAAAAGGCAACACGAAACACGGGCCTTGATGTGTACAACTGTACACAGAAGAGAAAAGCTTTGCTGATACCTTAAGGAATCATCAGCCAACTTTCCCAGCTTTTTGCAATCACCCCCTTGACTCCTGAGATCAAACGAAAACAGGGACTCCTTTTTCAATGAAAAATAGAAAATCCAGCATCCATTGGACTAGACGTTTTGCCTTGCAAGCGCAGTCATATCCAAAGTTCTTTTTAAATTAGTTTTTAAGTTTGAAAATTTTAAATGAAAAAGTTCCAACACTTTTTAACTGTACTTCAGTTTTCAAAAAGGAAAAGATTCTTTGTAATTCTCAGCCCATCTCTTTGGGCTAGGTTAAGAAGAGAAGGAAACCATCCGAACTTCTAGTCTGTACTTTTAAGGTAACTTCGTTTCAAACTTTCCAGTATCTTTAATTTTTTTAAAAATTTGCTTGCTTGACGTAAGAAAGAATTAGGTTCGTTTATCATTCAACTGAAGTAATCAATTGCTTTGTAGCACAGCAGTAGAACGTCACTAAAATACTGATTTTCCCCCTTTTATTAGTTTTCACTTTGGTCAAAATAAGCTACTCAGACTTTCCCCCAAAAAAGATTTATGTTTAACACATATATCAACAAATAGCTAAAGAGTACATACAATAACCCCAATATTCTAGGATTTGAGAGGCAAACGTATATGATGTCCTGTTATCTTTAAGTGCCCATGAACCTGTCTGAGAAGATTAAACTTCTATTCTATGAAAAGATAGCTAAAATTATGGGCAAAAATAATAAACGCTAAAATATTAGCTTTAAGGAGTTCAGAGAAGAGAGATTCCTCACTTCCAGCTGGGTTAGGCTAATAGAAGGCTTAAATAGAGAGAGGAAGGGTTTCATCTGAACCTTGAAGGATGGGCAGGGATTAGATCATTAGCCCAGAAAAAGAAACTCTACGACCAAGAACATGAAGAAAGGAACGCATAAGATGTGTCCCCGAATAGTAATGAGGCAAGTACGGAGAGTGATGAGACAAGAGTGTTTGACCTGGGTCAGGCAAAAAGTTTCATATCATGCAGGCTTAGATCCCAAGGATTAAGGACTATGGACAAAGCCAAAACACAGGTAAATTAGGCTAGTTCTCCTACTCTCCAGGGACAGGGTACATTTGATAAACATTCATTGATGTAAGTATAATACTTGACAAAGATAAGTTAATATAGGGCCAAAATGGAAGTACCTGAAGGCTAGACTGAGGATTTTTCATTTAAAATTTTCCTATAGGTAATGGGAAATCGATGAAGACTTTTGCTTACTTGCTTATCTAAGTAACACAATAAAAGCCATGTTTTCAGGAAGACAAACTTTGAAGCCATATATACAGCACAGGTTGGGGTGGAAGAAAACTTGAGGTGGAAAGAACGAACTAGTAGAGTGATTTAGAGAAATGATCTGAATCGTAGCAATAGAAAGAGGAAAGTGTCAGAGAAATTAAGGAGGAATAATAAAAAGTAGAACTTGGTGATAGATGACATCTGGGAGGTACCCGCGGAAGCCCCACCCATAAACTCCTGGCACTCACTTCTTCACACTGAAGCCTGCTTGCTGGGAACACCTGTGAACTCTGCTTCAGGTCTTCAGCCTGGATGGGGGAATATACTTGGCCCAAGTGCGGGACAAGCCAGAAGTGCCAGAGAGATAATACCCTTAGAAGCAGCCTGAACCAATAAAGACAGGGATTTGGAGGATAAAGCTGCTGATTAAGTATAACTCACCCCTCCATTAGAGTGACTCTGAGTCCTACACTATCCCTCAGAATTACCCCAGTGGGATTAAACTTCAATTTCCCAGTGGCAACTTGCTTAATAACACACCATCTCTTGTCTTTTTTTAATCCCTTATCTCCTTTCCTCACTCCCTTATCAGCATTTCTTGGTATCACTCCCATATAAACTTGTGGCACTGGGATCCTTGCCTTGGCATCTGCTTCTAGAGGAATCTAAATTAACAGTTAGAAAGAAGAGTAGAATTTAAAATAAGGCAGAATAGGGCTTCCCTGGTGGCGCAGTGGTTGAGAGTCCGCCTGCCGATGCAAGGGACACGGGTTCGTGCCCCGGTCTGGGAAGATCCCACATGCCGTGGAGCGACTAGGCCCGTGAGCCATGGCCGCTGAGCCTGCGCGTCCGGAGCCTGTGCTCCGCAACGGGAGAGGCCCCAACAGTGAGAGGCCCGCGTACCGAAAAAAAAAAAAAGGCAGAATAATGGCCCCCCAAAGATGTCCACATCCTGATCCTTGGAACCTGTGAATGCCATACCTTCTATGGCAAAAGGGACTTTGTAAATGCCATTAAGGTTAATTAAAGACTGTGAGACAGGTGTGCCCAATCAAATCACATGGATCCGTAAAAGCAGAGAACTGTGCCCAGGTGTGATTAGAGGGGGATGTGACTGTGGAAGAATGGTCAGGAAGATGCAATATCTCTGGCTTTGAAGATGGAGGAAGGGGGTCATGATCCAGGGAATGTGAGTGGCCCCTAGAAGCTGGAAAAGGCAAGGATATGGATTTTCCCCCAGAGTCCTTAGTAAGGAATGCAACCATGCTGACACCTTGATTTTAGCCCAGTGAGACCTCTGTCAGAGTTCTGACCTACAGAACTATAAAGATGATAAATCTGTGTTGTCTTAGGCCATGAAGTTTGTAGTAATTTTTTATAACAGCGATAGAAAACGAATACATTGTCCTTAAGTTACAGACTACAAAAACTTGAGGCAGTCGTAAAAAGTGAAATGAAACAGAAGACTGAGTTTTCAGGATGTGTTGGTCTAAATGTTCAATATGTTGAGTCCTGTGTGTGTTCTTGATTGTCCGATATTCGTAGAGATCCACAGAGCCTCTTGTATATGTGCAACATCATTCTTCAGCTAATTACGAGCGTGAGAAGCATGTTTGATATTTGTTGTGTTCTATTTTGTTTTAGCCAGGGAGTTGTCACTTAATCAGTTCTGTTAAATCATACGTGATGCCCTCAAGAAGATACAATTTTCCAAATGCATTGGTATAGAGGAAACTATGGCAATAAATAACAGAATGCCATTGTCAAACTCACGGTGCCTTTCGGGTGCTCAGTTTCACCTGGGCTATGTTTAGAAGCTTTCATTCGGAAAGGATGGCTCTAGGATAAATCTGTTGTATGAATATATTCTTTGAATTTAAAATTTTCATTGAGTTGTGGCAACACACAAGGGCTTGATACAAGAATTTTGACACATTAATTCAGAGCGAGTTAAAGTGACTTCCAGTGCGTTGTTGGAAATATATACTCCTGGACACAGTTTTATTGGAGCCTATGGTTTTTGCTTTCAAACTCTGCACCTCTGGTATATTATGTTCTGAATGTTTCATTATATTCTAATCCTACAGTGTCATTGGGTTACTCCATCTTTCTCAGACCCTGTTTTTTCCCTACCCTGTCCATGCAATCTTTGCAGCCACACTCAATCCTCGACCCTCCCCACATAACATGCACGATAGGGACACAATAGAATATTTAAAACTCTATAACCCGCTGGTGAGCTGGATTTGGCAAGAGGGTTGGGTCTGCTGCCCCTGTACAAAGAGTTCTGGGGAAATAGCCACACCTCCACCTAACCTCCTTCACATGGAGCCTATCTATCTTTCTGACTCATCTTCTGCCTGCTTCCTGGCTTGTATGCTGGTACTACTGGAGCCCAGCAGTAACAAGGCTAGGGCCTCAGCCTCTTAAGGAAGAACTGTAAGCCTCTCACATCTCAAAAATTTGCTTCCACTAGCTTTCCTAACTGGCACAGAACTCTTTGATATGTGCATCTGAAAGCGGCTGCTTCTTCCACAGATTTGGGTTAGCCTTGTTCTGTGGCCTTGGTTGTTTATATTGCTGTTTCCTCTGAGGTGGGCTGGAGATCTTTTCAGCTGCTCCACTTTGTTTTCCACAGCCTCTGACTCACAGCAGCCCCTGCTGACCCCCCAGTCCTGCTCCAAGCACATAGCATACCTCAAAGCCACCTTAATGAAATCAAATTCTTATTCTTTTAAAAAAAATTATCTGCGGATTGTCACCTAATAAGGCCAAATGTTTTGCCTTTCTCACAATACACCATTCATAATAAGTTCTTGCCAAACAAATTTTAAAGAACTCATTTTACACGTATGCATTACGAGTTTAAAGCCTGCATTATAGATTCAGTTCAATTTCTTAAGTGGCAGGACAGGACAATAAATGTTGCTGTTCTCTCTGGTAGGCAGTGTAGTCTGGTGTTGCAGAGAAAGATCTGCTCACAGCACATCCTCTGACTCTGCAGATATGACGCCAGATGCACACACCTCAAAAACAAACAACAACCAAAAAACTTCCCCTAAATACCAAGATAATTTGTAGTAAGGCTGTATGGTTACAAAAGCATTTTGGCAGGGCTTAAGGAAATGAAATAAGGGAGAGAGCAAGTGCACAAGACATTGAATTTCAAGTAAGAATGGGCTCAAACACTTTAAAGCCCAAAATAATCTGTGTACCCTAGAGCTTGGGGACCGTCTGCCTGGGCTGATCACAATCCTGCAGCCATGTGTCACCAAACGGCTCAAGAAGATGATTCAAGAGGATTACCTGTTGGTACCGACATTTAATGCTGACAAATGTGGCTAGTTTTGAAGGCAGGTGCCTCACACAGCTTTTATTTGCTGTGGAGTTTTTAACATACGTAATGCTGTTTTAATTTTGTTTCTACTAAGATCCTATTATCTTAGACTCGGTCCTGTGAACTGAGGATTTGCCAGTGATAGTGCCTTTCAAGAACATAATCCCAAAACATTCTTCTTTAAAATTATCTACTATAACTTTCTCACCATCTTATTCCTCTTTGCCCTCCAACAATCTTGCCTCTCACCTTAACCCCTCAATCAACACTACCCACCCCAAGGTCATCAATGACCTCCTCTTTGCCAAATTCAGTGGCCTCTCATTCTGGGGACCAATCCTTTGTTTTTGAAACTTGCAGGCCTCCTTGACACCCTTCTTAGCCTCGATTTTACAGAGATAAAAATGTCCTAATTCTCCTATACTTTTCTGTAGAATACTTCTTGTGTTTGATTATATTTTTGTTTTTGCTTTCATTTTAATAAATGCTTACCAACTGATCAATTCAAAAACCTCTACTGGAAATTACTGCTCCTTCTGTGATCTAGCTGACAGAACAGACTCAGCTTTGAATGAAGTTCTATAGGAAGCAAACAATCTATACAACTCCTGATCTATTGCATGATTAGGAGTATAAATTTTGCAAGTGCTTAAAGCAGTTTTCCCAGCATTATTGACATATTGATTAACAAATGGTGAGATGAAAAGAGTAATCACTGATGATACTCATTCCACCAGGAATCCAACTACCTTGGAATGTTCTACAAATTTCAGGAAGGCCAGGAAAGAGGAAACATGCCAAGGATTTAATAATACCTTATAAAGATTGATTGCTAACGTATGTTGATCACAAATGTGTGCCTCGTTGGGGCCTAAGATTCACACTCCCTGGAAGGCAAAGTCTAGGCTTAGGCATTGACTACAAAGAGCTATTTATTCCTAGCCAGCAATTTACACAAACCATCATTGAAAATCTAAATATCGTTAAACTTGACAGTCATTCAAATGCACACAGAAGAATAAGAGGGCCAGCTACAAATGAGAAGGATGTCAATTTTAAATCTTTAATACTTATATGTATTTCTCCCTTTGGAGATGGTGTTTCTAATTGAATATTTTTGTATATTGTCAGATAAGATTTTGCATCCCAAAGTCATATACAGTTATAATATTGAGTTTTCTTTTCTCTACAAAAGGGTTTATTTAACTAACCTCTTTAGTTAAAAAAATTTTTAAGGCCATGATGAATATTGATTAACCTTGGGAACCAAAGAGTAAACATAAAAACAATTTCTTATGCTAAGTTCAGGTTTAACAATGTGCTAATAGCCCATAATGAAGATAGCAGCCATCAGTTAATCAAGCCATTAAGTTGGGATCAGAAGTGTCAACTCAAGTGCCGTCTACTAATTTACTGACCCTTAATGGGTCAGCAAGATCTATAACCCAAAGACTGATCTTTCTGCTTCTGTTAAAGTCACTTTGGAGGCCAATTCACTTCCTTCCATGATTCTGATCTCTGACCTGGTATGGGCAGGGAGTCAACACAAAATCCATTTATGAGACTGTGCTCTGGGTTACTGAGTAATGGAATCTCATGCTAACTGGTGAGTTAAGTGTCTGGGTGGAAGCTCTTTGTGGAAGTACCAACTTTTTTTTTTAAATAAAGTCCACACAACCATGAAAACAGACATGTACAATCTTCAGTGGGAGCTTCTGACTCCAGGAAGTTCTGGGTTCCTGAATTAGCTGAGGCTTGCCACCCACTCCCATTCCTATCCTGCTCTGTGAGTAAATCTTAGTTTTTGAAATGTCAATGGGTCAAAAAAGAACTGAAGAGTGAGATGGCAAGGTGTAGGGCTACACCTACCAAATAATAATTACAAAGTAAGTTTTGCTTTATTAAAGATGTAGTGGGAAAAAAAGAAAAAAAGAAAAAAAAAGATGTAGTGGGCTGGATAGAACATTGCTTTGGTAATTACTAAGCAAAAATAGATATAATTTGGTTCAATCTAATAATTGAGACTCAATTACCCAGTGTTTGCTACTTTTAAGGGGAAGGGGAGGAAAACAGGAGCATATCTTATTCCAGATGGGCCTTTGAGAGGGTATAATAAAAATTATGAATCAAAAATTCATTCACTTGAATCATATTTGTATAGAAAAGATATAATAATTGCCATGATAATACAAGTGTCTTTTTTTCTTTTTAAATAGTAGCATTTTCTTTCTCAGGTGATAAAGCAGTTCACTGAACTACAAATTACAATGTCCATTAGCAACCTGTTAGCCACGTGATGTCAGAGACTGGAACATATGCAAGAGGTGCCACTGAGTTTGGTCCTGTTGCCCTGGTCCCCAGCCAACCCTGTGGCAAGGCTACTTAAACGCCACCAACTCTAATCCTGCTCTGACATACAGTCCTGGCTGTGATTTTCCCCCAAACAGGACACAGATAAGATATATTAACTGAGGTTCTGGAAAGGGGAAGCAAGACAAAAACAACAAACTAGTAAATGCTAAACATAAAAAAAAAGTTTCATGGCAGGAAAAATTGAGATTAATTTAAAGGACCTAGGATTTGTTTTTCTCTCCACAAAGGAAATATGTCACTTTCATGCCAACGATGCTTGAAAGATTCCCGCAAAGGAAACCATCTTTGCTGGGAAAATGGAGAGCCCCCTCTGTTGTTGGTGACATTGCCCTGTTTTTTCCCCTATTTGTTGCCTTTGTTTTCCGCCCCTGTCATTAGCCAGCCTCCTGGTACCACTGTACCAACCTCAGCACAAAGACAGCTAAAAGACCGCTAAAAGCCTCTGTAGGAACGACAGAGTTCCTCCCTATGGAAAAAAAGCGAACCCCGGGGCCAAAAAGATGAGGAAAAAGATTCAGCCTTTGGAAAAGCTCTCACAGACGTGGGTGGCTTTGGCAAGGTCAGCCCGCGGAGGTGACCGCCGACGCAGGTTCTCAACCTTAGGGCCAGCCTGAGGGACGCAGCGAGGGGAGCAGGAAAGGCGGGGGCAGCGGGAGAGAAAGGTCGTGGGGAAGGAGGCAGGAGACAGGGAGTGAGTACACGTCGGAGACCGCTGGACCAGAGGCAGGAAGGCTGGGGCCGGGCTCTGAGCGGCCACCCCGCCCTCAGCACCGCGCAGCCCGCGGGGTCACGGCCGGGCCCCACCTCCCGGGCTGCGGCGCGCTCCGCCTCGGTTCTCCTCAGCGCGGAGGCGGCGGAGCGAGGCGAGCGCACCCCACCAGGGAGGGCCTGACCCCGGCAGGCCACTGACAAGAGGAGGGGCCCTGCTCTGCACACGGCGCTGCTGCCCCCACCCCAACTCTCCGCATCCCTTCCCCGCGGTTGCAGCAGCCGCAGCAGCAGCAGCCGAGGACGCGAGCCTCGGCGTCGCCGAAATCTAAGCCGAGCCCAGCTGTGCCGGGGGCCCGAGGAGGAGGGAGGGGCGGCGGGCGGCGGGGCGGGGTGGCGGCGGGGGCGGCGCGCGGGGCGGCGGCGTCACTTACCCGGCCGGGGCGCGGGGGCAGCTCGCCGACTCCTCGGGGCCCGCGGCGGCTGGGGGCCGGCGGTCGCTCGGCCGGGCGCTGCCAAATGTAAACAATCCGCCATGATTTCTTTGTTTAGCTAATTGAACCTGCCGCCGTCGCGAGTCCCGGGCGCTCCCTCGCTCCCTCCTCTCCCCGGCCCCTCTCGCTCGCGCGCGCTTTCATTTATTTATTTGTCTTCCCCCCCGCTCCTTCGTCTTCCCCTCTTTTCTTTGGCCTCAGTAGCTGCTTCTCTTGGAAGTCGAGGCAGTGGGGTGGTTGGTGCAGGGAGTGCGGTGGTGGTTTTTAGAAATACAGGTAAAAACCTACCCAAATCTCAAGCTGAGGTGCACTTGCTGAAAGAGGAGGAGGGTGTTTCCCTCCCTCCCTCGCTCTCGCCTTTCCCGCCACCCCCCGTTTATTAGACTAGCCTCCGTGGAAAGTGCCAGACAAACGGGGTGCAACTTCCAGTCACCTTTTCTTGCCGCCGAACTCTGGTACTGGAATTCTCGGGCGGATTTTGGACTCGGTAAAAGCGCCAGGTTCTTCGTTTACTTTGAGAACCTCGAATATGTGATTTCCGGCTGCCTGAGGGCTCACAGAATAGTCTCCGCCACGCCAGGGGAGGAATACAGCGCGCTCTTCGGGGGAGGGTGACCTGTTGGCGTCAATTCAACGCCTTCTTTAAGAAAACACTGGATTTTACACACTCACCCACGCCCGTGCCCACACCATCCACACTAGCACCAACACAGTGGAAAGGTAGAAGAGCGGGACCTTTCAGCCATATATTTGCATAAATTATTGGTACTTTTCGTTGCACAACCCTTTGGGGAGGGGGTAGACTCTGAGCACATTTACCGAGTTTAAAACTTCGAGGAGGGCTTTCCTGGTGGCGCAGTGGTTGAGAGTCCGCCTGCCGATGCAGGGGACACGGGTTCGTGTCCCGCTCCGGGAAGATCCCACACGCCGCGGACCGGCTGGGCCCGTGAGCCGTGGCGGCTGAGCCTGCGCGTCCGGAGCCTGCGCTCCGCAACGGGAGAGACCACAGCAGTGAGAGACCCGCGTACCGCAAAAAAACAAAAAAACAAAACTTCGAGGAGATAGGTCCTGTTAGGAAAGGAGGCTCAGCACCTGTCTATGTGAGTTCTGTGACTGGAAATGCATTTGATCACCAGTTTTCACTATACTTAATGCAGGCATCGTTTAAGCTCTGTTTTAGGTGGATTTACGATGAGATTCAGGGTAATCCGTGGCAGAAAAATTCAAGGGCTATGGTCTCATTTATTTAAAAAAAAAAAAAACTATTACTTCGGTTTCACCTCTTTTTATAGCCACTATGTTGGCTGGACACCAAAAATGATTCAATATTTTAATTCATAAGGAGGATTGAAAGTCATCTACATCTTGCAGAGAAACTGTGCCTCTTATTATCATCAGACCTAATCGCATTAAAAGAAGTTATTGCCTTACCTGCTTAATTCTTCTGGGGAGAGCACTGTTGAATAGAGTAATGTCATCCTTAGAAGTTTGGACCGACCATTTACAGTCATATCATCTATTGATTATAAGTGTAGAAGGCCCATCTGGTCCCATCAAGAGAACTGAACTAAGTAATATTTACACTGTAGGCCAGTCACTGTGGTGGTTTTAACCTCTGGGCCAATTAATAAATAGGTGTTCAAGCATTCTGATTATATAGAAAGAAAAAGGAATTGTATTACCATGCAATCAAAATGACCCCAATCAAATCCCCTGTTTACACATGGCTTTAGTCTATTCCCTCGGGAAAATTCAACAGAAGTTATAACCATGTTTTTTTCCCACACTTGTGATGTTCCTCTCTATAGCAGGCTAAATTTTACATGTTTTCCCAAATTTTAACTTAAATCTGACCTTAATGAAACCTGTGGTAATATTTACCCTCTCCTAATACTTGTGCCTAACTTCTGTTGGCATCAGATATGAAACTTCTGAGCTTCAGAACTGTGTGATCAAGGTCTGTGAGTAGGAGATTCGTATACTCAGTACATGAAAGAATTTCTTATTGCATAAAAATTAGACTGAAGGAGCCATAGTTTCACTTTTAAAACTTAGATGAAACAAATACGTTTTGCATTCATTTATTTAAAGACCTGGCCTGCTTGTATAGAATTGCTGACCCATGTTGACATTAATTTTTTCTAATACGGTTGAATGTTGCATGTTTGCACCATTTGCCTGTCCATCCTCAGATTCATTTCATGTGTCGCTTGCCGTGAACTGAGATTTGTTTTGGAAGTTGGAGGGAGAGGGGCAAGTGGAACTGCTCTTGAGCCCATTCCAAATTCTCACATCTCTTCTTAACCAGGTGTATTTGAAAAACTGAGTCTTCTCCTGGTGTCTCCTTACTCTCATACTACCATACTCACAACACTTCGCCTCTGACAATTCTGGTCACCAAATGTGTGGGGTTTTTTCCTACACCAAGCAATTCTCCACAACACCAGTTGGGTATCCTACAATTTAACTCAATTCTGGCACTGTCTACCTGGAGATAGTGTCAGATACCGTCAGTGTAGGACTCAGTCCTGTATGACTGATCCCAGGTCACTTAGATGCTGATCACGATAGTAGGTCCACAGGTTACCTACAACTCCTCTCTGACTTGGCTACAAATCATAGGTTCCCATGACCTCTTTCCCCTTTGGATTTAATTGATTTGCTAGAGTGGCTCACAGGACTCAGGGAAACATTTACTTACAGTTACCAGTTTATTAAAGGATATGATAAAGGATACAGATGAACAACTAGATGAAGAGATACATAGGGTGAGGTCTGGGAGCTTCCGGAGCACAGGAGCTTCTGTCCCTGTGGAGTTGGGGTGTGTCATCCTCCTGGTGTGGATGTGCTTGATAACCTGGAAGTTCTCCAAACCCTGTACTTTGGGGACTTTTATGGAGGCTTCAGCATGTAGGCATGATCAATCATTAACTCCATTTTCAGCCTTTCTCCCTTTTCAAGAGAATGAGGGGCAGGGCTGAAAATCCCAAGTTTCTAATCATGGCTTGGTCTTTCCCGTGCTGGAGCCCATCTCCTCAGGAGAACAAAACTTACTCCCTGTGTTCTTAACACTTAGGAATTTACAAGGTCAGGGAGATGTCAAAGGCCAAATATTAGAACCAGAGATGCTCCTAGGGCTCTTTATCACTTAGGGATTTACAAGGGTTTCAGGAGCCTTGTGTCAGGAGCTAGGGGTGGAGACCAATATATACATTTCTTAATACTTCACACCAGGCAACATCACATTATAGATTTGTGTGTATGTATCTTCCCCCCCCCCACCTTACTAAATAGCATTCTTTAAGTCTTCGTACCTAGTAAAATGTTAATCATATACCAGACACTTGTTGAAAATACGTTGAAAAAATTGAAAACTCATACATAGCTAGATTTTATTCTTAGGCTCTTACAGTAGACTGTTAACACTGATGGCCTGCAATCCATCACACATCCCTGTATTCTTGCCCTTGTATAGTTCCCTCACTGACCATGGAGTTAGCCATGTGAATTACCTTGGCCACTAGGAAGTGTGATATAAGCAGAAGCTCAGTAAGCACCTGCACATTGGGGATTGTCCTTTTCGATGTTCCCTTTTGGAATGCAGCCTCTAGATTATCCTGCTGGAGAGAGAGTGCACGTGGAGAAGAACTGGGGCATTCCAGCCTAGATAGTAGCTGAATTCATCACATGAATGATCTAGCTAACGCTGCATGGGGCAGAATAACTGTCCAGTCAATTCTTGGGATCATGGCAATAAATCAATTTTGTTCCAAGCCACTAAGTTTTGGAGTGGCCAGTTACACAGCAATGGGTAACTGACATAGCAATCACCAATTTCAAGCACTAGAGACATGGTCAGGTTACTACAGAAGATAAAGATTTATCAAAAGGATGGCGGAGGCGGAGAAGGAAACTGAAAAACTGCTTGGTAGGGCTTCAAAGAATTAGAACTTCATTGGTCACCTCTTAGAATTCAATGACACAGTTACTCAAATGATGGAGTAACCATTCTGGTGACAGTCCTTCTGTCATCACTTTAGAATTAAGCACCTTTGAGACTGTGAACAAGGAGGTCAGAAGACACAGGCTCTGGAGTTGCTTTCTTGCATTCAAATCCCACCTCTGCCCCCAAGTGACAAAGTAGAGTGAGGACTTCTAGAAATTACGTATATTTTTAAATGTACATTTTCCCCAGGAAATTGTTCAAGTGAGACCAGGAATGAGAAGAAATCATGAGTAATGCTTGGAAATTTAGGGCTCAGATGTAAACTTAATAGATGAAAGTGCTTGTCTGGTTACCCGTAAGTTATCTCCCTGAATAAAATAGTACTTGGTTGTGAATTAGGCACCTAAGGTCTTAGGTCCTGTGACCTTGATTTGGTTTTCTGTATTTGCTGCTGATATAAACACACACACACACACACACACACACACACACACACAGACACACACACACACACACACACACACACACAGAGGCACACACACAGAGGTCAGTTATCCAGATTATAGATGGGGGTGAGGATGAATAAAAAAGAGTATGGATGTCTCAGTGTGGCAAAGGATGGAGTTGAATGTTCATAAAATGAACTCTCCCAGGCCCTTAAATGCTCAAAAGTTTTATAAACCATGAAATAACATACATTTACCCATTAATCAGATCTATAAAGCCAATAAGACCTAAATTAACCAATTAATTTAAAGTGATGATGTTTTGCCTAAAGTGAGTTACTGCTAGCCTTATGAATATGGCACTGGTGATTACTGACATTCCTATGCTACCAAGTGCCAAGTAGTCAAGCCATGAGCCCACCATTTTTGGTATTCAAGGTTCTGTGACACTCTCCTTTGCACAGTTCTCCCTCACCTCATTTGGCTATCACTTGGGATGCATTAAGTTCTTATCTGTTTCAGTCCAAGATAAAGTGGGCTAGTTAGCACCAACTCTAGACACAAATATAGGCACTAAAATGATCATGAATATACTTATTTTTAAGGTTATCAATGAAATTAACATCCCAATTTGAGAAAGATTACTATCAGTTAAATAGCACTGGGGTGGCAGAAAGGAGACCTGGGTTCAAATCATATATTTGACACTAATCACAATGTAACTTGACTAGGACTCAGCTATTTCAATTTGGGAAAAGGAAAAATCTAAGAGTAATAAAAGGACTTTTGGTAGAGATCATAAAGTAATGCTTTGTCCTAGTGGAATCTCAGCAGTGTGGCAGAGACAAGGAAAACTTTTTGTGGCCAGGGGGCCTTTCTAGTGTCTCTCCTGCAATGTCTGGCTTTTAATTCCTCCTAGACTTAAGGCTCATCCTCATCTCTCGCTCTTTGGTTTAATTTTCCTTCCCTTAATTTTAATTCTATTAAACTATTTCTCCTAAAAATTAGGCATATAGTAGTAGTATTTTCATGGTTTTCTTAAATTATACTGTCTAATTGCAAAATATGTCCATTTGTGAGGAAAGAAACAACTCTTCTATTATAGCTCCCAAATGTTCATCAGGTTTTCAGGAAATAAAATTTCTTTCAGTCTTGGGAAAGGTTTTGGATTAAGATTATTTTTCAAATCCGAGGAGGGTAAAAATTGGAAAACTCATGCATTCTGTAGTTTGGGGGATGAATATAAGGTTCTAATATACGGCAGAGTTAGGAAAAGATCAAATTCCCCTAACAGTTTTATTTTCCTTTGTTTTGTAGAAACCTGTAGCTATAGCATCCATGGCAAACCCAAAGAGAAGAATTGCAGGGTCTTCACAATGCTTCTCCCTGCACTTGGCACAGGTAGTTGGGAAACAAATTTCCCACTTCTAGCCAGGCACTTCTTGGAATGGGTGCAGGATCATCTATGGGCGCAGCTGCTGCTATACTTGAGGGGTCCCAGAACCCAGACACAGCTCTCTGAGCAGCCAAATGGGTATCTTCCCAAACCACTACCACCTCATTCACTTTTTTTTCAGCCTAAAATATTAAAATTAGCCCAAAGTGTTTTTAAAATATAATTACACCCTTTGGAATCTGGGCTTTGGAAAACTGTTATTTTTCCATTAAATAAACCAATATCTGGAATACGTACATACATACATACATATGTAATGTATATATTAAAAATATGCTTGGAAAACACACTTTACTATAACATACAGCTTAGTAGGAAAAATAGAGAAATTCACAGTTCACACTTTAATTTTTTTTAAAGATTTTCAGAAAATACCTAGCAAGCTGTTGTCTGTTCAGTGATGCATACACTTGAGTGTGAAGCCAATCTTATCACTCGTCTTACTAGTAACCTTATGGGTGTGGGGAGAGATGAAAATGATTGCCACTTTTGTATCCTCATACTGTACATTCTTTAAAGGTGGGTCTAGTAATGTTCTCTGTTCTACACAGAAGTAATAAATACTGTCTTTAAGAAATGGTGATTATGATGCTCCCTCGCCAAAAAAGTAACAAAGGTATTTTAAATTGTATTTTTATCATGATAGGGAGATTTCAAATAATTTAGCTAATTTTAACTAATAACTACTGAGAATTAACATTATTATTTAATGCGATCGGTACTTGAATAGAACATAAATCAGAGTAAGCACTAAGGAAGATGTAGAACAGATAAGGCTTAGAGATGTGTAATTCTCAAGGATTGAAAAGGGAGAACCCAAAGGAAATTAAGTGCTGGTTTTCTCAAATAAGGAATTAGATTTCCTTATTTCTTAAAATTACCCTGCAAGCCATCTATCTTATGACATATGTATGTTCTTATAATATTCCAAAATCTACAATATAAGTTATATGCATTTTTCTGCATTAAGACATTATTTTATTTCTAGTTTCTCTTTCCTTGACCATCAAAATAAATGGTTACTTTCTCTTGTTTTCATAGATTATTTGAGAAAGTGAAATATATTTTAAATGTTTATCTATTATAAGTACTCTATCAACTTGTTCACTTTAATAAAGGCACTTAGCATTGTGGTTGCATTTGAGAAATATATAAGCACAATAAAACTTCACTTAATATGCTCTAGCATTTCTTCAATAAACATTATGAGGTCAAATTCCTGTGTAATTTAACAGTTGCTAGTAGCAGCACCCTGTGATACTAGTTGAAAATAGCTACTCTGAAACATGAAGCACAGGCAGAGAAATTATACCGTGGGTTTGCACATTTCCCAGGGTTCTGTCCATTGAACCAACTGGTGCAGAAGCATGAACCTGAGAAAGAGCAGTATGAGCAAGCCCAGATGTTGAGCTATTTTAGCTGTTTCTCTCTCCCCCTCCTCTGTTCTTCCCCTCGGGTCACTTGAAAACACAAATAAAAGTGACTAGCGTTTTAAAATGCCAAATAAAGTGGAAAATTATATAAAACAGTAGTCTCCAAAATAGAATGCAAGAAAAATGATTGGAACTTCTACCTATAGGCACTTATTATTTTGTTATTACTTTTCATTATTTTCATCTAAAAATAAAAATAAATTCTGCTCAACATTTAACAAATGAATGGACACCAATGCTCTCAATGATCTGTATGGCCAATGACCACCTGTACGGTGCACTTGAATCCTGATGAAAGAAATGTGTACACAGACAGACATCATTTCAATAGATGTTGCAGCTATTCTGACTAGCTGATACCCTGGATTTAGCCCTATTCCTTCGCTGATTTAGAGCAAGAAAAGATGAGGATACAGAGGGTTGAGCCACATTCAGGAGGAGCCACATGCCCTCTGTAGGTACCGACCATCCAGAGGAAGGATTTCTGAACCTCTAAGCGTCTTCCACCTTGGGGACAGTATTGAATGGTTGGGAAGCTGGACCTCTGGGGCCACTGTGATATTTTCATTTTTGTCCATGGACCATTTGAATAGGTTTCCTTCCTTTCTTCTCTCCCTCCCTCCTTTCTTTCTTTCTTTCTTTCTTTCTTCCTTCCATCTTTTTTTTTTTGGCCAATATTAGAGTCCTTAATTTAGTTAAACTATGTCTGGGGAAAAATGAAACCTGCCCACATAAGTCACATAAGTTATTCTCTCACGCTGTTTTAACATGCTTCTATCATGAGTTGTCACACAGCAGTGTCTATAACTAAGAAAAGATGCTAATGGATTATGAATATTGTTGGCATTATAATGACATTAACTAAATATAGTTTTATATAGAGACTCTGAAGTTTTCCAATGACTGGTCCATCAGTAAAAACAGTCTTTGAGAATGAATACCTCGAAATATATATTTATATACATTTAAAAATATCAATGTAATATATATTTTATATAATTTATATATATCTTTATATATGATACATATAAATGTATACTTATGAAGTGCCTAAATATTTCTTAAATAATTTATAAATATAGATTAAATTATACATTATATTTACTATACTATATATTTACTTACATGCCACTATACTAATAAATTATGCATTTTATAAAACAAAGTTTTTAAAAGTAGAGTAAATAAACAATATTATTAAAGTTTTTCATTTTATTATATTCATTAATGGCAATTCAACCTTTTACTCTCTCATATAATGAATACACTCTCCCCCTAATATTCTGAATATATCAGTTAGGATCTAAGCATGAAACTAGAGGCCTATCTAAGGATTTTTTTTTTTTTTTTTGGAAAAGGAATTTAGTACTAGGGGTTGCTTACACAGGAAATAGAAGAGCTAAGAAACTAAGCAAGAGATGGTGTGGAGGTAGCTCAGAGATGAGCAAGTGCAGGATACCTGGAGAAGAGGGGACCAGGGGCCAGACTTGCCTGGCAGAAGCTGACCGGGAGACATAACCACTGCTAGGGGCACTGCATAGACAAGAGAAGCTAGAAGAAATGCCCCGGCCTCTTCCCGCCTTCTGGTCTGCAGTGTGTGGCCAGAGCCTCCCATGGGCAAACCTAGCCTCAGGCAGATGTCTGGAAGCACATCCCACAGGGGTAGCTCTAGCTGCGATACAGAGTAGATCAGGGCAAAGTGTGAGGATGGAAACAAGACAAACCCACCCAGTTCCTGTGCACAGAACTTCTCACAGTCCTCTAAATAGTCCTTGTTTTTTCTTATCTCTACATATTGGCACATTTCCATTCATCTGCCAGGATTGCCTTTCCTTGCTTTGCCTATCAACCTCCTGAATGTCCTTCAAGAACCAAGTTATTTCACAAACATTCACGGAAGTACTATCACAGGCAATGCACTGAGTGCTGGGTTATCAGAACTTTCAATTTCTTTTGGAAATTAGTCTATTTCCCAAACTTTTCTAAAAATTCAATATATATTGAGTTAGCATAGTCTGGTAGTTCTGAGTAAGGATTCAGGATCCAAACTATCTGGGTCAGACCCTGGCTCTGCCCCCTACCAGCTGTACAATCATGCCTCAGTTTCTCATCTCTAAACTGGGAAGGATAATAATATGTACCTTGTAGGATTATCGGATGGATGAAATGAGTTAATATTTTATAGCACTTACAACAGTTTCTTACACAGTTTCTTTATCTGTGTTTGTTAAACTAAATATATGCATACTGAGTCACTCCTTTTTCTGGGCTTCCACAGCCTTCCATCCATATTTCCATTATAGAATTCATTATACTGAGCTATAATCTGCACATCTGTCACTTCTGGTAGAATATGAGCTCATGCTAGGGAGTCCCTGATTAACCATCTTTGTATTCCCAATGCAAAGAATATAATAGATGCTCAATAAGTGTTTGTTTAATTAATTAATCACCTTATCTAAACCTCCCCTGTGTCACAAATCATGAAATGCAGTGTTGAGTGCCAAAGGAAAGATATTTTTTTTTGTTTTTGGGGTTTTGTTTTTTTTTTTTTTGCGGTACGCAGGCCTCTCACTCTTGTGGCCTCTCCCGTTGCAGAGCACAGGCTCTGGACGCACAGGCTCAGCGGCCATGGCTCACGGGCCTAGCCTCTCCGTGGCACGTGGGATCTTCCCAGACCGGGGCACGAACCCGTGTCCCCTGCATCGTCAGGCGGACTCTCAACCACTGCGCTACCAGGGAAGCCCAGGAAAGATATATTTTTAAGAGTTCAGAGAAAAGAGGGATTAGTCTACTGGACTTGACGTTCACGGAGGAAGTGGCATCTAAGCTTTTTTAAATTGGCTAGGGTTAGACACGTGCAGCTAATCAGAAGAGCTGAGGGACTACATGAGCAAAGGCCTGGAAGTGGGAAAGCATGGGGGCGTGTGCGGAAGCAAGGAGAGAAAGGAGCACAAGTAGAGAGGATTCAAATGGTAGATGGGACTAAAATTGCGAAAGGCTTGTAGGAAGATCCACTTTATACTGTAGGCCAAAGGCTCTCCATCTCTGTTTCACTGTGATACCCTGCAGTGTAAACCCTGACAGTTTTTTGGTTTTGGTTTTCTTTTTCTTATAATGCAAGTGCCCGACTTAAGCTTTGACTACCAAGACACCCACTTCAAAGAGGCACCCACTTCAAGAGGGCTATCTTGAAGAAGCACATTGGCAGCCACGCAACTAGATAAAGAGTGAGGCTGCCTCCCCCGTCTGAGTCTCCTTTGTTTCAGAGATCTTGGCTGATTTTGATAACTGACCATTTCAGCCACAAATTTTTTTCTCGTCCATGCCTTAAATTACCAATCTTAGGTTTCAAATTCACCAATAAAGAGTGAACCCGAAAAACCATCGGCCCACCCTCAACCCCAATAAAAGCAAAACCCCAGGCCTGTGCACTCACTCTCTCTCTCCCCGCAACCTCACTGTGTGGCCCCAGGTGTACTGTGTAATTTCCAGGTTCTGTAAATAATAAAGTTGTTTTTTGCAAAGTTTCCTGATGATTATTGCTGAAGGGCATCTTGCAATCATAATAAGAACCACAAGAGCTAGTCCAACCACAACATTGGTTATTGATATGCTTATCAATACCCTTTATAGCATACCCTTAATAGGTAAAAATTACAAAGCATACCCTTAATAGGTATACCTGTTAATAGGTAAAGCAAAGCATACCCTTAATAGGTAAAAATTACACCTTTATCACTCACCTAAACTTACTCAAGATTAAGTATGGTCCCAGTACTTCCCTGGCAGTCCAGTGGTTAAGACTGCGCTTCCACTGCAGGGGGCACAGGTTCGATAGGTCCCTGCCGGGGGCACCCTGGTCGGGTGAATGAACAACCTGCAAACCATGCAGGGCAGCCAAAAAAAAAAAAATTAAGGATGGTTCCTTTCTTACCATTCAAGAAGGCACATCTATCTCTCTATCCATCTGTCCATCTATCGCTCTATCTCTCTGTCATGTATAACCTGAACTGTTTTTAGTATCAAATGTACAGATGTCCCAAATTATTCTATGCTTAAAATAGTTACTTCAGGTAATGGGAAACAACTGGAAAAATGAGTATGTTTAGGTTAATCTTCAGGGAGACTATTGTAACAAAAATTGTTGATGACAGTGTCTGGGGTAGTATCAGGTAGGCAAATTCTCCAAAATGATAGATGAAGAAAGAAAATCAAACTGGAGAATAAAACGCATGGCCAAAGTTCTTAATTCAATACGTATAAAAGCAGTATTCTGTACCTCATTCCAGCTAGAGAATTCATTCTAAAATCCGAGAATTAAGACTCTTCTGTAAGCGGCTTTGTTTTTCTTCTTTTACACGCGTGGTGCACTGCAAAGCTCCGGAGAGCTGTCATTCGGCTCTGACCTACTTTGAAGCACGTTTCATTTTTGGCTGGGAGCTGTGAGAATGTATACTTCCTCAGGATACTTAGAAATGCCCATCTTTGGGCATTTCTTTGGGAAACACGGAATCGTGTTTCCCACAGAGGGACTCGATGGTGAATTGGTCTCAAATAGTCTAAATCCTTTGTCTTATGTGATGAAGTTGTTCTTATTGTTCGGTTTGGTGGTGAGTAGTTTCAGGGATCTCTAGGTGAGGTACAATCCACCTTTTGGTCCAAGTTACCTTTCTGCCCTTTTACAAAATTCATACATCTCTCTGTCCCTCTGCCTCATTTATGGAACTTCTTTTCTCTATCTAGCAAGTGAAACTTTGTGACCTCCCCTGGCTGTGTTATCAGCATCTCTGTATGAATTGGTCAGCAGGATGGAGATATTTTCAGAACTATTTGGCCGGCATCTATAGTCAATCTGAGTACCAATCACCTCAAACCTCACACATAAGTCCCTTGATACTAGAAAAGAATGTTTTTCTGCATTTTATGCTTCCTGATTGTGCTTGGTTTTTGCTTATTTGTTTTCTTGAACTTAAGCTGAGAAATTTTAATAGCTTCTTTGCTCTACAAAAGGGTTTTATTCATACAAAGAGCTATGTAGAATTCCATTACGTTGTAGTTCATCAGTTAGTGTAGGCACTTTCTTTGCACTCTGATCTCAATGTCTACTTGCTTTCGTGGAAGGGAATGTGGTCCAGGATAATCTGGTGGCCAGGCTCCAATATGGCTCCCAATGAGTGTTTATTGGGACTCCTGGTAATTATGCCTTTATGTGGTCCCCTTCCACATTGAATAACATCAAATATCATGAACATAATGGAGTGTGCCTTCTGGGATTATGTCACAAAGGATAGTATAGCTTCCACCTTGCTTTCTTGGAAATCATTCGCTTTGGCGAATGCCAGTCATGCTGTGAAGACACTTAATCAACCCTACTGAGAGGTCCACATGATGAGGAAGTAAGGCCTCCTGCCAACAGCTGGCACCAGCCATGTGAGTCAGCCATCTTGAAAGTGGATTCTCCAGTTGTAGTCAAACCTTCAGATGACTGCAATCTCATTTGATACCTTGACTACAAACTCATGAGAGCAGAACCACACAGCTAAGCCACTTCTGATTTCCTGATCCTTCACAATAACTGCATGAGACAGTAAGTGTTTCTAGCCCACAGAAACCGTTAGATAATTTTTTATTGTTGCTTCAAGTCTCTAAGCTTCAGGGTAATTTGCTTGGTATAAGGAGGGGAGCTTCTGTTCTTAACTCCAGCAGTTTTACCCCTCAAGTATCTACATTTAAAAAATTTCTCCACTGTAAGAACAAATTTTCTCCCCAAAGCCTTTCTGCTTTACGTGTGAAAATGTTATTCCTCCTATTACCATGCTTTTGACCATTACAAAGTATATAATGTTAACTGACAGTAATTGGTACCCATGCCCCACACTTCTCTTAGTTACTAAGTTCTACTCTAACCTCTGTGAGGGGTGAGGAGGTAATTGATATGGAGGAAATGTAATCTCAGCCTGCTGCAGAGGAAAAGCAGTACACACAATATGTTACTGCAAAGTTGATTTTTTTCCTGGGAAAAAGAAAATTTCTTCTAGAGACCATTTTTGGTCTTATCCACTACGCCATCAACACATGGATACCATATGTCTTATATTATCTTCACAACTTTCACTGTAATTAATGGATTGAGAGCTAAGAATCTGGGGTTCAAGTTTTAATTGTGCTGCTTTGTAGTCTGTGATTGAACAAAGTAATTTTTCTAGTCCTTAGTTTTCTTGTCTGTGAAATGAAACCATTAAAGTCCATTTGTTCATTCAGCCCAAATCTACATGTTTTGTTTATTTGTTTGTTTATTTATTTATTTATGGCTGCACACTCTGCAGCTTGTGGGATCTTAGTTCCCAGCCCAGGGATCGAACGCAGGTCCCCAGCAGTGGAAGCACGGAGTGCTAACCACTGGACCGCCAGGGAATTCCCAGTCTACATGTTTATTTTACATCTTTTATATGCCAGGTCCTGCACCAAAGATGAATAAGACAGGCTTGATTTCTGCCTTCTTGGACTTTACAACTTACATTTGACATCACATAATTTCATTTTTGGGATAAGTTCAGGCTGGGAAAGGATCTACAAAAGGAGGCAAGTCAATACGTATTTTTTAGCATCTATGATATTAATTATGAGGTGCTGATTCTCTAGAACCGTAATCAAATGCCCCCAAATTAATAATGCTAGATCATATGTAGCTCTTTATACTTTGCAAGGCACTTTCTAATTATCATATGTGAGCCTCTCAAAAGCGATTTGTGGGCTTCCCCGGTGGCGCAGTGGTTGAGAGGCCGCCTGCCGATGCAGGCGACGCGGGTTCGTGCCATGGTCCGGGAGGATCCCACATGCTGCGGAGCGGCTGTTCCCGTGAGCCATGGCCGCTGAGCCTGCGCATCCGGAGCCTGTGCTCCGCAACGGAAGAGGCCACAACAGTGAGAGGCCCGTGTACCGCAAAAAAAAAAAAAAAAGCGATTTGTGATTGCTAGGTTATTACCTGGATTATCCACCCATGCTCCTCTAACTCTGCCTTTGCTTATATTAGATTTCCCTGCTGGGATATTCTTAAATGCATTTCTCCAGAGCATTTATCCCTCCTGTAATTAAATAGCGAACCAGGGAATTTATTAAAGTCTGTTTCCCATTCTAGATTGAACCGTAATCTAGCTCATTGCTCTATCCTAGTATCTAGAACAGAGAAGGTACTCAGTATTTATGTATTGTGAATAAATTTATTTTCAATTTTTTAATGTTTATAGAGGAAGAACCTGAGTCAGAGAGGTTAAATGACTTGCCTAAGGTCATACACTGAATTGCATAAGCACCAGATTTAGGCCTACACCTACAGGGACGATTTCAATGCTACTTGGGTTAGACAGGATGTTTATTTACATCATTGGTCCTATGCCTCCTACCTTGATTCTTTTTTGTTTTTTTAAGACTTTAATTTTTTTAGAGAAGTTTTAGGTTTACAGCAAAATTGAGAGGAAAGTCCAGATATTTCCCATATACCCCCTTCCCTAGACATGCATAGCCTCCTCAATCATCAATATCCCCTACCAAAGTGGTACATTTGTTACAATTGATGAACCTACATTGGCACATCATAATCACCCCAAGACCATCGTTTACATTATGGTTCACTATTCTTTGATTCTTTTTTGTTTTGGGTCACAGCTACAGCAGGGATAACAGCACACTCTGACCGAGGTGTTAAGAGGAAGACAAGAAATAACCAGGTACATAATCCCTATTGTTCAGGGGTCTTGCTCACATGGTGGACTCTCTCAGTAAAAGAAATTTTGCTAGTGAGAAGAAAAAAAAAATTGAACCCAAATTTTAAATTTTCAAGTGGAAGCATTTTTAATATTAAATGTAAATTAACTTAGCAGATAATTAATTCCTTTGAAAATTAACTGTATTAAACTTAAATTTCTTTTAAAAATATTTATTAGAAAATGTGAAACATGGGAGAAGTTTGCCTTTATGTCTTGTATCTCTTACTATTTTCCCTTCCCCAATTACAGAATCATAATGAGTGGATTTGTCCAAATGGAAAATGTGTCTGTATAATAATAAAATTATGTTTCTCTTTCCGCCTTCAAAAGCTGTCTTCTTTGTTTAGAAAATTGTAGTATTTGCTCACTTGCATTTTGTGTTTTTGCTCAAGTGTCAATTTCCCTGGAAAGTCTAACTCTATTAAAATATATTTGCCTGTGGCCGTGCTGTCTTTAAATTTTCCGTAATTTGCATGCACTTCATATCTCAATGCAAAGCCTAAAATGTCTGACACAAGGTCTATACAGAACAATACTTTTGATTGACAGGAAGGTTTATTATTCATTGATATGACACCACATTTATGTATAACAATGACTTTTTGACTGACAACTAAGCAATGATAGAATTCTGGACACCTTCTAGAACCAATTTTTTTATAAGACAAACTAAAATATCCAGATAATTGGCTGAATTTTTCAGTTTTCTCCAATTGCTTAGCATTGAGTATGGGAAGACACAATGAGCTAGTGTCTCATTCTTTGCCTTTTCCAGTGGTGAAAGATATTTTGTCCCAGTAGAACATCACATGGTTCCACTTCTTTTTTTTTTTTTTTAATGATTTTCTGTGTTAAAAGTTGGCAACTCTGATAGTAAATGAATTGACTTTTTAAAAGAGGCATGCTTACAACTGATCTGTGGAATATTTTCAAGAACCTGCTGGTAAGAAGAGAAAAATCTTTGGAGATTCTGCATTTTGGTCTTATGAGAAGGCTCGTTCAGGAGGCGCGGTCCACATCAGTACACACCAATGCCAATCAATGAACTGGTCTTTCTAGAACATCTAACATACAGCCAGCATTCAACACAAGAAGGACTTAGGCAGTGCCACCAGGCAATACATAATGAAGGGTTAAAGAATGCAATAGTCTCTAAGAATCCAGAAAAAGGCAAAGCCAGAGTGGGCTGGGAAATATGGTGGCCTGCACTGTAAGAGACTCTGTGCCACCTCAACTCTTATGCTAACCAGGTGGATGACCTCAGGCAAGTTGCTTAACAGCTTCATGTCTCAGTTTCCTCATCTTTAGTATGAGCTGGAGTGATCTCCCAGCTCTATTGTTCTGCGACTATATAAGACAAGCTTCACAGACAAAGCAAGGGCTGAACTAAGCCTGGACAGCAGATGTTTAAGCCAACACTCATAACTATAACACCATGGTGGGCGTGAATGGGCGAGTGAGGATGCCCGTGTCAGGAAGAGACCCTACATAAATCCAAAGACTCCGCCATAAAAGTGACCCTGCTCTTCCCCAAGTCAGCATCTAATGTAGCTCAACGAAAAAGCAGAATAGTAACCCTACAATAATAGAATGCTTGATCATTCTCCCAAATAAATATACAATGCAAAAAAATGTTTTGGGCACTGGTCATCATCATGGTGAAATGATTTGGAGCCTCTGTGTGACGCCATAGCACTGGATTGTAACCACCAGACTGGGGCATCTCACCCAGTCACTCCTCTAGGAAACAGCTGCAAATAATGGGTTTATACTGCAGGCATAATTTGTTGTTTTCTCAATTCTACAAGTTCCCTGAGTACATTTTCCTATGTTCTTTATGGGAAGGAAGTATGGTGGCCAACTCTGTAACAGTTTTGGAAATAATGAAGTGGGCATTAGTTTGGGCTCTGGCCTTCAGAACATCTGGGAAGGATAAAAGATTCTACACTAACTGGTGGAAAAGAGCAGTCCTTTGCCCACATTAGGACGTAAGCAATAGAATTTTTTTTTAATAAATTTATTTTTTGTTTATTTATTTTTGGCTGCGTTGGGTCTTCATTGTAGCGCGCGGGCTTTCTCTAGTTGCGGCGAGCAGGGGCTACTCGTCATTGCGTGCACGGGCTTACCGTTGCGGTGGCTTCTCTTGTTGCAGAGCACGGGCTGTAGGCACGCAGGCTCAGTAGTTGTGGCGCACGGGCTTAGTTGCTCCGCAGCATGTGGGATCTTCCCGGACCAGGGCTCGAACCCGTGTCCCCTGCATTGGCAGGCGGATTCTTAACCACCGCGCCACCAGGGAAGCCCAATGGAAGATTTTGACACTCTTACAAAAGTGACAACTCTGTTCTTGTTTTTTTTCATGTTGCCTCTTCTTACACCTTTGATACCTATAAACTTAGACCCAGATACTATGCTTTTACCAACAGTGGTCCAGTGAGCTAGAAACAGGCACAACCAAGCAATTAGTGTGCAGTAGTTATTTATAACGCACAACTTGTTTTCCTTTTGCCAAATAAAAGCTGCTTTAGAATAATTCTGCATTATTCTATTTGGAAACATTAGGCTCCCATCTCACTGTGGTTATTGGCACTCAAAGTTCATCTTCAATAGTAATTAACAAAGAAAGTGACTTTGGCCTTTTTTTCTCAAGAGAAACTAAGTCCAGTATTATATTCCAAGAAAAGATGATGTAAAACAGATTCCATTTTATGTATCAAGGAAATGGATGGGATGAATAGATGAATATCTCAGGTAAAAGTCATGATGTTCAAGGCTATTTCTATAGACTAGGGAGTAAAATATAAATAATTACCACACATTTTATTGTTTTTTCCCATGGGTTCTAATCAACATAGTTTGGGAAATGCTGGGTTTGTTTTTTTGTTTTTTGCATCTGCATCATGGAAAAAAAAAACATTTGACAACGCTGAAGTTAAAGATTCTCTATATAAATATATATGTCCTTCAAGAGCATGGGCTGAAATTTCCCCAAATCTGGAAGTTCATATTTAGCAGAGACAAAACGAACTTAGCACTTCAGAAATATCTGCTGCCATTGTCTACTAACGTAAATTAAACAACTGCAAGGAAAATAATAACATTCTACAAACCTAAATTTCTACAACTGGCACCATGGGAGCCCTTGGGAGTGCAGTGGCAGAGCACCTGCGCCACTGCGGGCTGAGGGCCCCAGGCAGCAGAGGTGTGGGTGTGCGGCAGCCAGCAAGCACAGACCAGCTCAGACACCCATGAGAGCCCTTCCAGAAATACTTCACAGAGGAACCTTGCCAGGTGCTGGCTCCTGCATGACCAGGTTTGTTGTGGTGGTTTCGGGTTTGTTTTTTTTTTTTTTTTTTGGCAGTGTGGGGTAGAGGTGGGTATCAAATGTCCAAACAGCAAAATTTGAGTATACATTCTAAGAAAACCTAATCTGCTTACACAGGCTGCCGAACTCTGGGACAGTAAAATAACACTAATGAACCTTAGAATATCTTCCTAGGCTGGAGGGACTCCAATCGGCAAAAGCGGTCCTTTCAAGATAGAAGGGCAGAAGAAATCAGTTTGAAGACACACATTACTGGGAAGGCACATTTTTGAACTGTGAAGGATGCTACTTTCATTGAAACTGTGGGGTCTTTTAAAAAGTATATTTGGAAATATGATCTCATGCTCATGTTAGACACATGGAGAGAAGCAAGTAGGAAGAAGGATGTGGCTCAAACAACTTGGGACTGGAAATCATCTTCAATTTACGTAAGGGGAATCCACCCATAAATTCCACCGATGGGTTGCTGCTGAAGGAAGCGGAAATGAAGCTCACAGTAGTATGGGCCTTGGGAAATCCTAGGAGTATTCCCTGTCTGCGCTTCCATGCAAACAGCCTTTCCTGATTGCCAGGCAACACAGTGGGCAACCTCCACACTGCCTTCCAATCAGGGACCGAAAGCTCTTCAGGACCAGTGTTGTACATCATTCCGTCTTCTCCTTCAGCACCGTGTCTTTGTGCTTCAAAGAGGCTTAATACCTACTTACGGGACCAAGAGAAAAAGAAAATGGCACTATCCCGCTCGCTTTCAAGTTGTTTTATCTCTCAATCCTAAACTTTTCACTGTAAAACAATCTCTGTAACATTTTTGTTCTTCCTAATTTGCATACGAAGTAAGACTATATATTATTCTTTTCCCATTTTTCCTTCTCCCCTCGTCCACCCTCATTAGTTTTAAATTAAGAATGACCCTATAGGGAAATGCCTTCATCTTGCTGTCTTTCATTGCTCTGTTTGTATTCTCAACTTAATAACTCAGTTCTTTGGTGTCTATGTATTCCAGTGAAATATCCTGGTTATTTCACAAACACACAAACAAATACATAGCCACATGCGTGTACACATGCACACACACACACTTGGAAATTAGTTCTTTTCTTAATGAGGCAAATTAGAATCACATCAAATTTCAACTCACATATATGCTTATAAAATTTTTAAAATGGATATAAATCATTCTGAGTTCAAAATGGAGAAAATGGTCGAAATGATGGAAACATATAGCTCCCAGAGGCTGAAATATTGTGATAATAATTTTCATAATTCAAATGAATTCATAATTGTTAGACATCAACAGGGAAAATTTACAATTGGCTCAACTAAACCAAAAAATCAGTAGCAATCAGTGTAGGAAAATGTACCCTCATATCTGAGGTAAATTAATTTTGTTACTGAAATGTCATTATGTTGTCACATTTCCACTCATCACTTATTCAAAGATATCCATTTTTCATTCCTAATGTTTCATTGCTAAGATGATTGAACTTTGCAGTTTTTATCTCAAGCTTATATTACTTAAAAATCTCTGTGTGCATTATTACAATGAAAGGGCAAAGGTAGAAATGGGACTTATTTAGCTCTCATGGTTTATGATTGCATTGAAGCTCACAATTGATTATAGCTTTCTAACCTCTCTTTTCCTACTCATTACCCTCTTCAGTTTATAACAGTATTTCCAGCCATTAGACTATCTTTATTTAGAAGGCACAAAAGGAAAGACCAAGAAGAATTTGAAAAATAATATATTTTTTTGTTTTGATGTTTCAATTTAATGCAGGTTTGAAAATGCTGAACTAAGGTATACTAAATATTCATTAGGCAGTTTAGCTTTTACTAAGTTCTAAATGAAAATGACCCAGCAAAATCAAATTGAAATTTCATAGAGTACTTTTCAAGTATGGTTCTAAAACATGCATTAAACAAAATGCATTCATTTGAATGCAAGTCTCTCTCTTTCTCTAGAATACATACACACCCTAGGGTCTATTATGCTTTCAGTTCAAGGCCTCCAAAATGTGTGTGGTGTGGATCAAATAAATAGTTCAACAGCTTTCATAAGCAAACAATCTCATGGTCTGGTATACCTACAAACCTCTTGTGCTATTTCTTTATGCTTCCCCACCTATAAAGGTTAATGCAGATTTCACTTGAATTCAAGCAAAATATCCTGCATTATTTTCTACATAGTTAAATCTGTTCAGAAAGAGCCCAACAGAATTTGTCCATGTGAATCCAACAGCCCTTTATGGACTTGTAGAAGCATAGTAAATGTGCTCACTTTTAGAACTCAGACTTGCCACTGGCCAGCCCTGGAATCATAGTACTTAGAGCAGGCGGGACTTTAGAAATCACGTAGCCCAACCCTCCCATTAAAAAGAATGTAGAATTTAGCATACATTCAAATAGACTATTTTGTCATTTCTTTACCTCACATTCCTTGTCTTGATGCATGCTTTATTTGATATTAATATAAGCACTTTAGCTTTCTTATGCTTACATATTTCATGGTTATATCTTTTTCCATTTTCTTACTTTCAATCTATTTGTGTCTTTATGTTTAAAATGTATCCATTTTAGAGAACCTATAGATGGGTCCTTCTTTTTGAGCCAGTCTGAAAATCTCTGCCTTTTAACTGGAGAGGGTCTATATAAACTTAACGTAATTAGTTTATTTTTATGTTGTCTATTTGCCCATCTCATTTTTTCAAATCTTTTGTTCCCCTTTTCACCTTCTTTTGGTTTAATAAAACATTTTTAAATAAACATTTTATTTTAGAACAATTTTATATTTAGAAAAAAATAAGTGCAAGTCTCTATCTTCCATAATTTATATTTAGAAAAAAAAATTGTGAAGATAATTCAGAGTTCCCATATACTCACATCCAGTTTTCCCTATTACTAGCATCTGTATGTGTTATTAATGAACTGATATTGATACATTATTATTAATTAAAGCCATAGTTTATTCAGATTTCCCTAGTATTTACCTAATATTCTTGTGCTGTTCCAGAATATTATCTAGGACACATTACATTTAGTCAGTCATCATGTATCCTTAAGTTTCTCTCTTGGCTGTGACAGCTTCTAGACTTACCTTGTTTGGCATGACCTTGACATCTTAGAGAAGTACTAGTCAGGCATTTGGTAGAATATTCCTCAGTTGGAATTTGTGTAATGCTCTACACATGGTTAGACTGGGGTATTTTGGAAGGAAGATCACAGAGGTAAACTATCATTTCATCATATGCATCAAGGTTACATTGTATCAATATCAACATGACTTATCACTGTTGATGTTGACCTTGATTACCTGCTTGAGGCAGTGTTTGTCAGTTTTCTCTACTGGAAAGTGCTCCCTTTGCATACTGCACTCTTCGGAAGAAAGTCACTGTGTGCAGCTCACTCTTAAGGAATTAGGAATTATGTTCCACCTTCTTGAAGGCAGGGAGTCTACATAAATTATTTGGATATTTTCTGCTCAAATTTGTTTATTCTCTCCCATTTATTTATTTATTCATTTATATCATTATGAACTCATTGATATTTATCTTATAATTTATAACTCAATACTACTTTATTCTGTTGCTCAAATTGTTCCAGTTTCCGAGCTCTACCATTTGGTTCCTGTGTCTATTTGGCATACCTCCATCATTCTGTGGTTATTTTTGTTTGTTTGTTTGTTTGTTTAAGCATTTCCTTACTCTCTGGTGCTACAAGATGCTCCAAACTCATTTTGTATATTTCCTGCCCCAGTCCTAGGATCAGCCATTTCTCTAAGAAGCCCTGGTTCTTTTTATTAAAGAGTGGTATTAGAAACCAAGATCTGAGTGCTAGGTGTGCTCATTACTACTGGGGTATCATTGTTCTAGGCCCTATCAGCTGATATGGCAAGGAAATATACAACCCAGTATATATTATACATACCTATAATATTTCTTTGTGTAACTATATATATATGTATACACACACTAAGCTAAACATGAGTTGATACGGATGTATCTAACTCTAATCCATTACCACATGGATCATCGTAACCTCTTCCCCTTGCTTTGTGTAACCTCCTACTCCAATAGTGAAAAATCTGGCTCCCACCATTCGTCATTCGGTTACTTAATCGTTCAGTTCCAGTAGACGTATGTAGCAGTATCAGAATTGTTTACCCACACGCTCGGGGGAAATGACTTGATAAACAAGAATATAGTGCTTACGTACAGATTCTTTTGCCTTTTGTCTTACAGACCCTACTCATTTCCAAAGCTACTTAGGTCAGCAAGTTTTTTCCTGTAGTCCCTTCAAGTAAAGATGTTTTAAACATTTGTAATAAAGATATATTGTTTTGTCACATTCTGCATTTTATACGGGGCTCCCACAACCTCCTAAATGATTTTTTTTAATCTGCATATGTTAAAATTTACTCTTTGTGCTGTAAAAATTCTACAGGTTTTGACAAGTGCGTAGTGTCATGGATTTACCATTACAATATTATTCAGAATAGTTTCACTGCCTGCCCTCTGCTTCACCTATTCAGCCCTTCTCCCTCCCCCAAATTCTTGGCAAACACTGATCCTTTAACTGTCTACAGTTTTTCCTTTTCCAGATGCATATAATTGGAACCACACAGTCTCTAGCCTTTTCAGACTGGCTTCTTCATGCAGTAACATGCATTTAAAATTCACTCATGTATTTTTGTGTCTTGATGACTCATTTCTTTTTATCATGGAATAATAATATGTAATATGGACATACCACAGTTTGTATACCATTTTACCTATTGAAGGACATCTGGTTTGCTTCTAGTTTTTGGTAATTATAAATAAAGTTATTATAATCATTCATATGCAGGTTTTTATGTGGACATGTTTTCAGATCAGTTTAGTAAATAAATAGGAGTACAATTACTAAATTGTATGTTTAGCTTTGTAAGAAACTGCCAGGCAGTCTTCCAAAGTGTCTATATAATTTTGCATTCCCACCAGCAAAGAATGAGAGTTCCTTTTGCTCATCCTCAGCAGCAATTGATATTTTCAGGTGCGGGTTATTTTGTTGGTTGGTTGGTTTGTTAGGTTTTTTGCTCTTTTTTTTTTTTAATATCTTTATTGGGGTATAATTGCTTTACAATGGTGTTTTAGTTTCTGCTTTATAGCAAAGTGAATCAGTTATACATATACATATGTTCCCATATCTCTTCCCTCTTGCGTCTCCCTCCCTCCCACCCTCCCTATCCCACCCCTCCAGGTGAGCACCAAGAGCCTTGCATCCACACGGCTCCAAACTCTGGAACTCCACACTCCAGAGGCCCTCCTTTCGACCTGCTGCGTCTCCACTTCCTTGCAGGTCCTAAGCCAGTTTTTTGCTCTTTTAATAGATGTGTAGTAATATCTCCTTGGCGTTTAATTTGTAATTCTTGAATGACAGATAATATTGGGCATGTTTCATTTGCTTATTTGCTGTCTGTACATCTTCTTTGGTGAGGTGTCTGCTCAGATCTTTTGCCCATTTGTCAATTGGGTTTTCTGTTTTCTTTTTGTTGAGTTTAAGAGTTCTTTGTGTATTCTGGGTCCAAGTCCTTTATCAGATAGGTGTTTGCAAATACTTTCTCTCAGATCGTGGTTTGTCTTTTCATTCTCTTGACGGTGTCTTTTGCAGTGCAAAAGTTTTAAAATTTCATAAATTCCAGTCTATCAGTGTTGTCTTTCAGGATTCATGCTATTGATGTTGTATCTAAAAACTCAAACCCAGTTCACCTAGATTTTCTCTTATGTTTTGTTAAAGATGTTTCACAGGTTTTCAGTTTACGTTTAGGCCTATCATCCATTTCAGGTTTATTCTTGTGAAAGTTGTAAAATCTCTGCTGGATTGACTTTTTTGCATATGGACATCCATTTGTTGAAAAGATTATCCTCTTTTCATTGAATTTCTGTGATAGAATAATGTGCCCCCCCACCCCCGCCCGCCAAACGTGTTTTCACATCCTAATCCCCTGGATCTGTGAGTATGTTAGGTAACATGGCAAGGGGGAATTAAAGTTGTTGATAGAATTAAGATTGCTAATCAGATGATCTTGAGATGGAAAGATTATCCTGGATTATCCAGGTGGGTCCAATGTAATTGCAAGGGTCCTTAAAAGTAGAAGAGAGAGGCAGAAGAATCAGAGTCAGAGAAGGAGATGTGATCATGGAAGCAGTGTCAAATTGATGCAATAAGAGAAAGATTTATTGGCTATTTCTGGCTTTGAAGGTGGAGTTGATCCATGAGCCAAGAAATGCAGTACCTCTAGAAGCTGAAACAGGCAAGGAAATGGAGTCGCCCTCTAGAACCCCTTGAAAGGAACTCATCCCTGCAGACAACTTGATTTTAGCCCATTGAGACCCACGTCAGCCATCTGAACTCCAGAAGTACAATATAATAAATCTGTGCTGTGTAGGCCACTAAGTTTTTGGTAATTTGTTACAATAGCAGCAGTAAATGAATACTATTGCCTTTGCTCCTTCATCAAAGATCAGTGACTATATTTCGGTGGGTCTATTTCTGTGCTCTCTATTCTTTTCAATTGACCTATGTGCCTATTATTTCGCGTGTACCATGCTGTCTTGATTACTGTAGCTTTATAGTTAAGTTCTGAAATTGAATAGTGTTCTTCTTACTCTTTTTGTTGTTGTTGTTGGCTATTTTATAGTCTTTTGTCTTCCCATATAAACTTTGGAATAAAGTTGTTGATATCTACAAAATAGTTTGCTAGGATTTTGATTAGAAGTGTATTGAAGATCAAGTTGGAAATACTTAACACTATTGAATCTTCCAGTTCATGAACATGGAAGATATCTCCATTTATTTAAATCTTCTTGAATTTGTTTCATCAGAGTTTTGTGGCTTTCTACATATGGATCCTGAACATAGGTTGTTAGATTTATGCTTAAGCATTTGCTTTTTCTGTTGTTTTTTTGTGCCATTGTAAGTGGGATTTAAAAAATTTTCAAATTCCAATTGTTCTTTGCTAGTATATAGAAATCCATTGACTTTTGTATATTAACCTTGTGTCCTGTAGCCTTGCTATACTCACTTATTACGTCCATGAGGTTTGGGAGTTTTTGTTGTTCTCGTTGTTTTTGGTTTTTGTGTTTTTGGCAAATTTGGGGGATTTTTAACAGAGGCAATCACATTATCTACAGATAAAGACATTTTTTCTTTCTTTCTAATATGTATAACTTTTATATCCTTTTCTTGTGTAATTGAACTAGCTAGATCTTTCAGTACAATGATGAATAGCAGTGGTGACAGAGGATGCTCTTGACTTGTTCCCAATCTTAGAGTGAGAGGATCTAGTTTATTACTATTAAGTATGTTAGCTGTATGGTTTTTGTAGATTTTTTTTTTATTAAATTGAGAAAGTCCTCCTCTATTCCTAGTTTACTGAGAGATATCATCATGCATGGGTGTTGGATTATGTTAAATGCTTTTTCTGCATCAATTGATATAATCATGTCTTTTTTTTTTTTGTCTTTAGCCTTTTGATCTGGTACATTGATTGATTTTCAAATTTTGAACCAGTCTTGCACACCTGGAACATGGTATATGATTCTTTTTATTCATTGTTGAAACTGATATGCTAATATTTTGTTGAGGATTTTTCATCTATGTTCATGAGAGATATTGGTCTGTAGCTTTCCTTTCTTGTAATATATTTGTCTGCTTTTGGTGTTAGGTTAATTCTGGTCTCGTACAATGAGAACAGAATGATTTTAGAACTGTTCCTTCTGCTTCTATTTTTGGAAGAGACTGTGAAGAATTGATACAATTTCACCCTTAAATGTTTGGTAGAATTCACCAAAGAAGACATCTGAGCTTAGTGCTTTTTTTTGGAGGGGGAAGGTTATGAGTTTTATTTTTAAATAGATATTTTTTAAAAAATAGATAATGACTTATTCAGATTATTTATTTCTCTTTGTGTGAATTTTGGTAGTTTGTGTCTTTCAAGGAATTTGTCCATTTCACCTAAGTTATCAAATGTGTAGGCATAGAGTTGTTTGTAGTATTTGTTATCCTTTACATTTCCACAGTATCAATATTGATAACACCTCTTTCATCTAATATTGATAATTTGTCTTCTCTTTTTTGTTTTTAGTCAGCCTGCCTTAGAGGTCTAATAATTTTTTTGATCTTTTCAAATAACCAGTTTTTTATTTCATTTACTGTTTTATATTTTATAACTTCATTGATTTCTGTTCTAATTTTTATTATTTCTTTTCTTCTGCTTGCTTTAGGCTTAAATTTCTATTCTTTCCTAAAGTAGTAGATGGTTGACTTTTCTTAAAAGCCAGCATTAATATTTTAAAATTTTATGTGGAGCATTCAGTATATTTACATTAATTTTAATTTTTTGTATATATAGAATTATTTATACCATCTTATTTTATCTTTCTATCTCTTTCTATGATTTTCTTCTCTCATTTCTTTAGATAGATTATTTTTCTCATTTCATTTTACCCTTACTAGTTTGGATTTCTATTTTCTATTTCCATTTTGTAGTTTTTACTTAAGGAAGTTAAATTTACATACATTTAATTTACATACCTAATGTATTATAGTCTAAAGCTAATGAGTATTTCTATCCTCTTTCTCAACTATTCAAGAACTTAGAGTGCTTTATTCCAGTCTCCTCTCTTATAGTAAATGCTATTATTTTGGGGAATTTTAACTCAACCTTTTTTTTTTTTAATGGTTTTATATATTGTTATATTGTTGTTATCTTATTTTACATAGTTGATATTGATTTACTCACATATTTATTTTTTTCATTGCTCTTTATTTTTTTTTATCTGTAATCACATTTTTTTTTAGCCTGAAAGCATATCTTTTAGAATATTACTTAGTAAAGATCTGTTGGTGGTAAAATCTATCAAGTTGAGAAATTTCTCCTCTGTTACTACTTTATTCCTGATAGGAATAAACCTATCAGGTTTTTCTTTCCTGGAAAACATCTTTTTTTTTTTTTTTGAATGATATTTTGCTGGCAGTGGGAGTGTAGGTTGGCAACTGTTTTCTTTCACTCCATTAAAGATATTCCCCTGCCTTTTGTCTTCCATTTTTGCTATTGAGGAGTCAGATGTCAGTCTAATTCAGGGGTCAGCAAACTATGGCCTGCCTGTCAAATCTGCATTACCACCTGTTTTTTTAAATAAAGTTTTATTGGAACACAGCCATACTTATTCATTTATGAATTTTCTATGACTGCTTCTACTACCATGGCAGAATTGAGTATTTGCAACAGAGACCATACAACCTTCAAAATCTAAAGTATTTACTATCTGTTCCTGTACAAAAAAAGTTCACTGATCCCTGTCTGTTTTGGTTCCATTTAATGTAATCAGTCTTTTAAGATGATATTTCTGCAACTTATAGTGCTCTGTAATTATAGTATGATTTAGCTAGGTATGGACTTTCTATGCTCGGAATTTGTTGTGCTTCTTGAAGGTAAGGATTATTGTTGGTTCTTGGTTCTGACAAAATTTTTGGCAAAATCTTGCTTCTGCTACCTCTTTTCTCCTTTTGAAAAGGCAAATTGTCTCATTCTATGCTCCATATCTGTAATATCAGTCTTGTGTAATTTTCACCTTTCTGTCTCTTCATTCTACATTCCAAATAATCTTTCAGATTCACCTTCCAGTTCACTTATTATTCCTCTAATTTAGTCTGCTATGCAGTTAATACAATCCACTGAATTTTTAATTTAATTATTATAATTCTAATTTCTAGAAGTTCTCTTTATTCTTTTCCAAAACTGCTTGTTCCTTTTTTATATATTCTCTTTTTCCCTGCTCATATTTTCAAGCTACTCTCTTATTTCTTAAACATATTAAGTATGGTTTTTCATAAGCTGTAATTGATAACTCATGTATCTTTATAGTCTTTTTCTGCTATATGTTATCTCATGTAGAACAGTATCTATCAGAATTCTTTGAGACCTTTAATGAAGGTAAATTCCTCCAAAGAGCATCTGTATTTGCTTGTGTCTGGTCTTTGGGGGCATGACTAGCCCAGAACCACCTGAAATCATAGTGTTAACCATCTGAGGATTTTTGGAGGACCGAGCCAATGTAAATTGGCCTATAAGGCCTGGGGATAGGTATTTGGTTAACAATTTTCAAGGAAGAACTTTTTTCCTCTTTCATTAAACAGCTTGGTTTAAAGCAGGCAATTTTCCTTTTATTTTGGGTAGTGTGGGGAGTTGAGGATTCAGGGAAGGAGGAATTTGGTTTGTTTCTAATTCACTCTTAACCTCTTACATAGGAACACTTCTGGGGTCCTGACTTCACTTAGTTTTCAATTGCCTTGTAGTCCTCTTATCAATAAAGAGGTGGGGGGCTTCCCTGGTGGCGCAGTGGTTGAGAGTCCGCCTGCCGATGCAGGGGACGCGGGTTTGTGCCCCGGTCTGGGAAGATCCCACATGCCACGGAGCGGCTGGGCCCGTGAGCCACGGCCGCTGAGCCTGCGCGTCCGGAGCCTGTGCTCTGTCTGCAACAGGAGAGGCCACAACAGTGAGTGGCGCGCGTACTGCAAAAAAAAAAAAAAAAAAAAAAAAAAAAAAAAAACGAGGTGGGAAAAATTATTCAACATTTTTAGTTTTTAGCACAGAGTAAGTTAGGATATCTTGTCTGCAATATTGATGGAAATGAAAGTCTAAATCCTCTTATTTAAATATGAGCATACTCAGGTCAGAAGAAAGCAAGTGACTTGACTGAGATCACACAGTTCTTATTGCCCAGAATAAAAATTTACTGTTCGATTTACTGTTGACACCAAATTCTTTTAAAGAATGTTCTTTACAAGAAAAAAAGTTTTTAAGAAAAAATTTTTAAGGAATCTAGAATTCAGAAAATAATTCCTGGGATAGAAATAAATATCCCTCAATATTCCATAGGGTAATATGTATATGTATAACTGATTCACTTTGTTATAAAGCAGAAACTAACACACCATTGTAAAGCAATTATACTCCAATAAAGATGTAAAAATATATATATATATATATTCCATAGGGTAGATTACTTATTAAATAGATAGTCAAATAAGTGCATTTCAAGCCACAGAAGACTGTCATTTGATTAAAGATTTTAATCAGATTTGCGATCATTTCCACCTCAAATCAGTGTGCCTCGGACAAATGCCTGTGTTTCATTTAAAATTTTCCCAGCTGCCCTACTTCCTAAACACCAAGGGAATCACCAGCTGCTATCCTGGTATTTAAACCCAAATCGCTGGCGTTATCTTTACTTTCAAATCTTCCTTCTTCCACATATACTCATTTATCAACTTTAGCAGCTTCCTTTGGTCTGTCAGTCCCTTGTTGGGGCCTGGTTACTTCCTGATTAGAATATTGTCAGTTTCCTCCCGACTTTCTAGTCTTCTACATCTACCTATAAAGTTTCCAACTTTATATAAAACACATGTACACATACATAAACTGCACAGTCACTACAATTAGTCTATATATTTTGTTTGGGCATCTTTTATATAAATAGAGAAAATCTGCTGGTGATTCCTTTGGAGAAGAGGATTCTAAAATTAGAGGGGATAATAAAAGAGATTTTGCTTTATGTGTGATGTTTTGTTTCACACTTTTTTTAGTACAAAGAAATTTACCTTGTGCTACTTAGGTAATATAAATTATAGTATAAAGAAAATGCTTATTTTTATTGTCATAGCAATGTCTCTAGGCTTCAGCCCTTTATAGTGACTCTTCATCCCTATGTACTTTCGGTTTGTCTACAGTTCCCTCTTTAACATTTAGCCCTTGAATTTTGTGACCTATTTCACGGGTCAGGACTTCCCCCCTATTTTTTCATGCCATCTGCTTTCTGGCTCTTAAGCAGAGAAAAATTCATGCAAGGTTCACACTCTCTGCTCACCTGTCAGGGTGGGAGATTGAACACAACTTTTTAAAAATAGCTTTCGCATTATTCTACTTTCAGAAGTAATTTTCTAAGTGTTCTCTTGACCCTTTCTACACACCTTACCTTTCGTTCTCTATACTTAGTTAATATTTTCCACACTGCACCTTTTCCTCTACCTTGTCTAGAGTCCTAGAACTTTCAACTCTTAATCTTTACCTTGTAACCTTCAAACCCAAATCCTGGCTGTACTGGTGGTTGTCTCTGTTTAACTTTATCCACTTTCAAACAACCATCTGAGTCAAGGAATTGTCCAGAATGAAGCTCAGAAAGAAATAGAAATAGAAAATAGAAAGGTCAGGTTGAGAGATATAGAAGATAGAGTGAGAAAATTCGAAACATAGAGTTGTAAAAGAAGATAGTAGAGACCATTGGGAAGACAAAACATTTGAAGAGACAATGAATGTAAAAGACATAGATCCTCATATTCTAAAAGTACAACAAACATCCAAAAAGTTTAAATAAAAAGAAATACACTTAGATATATTTACATTAGAGAAACTGAAGAAAACCACAGGCAAAGAGAAAGTTTAAATGTAGTCAAAGAGAAAAGACAGTATATCTAATGAAGGATAATCAAATAATCAATAGCTGATTTTTTAATAAGACAAATGTCTTTAAAGTGCTGAGAGAAAAAGACCATTAACCTTGAATTATATACCCAGTGGAAAATTTCCAAAAACAAAATAAAGGCAAACAAAGACTGAATGTTTCATAAACAGAAACTCAGTAAACTACCTTCTGAAGTCGTTTACTAATACTTACTCCAGAAAGAAGGAAAATAATCCCAGGAAGACAGTTTGAGATTCAAGAAGAATTGTCAGCAATAAAAGTGTTTAATTTACAGATAAATAGGAAAACAATCTGTATAAAATGATAATGTAACTGTATTAGTTTTCTATTTCTACCATAACAAATTGCCACAAATATGGCTTTAAAAACCACAAATTTATTATCTTATCATTCTGTAGGTTAGAAGCTGACACACGTCTCACTGGGCTAAAGTCTTGGTGTCTGCAGGACTGCATTCCTTTCCAGAGGCTCTAAGGGGAGATTTTGTTTCCTTGCCATCCCCAGCTTTTAGAGGTTGCCCACATTCTTTGACTCATGTCCCTCTTTCTCCATTTTCTTTTTTTTTTTTTTGGCTGTGTTGGGTCTTCGTTGCTGCAAGCGGGCTTTCCCTATTTGTGGCGAGTGCGGGCTGCTCTTTGTTGAGGTTCACGGGCTTCTCATTGCGGTGGCTTCTCTTGTTGCGGAGCACGGGCTCTAGGTGCATGGGCTTCAGTAGTTGTGGCATGTGGGCTCAGTAGTTGTGGCTCACGGGCTCTAGAACGCAGGCTCAGTAGCTGCTGTCCACGGGCTTAGTTGCTCCACAGCATGTGGGATCTTCCCAGACCAGTGATCGAACCCATGTCCGCTGCATTGGCAGGCGGGTTCTTAACCACTGCACCACCAGGGAAGTCCTCTATCTCCATTTTCAAAGCATCTTTCTGAGTATACTCTGTAGTCACATCTCCCTCTGATCAGAGCCAGGAAAGATTCTCTGCTTTTAAGGATTTATGTGATTGGGCCCAGGATAATCTCCAAATCAATCTCCCCATTTCCAGATCCTTAACCTTAATCACATCTGCAAAGTCCCTTTTGTCATGTAAGGTAACTTATTCATAGATTCTGAGAATTAGGACGTTGACATTTGAAGGGGGCTAATGTACTGCCTACCACAATGCTATCTATTGATAAATTTTGGAGTTCATGCTGTTCTGGATAAAAATATAAAACCACACTGAAAAAGTATTGATCAGATGGGTAAGAAGCCTTAATATGTTAAGGATGTAGGTTCTTCCCTAGTTTATCTATGGTTTCAAAGCAACCCCACCCAATAAAAATCTCATAAGGTTTTTCATTAATTTATGAGGCTGATTCTGAACTATATGTGGAATAGTGAGTGTCCAGGAAAGGCCAATAAATTCTCAACAAGGTAGAATAAAGTGGAGATTCTTGTCCTACTACATCATGAGATTTATCCTAACACTGTAGTGATTAAAACCATTCCGTACTGGCAGGAATAGATACCAGGAATAGAATAGAAACCCCAAGCATCTTTCCACATGTATTGGAAACTTGATGTATGAAGACATGGTAATACATGCCAATGAGGAAAGTCTGGACTTATACGATACATGGAGCTTAGACTATGGTTTACTGATATGGAGGCAATCAATTGCATCCTTCCTTCCTACCACACAAAAAATTAATTGCTAGGTTTTATTAGCTGGGTATGTTAGCTTCCTTAACGCCCCAGATTACAATGAATCAACACTGAAAAGATTTTTTTCTTATTTGTGTCACATACCAATGCCTATTTGTGGGGGCAGATGTGTTCGTGCTCTGATCCTCATTGTCATTCACAAACCCAGTCTCCTTCCAACTTGTGGCTCTGCCGTCCCTTTGATTTAGTCCACTCATGTTTCCCCATCTGGCTGGCAGATAGGGCAAACTACACATCTGGCTAGAAGTGTAGTCTTTTGTACCGTTAGAAAAGTGAAATGTGTCTCTACTACATAAGTGAATTACATAGTTAAATGCGAAGGCAATTCCAAAACTTATAGAAAAATATAGAATATTTTTAAGAGCTCAGAGCAGGTAATATTTTTTAAACAAGAAAGATAAATACAAGCCATAAGGGGAAGAGGGATACGTTCAAGCATATTAAAATTAAGAACTTTTGTTAATTAATAGACCGCATAAAGAAACCTAAATGATAAGCCACAAAATGGAAGAAGTTATTTGTTGCACATAATAGACAAAGGATTAGTTTCCAGAATATATAAACTAGTACCAAAGATCCTTAAGAAAATTTTAAAAATCCAGTAGTACAAAAAAGGCAACAAATATGACTTCAAGGAGATGAAACACAAATAGGCAATGAACATATGAAAAACATATGAACATATGAAAAAAATGTTCATATGAAAAAAAATGTTCAACTCCTTTAGTTGTTAGGAAAATGCAAACTGAACCTCAGTGTGGCTTTAATTTCATACCCATCAAATTGGCAAAAATTGAAAAGTCTGACAAGGTTAACTACCAGCAAATATGTGGTGAAAAGGGAACTTTTAAAATGATGCTGGTGGGTATAAATATTGGTGCAAATATATTGGAAAACAGTATAAAATTAACTTATAGAGTGGAATCAAATCCGGCAATAACAATTATGGACAAAAGAAAATCAAATCACTCACACCTGTCAATCAGGAATATGTTCAACAATGTTCAGAGTAAATTTTATTGTAATAGTGGAAAAAAACAGAATAGTAAATAAAATTCATGTCTATTGATAGGATAAATAAAGTGGGGTACAGCCATAGAATCCGCAGCTGTGAAAGTGAATGAACCATAACACACACACACACACACACACACACAGAGAACATTTTAAAAACAAAGTTGAGGGAAAAATGAAAATTATGGAATATTTATAATTTGACTTCACCTATATGAAGTATAAGAACAAACAAAACTAAAAATATTGTTTTAGGGTATGTATGTATGAGGCCAAACTATGAAGAAAAGCAAGTAAATGAGAAACGCAAAATTTAGATCTGGAGCTACATTTGGGCATGATGGAAACCAGGATGACACATCAAGAAAGGGAAAGAGGGGACTTCACAGCTATTGATAAGGTTCTATTTCCTAAACTAAGTGGTGAGAACATGGGTGTTCATTTTATTATTTTTCTTTAAATTTACTTATGCATAATTTTAGAATAAAATATTTCACAATAAAAGATGAAAAAAGGAAAGAACTTAATAAATATTTTCTGATAAACTAAAAATATTTTTTAAAAACATAGCACTCTGCCTAGCACAGAATAAATGAAAAATATGTTAGGATTTACTATTGCTGCTATTAGATCTTCCTTAAGTCTTCATTTTTGCCTCTGATTCATCTTCTCCCCCTTGACTGTGTTCTTCTTCATTCCTGCTACCACTTAGTAGTATATTTCTTACACTCTTCTGGTGGTAGCTCATAATATCTCAGGACCAGGAATTCTGAGACAAAAGGAATTTGAATCTGGGAAAGATTTCACTAAGTATGTTCCATAGGGAAGAGGTAGGGCTACAAATGAGGCTGTAAGTTTAACATCTGAAAGTAAATGGCTTTTAACTGCAATAAACTGTAGGATGTAAAGTGAGCCTGTTAGGAACTGTTTAGTAAAAGTATGGGATTCTAAGTATAGAAAAAAAGAACAGAGCCAAATAAGATTACAGATTGTATGTAATTGTTTGTATTAAAATAAATTTGTATTATAGTTATGTTAATAAAATAGTTTATAGAGACCTATGCATTCTATAATTGGGATTTCTCTGAATGTGAGAAAGATAATAAGGAAGTAATTTGGTGCAATAAACTAACACTATGGAAACTTTGTATCCTCGAAAATCTTTGTTGAGTTCTAAATAATGGAATTTCCTTAACAGTAGATGCAGATTTTCACTGAGCACTGAGAGTAAGGAAAACATATCAAGCTCAGGATTCTAATCTACAAAGGCTTAATGGCTTCTTAGTTCTTTTAGTCTGGGATTGAAATGGTGTAACAGTTCTCAAAGGCAGGATACCACTAAGTACTAAAGCCAGGTAATAGGGCACATTAGCCAGAGAGGCAAAGTCATTTGGAGATTATATATTTATATACACAAATAAATACACATATATGTATGTATATGTATACATATAATTCTTTAAGGGATTTGACATTACACAATTGTGGAAGGCGATTGGATAGTCTCTGTAAGGCTGTTGCCTTTGCCACCAATGCTGAAGTTGGAAGTCTGCAGGGAAAGCAGATTCAGGAAAAGAAGATGTAAAGTAGAGGATTACAAGAACAAGCTGGAACCCACAAGAACAAGCACCAGCTGGCCATTCTTGTTGCTCTGATATGTTGATATGAGTATCTGCAGGAGAAGCTGGCATTCTTCATCACCTGGTCCAAGAGCTGGAGAAGCTGAAGAATTAAGGAGAAGGTGGAACCGCTGCAGCCCTGACTACTCATCCGTGCCAATGACATAAGCCAGTAGATCAACATGTGTGAGTTTTTAAACAATGGCTGCTGCTTTGCTTCTGCCCTCCAGCTCTTGCACAAGGGCTTCTCTTGTAGCCAACTCTAAGGGGCAACACAGTGGGAAAGGAATTCTGGGAAATGTAGTTCAGTTTAGCTACATTGACACATTACAAAACCACCACAGTATCCTGCCCTTGACTCTCGAACAACACAGGGGTTAAGGGCACCCACCCTCCCTGCAGTTGAAAATCTGCCTATAACTTTACAGTCAGCTGTCCTACCCACGGTTCCACATCCACGAATTCAATCATCTGTGGATCAGTGTAGTACTGTATATTACATATTTATTGAAAAAAATCTGCATGTAAGTGAACCCAGGCAGTTCAAGCTCACGTTGTTCAAGGGTCATCCTTCGCATCCTGACATATCTTCTTAAACTGTACTTAATCTCCAAATAAAAGCAATAAAAAGTTATGCATAACATGATACACCTATTCTGCACATAACCAAAGGAGGCTAACCCTTTCCTCAGAAGACAATATAAAGCTCTTGTTTTTGTCTGTGACTAATGTTCTTTCCTTTTCTAGTACAGGGGTTGGAAAACTATGCCTATAGGCTAAATTTCAACCTGTTTTTGCACAGCCTGTGAGATAAGAATTTTATTATTTCTATAATAATTTAATGATAATATAAATAAGTTAAATAGCAAATAAAATTTAAAATAACATATATTTTATAATAATGTTTTTAAATAAAGTGTTTTCAAAAAAAGAAAAGATGCAGCAAAGACTATGACCCACAAAGCCTAAAAAAGTCTAAATTATTTACTCTTTTGGCCCTTTGCTAAAAGAATTTTTAGCTATTCTAGCTAATTCATACTCTTCTTTTGTTATGCTGTAACTGAAATATTGAGAGGTAAAGTTAACTACTATTAACACAAGTTATATGGTAAAGGTATGAAAGGGGAAGTAAACAAAAAATATTTGGTCAACATATGCACAAACATACTCATATCAAAATATGCAAAAAATACTCATAACTATTACAGTTCTCATTTCTGCAACTGGTCACTTGGTCAGATCTAGTATTTATAACCACCTTCTTTCTCTAGCTACTCCATAATCCCTTTGCCATCAGCAAGTAGCTCAGCTGATCATGGTTCCCTGCCTAGTGGGGGGAGCCTAACTTTTATTCCTGAAGGATTTGAGCTGGTAACAATCCTGCCTAAACTGGATTGTGGTAGTTTTCCATTATTTTAATCACAGGGCATAGAAATTACTGTAGAGGATCTCCTGCATCCAGACATAGTCCTCCATGTTTCCATTGTGTAGTAACAACCCAATTTCCATTGATAGGATTAATTACCTGAGCCAGTGGCTTCTTTGCCTATTGGTTCACAAGCACGTGAGCTCAAAGTGACTAGGTGGCAGTCTCAGATTTCCATTCAATGGAATCATTATTGTGTCCTCTGATGGAAGCTATCCTCTCCTTGAAAATAAGACCTCTAGACTAATAAAGCCTAAACCCATGGATATGGGAAGCAAAATTTTTGCTACAAGATCACTAGGGGTAATCGTGGGAGAATCTACTCTCATTTCCACCTCTTAATTCCTGGACCTGTGAATTCTGGCTATGAGAGAAACAGGATCATACAGTGGGCATTTAACTACATCCTGAAGGGCACTGCTTCAACTCAGCAAGGTGTTGCCACTCAACTGATACCATAACTGGGTCTCAAAAGACTGTTTCACCATTCTATCAAGCCAGCTGCTTCAGGATGTTGGGAATATGGTAAAAAGAGTAAATTCTATCAGCATGGCTTCATTCCCACATTTCATTTGCTGTGTAATTACTTCCTAGGTCAGAAGAGATGCTCTATGGAATCTCATGATGGTGGATAAACATTCTGGTAGTTTTGCCTAAAGATCTGTAGGTAGGGAAGGAAGTGTATATCGAGAGTAACTGTCTAATCTGTTAGAAATAAGTGCTGCCCTTTCCATTTTGGAAGCAATTTAATATCAAGTTGATTCCAGGTAGCTGACTAATACCCACCAGAGATGCTATATGAGGGTTTCTGTGTTGGTCTTTGCTGTTTGTAGGCTAGGCACTCAGGAAGAGCCACATTGGCCTTGGTGAGTGAAAGGTCTTGCTGAGTTCCTGTAAAACTTTCATTCTTGCTGTTTTGTTCATGAATGTATCCGGCAATAACAGTAATGTCTGGGGAAGCAGGCTGATTGAAATCTATATTTTATGGTCATCTTATCCACTTGATTATTAAAACCTTCTCTACTAAGTCACCTTTCGGTGAGTATTCACATGGGATGTAAATATCTTCACACTCTATGCCAATTTAGAGAGCTCTATTCACATACCTCTTCCCCAGACTTCCTCCTCACCAATTTTCTAATCATGCTCCATCCAAGTCTCTGGCCATCCAGCCGTAACCCACGAGTCAATGTATATCCACACCTCTGCCATCTCTCTTTCCAGGTAAAATGAGCAACCAAGTACACTACTCAGAGTTCTGCCACTTAGAGGATTTCCCTTTACCACTGTCTTTCAGAGCTGTCCCAGAGTGAAGCTGAGGTGCTACAACCATAAACTTTTGTGTATTGTCTGCATATCATGCAGAATCATTGTGCTATAAACCAAGACCAAGATTTTTCTTCCTCAGTCAACTGGTTATGAAGAACTCAGCATGAGGTCATAGGTGTGGACTGAGAGGGAAAGAGAGGCCAAGAAAGAAGCCACAGTCTTTTTATAACCTAATCTTGGAAGTGACATACCATCACTTTTAGTATATCTATTGGCCACACAGACTTACCCTGGAATAATGTGGGAGGGGACTACTCAAGTATATGAATACCGAGAGGCAGCCATTGCTGAGGACCATCTTAGGGTTGGCTACCAAACAAGGGGAAACCAAAGTTAGGCAATGTGGCCTAGAATCATTTACCATAATATCAGATGTGAGAGATTCCAAACTGTGACTGAGTACATTTTAAAAGGCAGAGATTGTGATTTTTTTTTTTAATTTGGATTCAGGTGCTATATAGTCCATATTGATTTTTTTAAATCTAAAGTTTGTTCATGTTCTCATCCTCTTTGAAGGCTAAGGCTCGCTGTTGATGTCCATCTTCATACTTTCCTTAGTAGGTTGCCAGAACCTGATGTTGAGATGCTTCAAAACGCAATCCTAACTTAGTTGGAATTTAAATATTCCAATATTATTGCTTTACTTTCAACACTCTTCCACACACGCTCACCTGCAAACTTAGTCTTAAAAGGGCTTAATGATATGTACTACTTCTAAGTTTAAGTAAATTAATTTTGCTTTAGAATAGTCCTTGTCTTTCTTTAGCTAAAACACCTTATATCAAATTCAGTTTTGGAAATTAGTGCGCAAGATGAGGCATTTGGTCTATCCACTCATCCGTCCATGACGTAGTACGGTAGTTCTAATGCTTGGACTTATACTAATATTTCATGGGAGTCTGTATAGTGATTTAGCCAGTTCTGCTAAGAGACTGAACTAGAATGTGGTAGTGGAATGAAAAGACAGAGACAGATGCTACGGGTATTTTGAAAGGTAAGCAGGAGGAAAAGATTTAGCAGATAAAAGAAGTTAAAGATGATTAAAAAAAAAGATAAAGTGACTCAGATTGAGAAAAGGAGAGTAGTTTTGGCAATGAAAGAAGTAAGGAAATTGAAGGGGGAAGCCAGGACAATATGGAATCATATGTGGGATGTGGTGAGTTTGAGATAATGGCAGATCACCCACTTAGAAGTTAATATTTAGGAATGAGGTCTGTGTGAGAGATTGGAATTATGAAGATAATCTTTTCAGGCAATTTATTATGCAAATATTTGCCAAATCTCCATGACAATAAACACTATAAAAGCGTGAAGATAATTGTGGAGCAAAGGAAGAAAACTAACACTTATCAGGCATCCTAACACATGATAGACAACCTATTGGAAGAATTATGCTTTGTTATTCCCCATTTTTAGGGTGCTTTAGAATTTTTCTGAGTGATTAAGTAAACTGTTTCTGCCATATCGAAGTCCATGTTATCTTAACTACAGCAGTCTACCTCACTCTGTTCTCTGTATGCTTATACTCTTGTAATGGAAAAGAATGCATATGCTAAAATAACTTTGATAAAAAACTGCTTGCATCCAAGTTCTAACAAAGGAGCTTAAAGCAAGGACCATCAGAATCCAGATGAGAAAGATAAACTCTACTGGCTCAAGGTGTTCAGGGAAATCTCAGTGGAAGAGGTGGCATTGGACCTTAATCTACAATGATGGGAAATAATTTGAAATAGAGGTGGGAAGAAGAATGTTCCAGTTTTAAGAAGCAGAAATAACAAATGTAAAGGAGTAGAAAAGCTAGGACGTTCAGAGCTTTGTGACTGGTGCAGTTAGAGTATTCAGGGAAAATGTTAGAGATAATATCAATTGTAGATAATCTAGGGCCTTAAATACCAACCTAAATCTGTAAGCTATTCAGAAAGCAAAGGGAAGACATCAAAGGCTGTTGAGCAGGGAAATGATGTAATTAGTGCTATGTTTTAGGAAAATTATTCTACCTCCTGGCCACAACAATTGGTTCAGTATGGTTGAATGACAGAAAAGGAAGCTCTCTTTCCTCAGGACTTGAAACATGGAGAGTGAGCCTGAAGATGCCGGGAGCTACCATTCATTCAGTCATTCTTTCATTCATTCTTTCAATATTTATTAAGTATTTACTCTGTGCCGGGTATTAATACCTGTCTGGGTTCTGTAGATAAACAAGATAGATGATGTGGTCCCTACTTTTGTGGTGCTTATATCTTAGTTGAAGAAAAAGATAAATACAAAAAGTAAATTAAATAAAAAATAAATAAGCTAATATCAGACAATAAGTTCCATAAAGAAACTAGAACAAGATAGAAAAAGAGTGACTGGGAGCTTCTCAGATTAATATTGGGAAGTCAGGTTGAGTGCTACTTTGGATAAGGTGATCAAGGTGTATCACTTGGGAGTGATGATATTTGAGTTAAAATTTAAATGATGAGAAGAAGGATTAATTGTCCTGGGCAAGGGAATCAGCTTGGGCAAACCTTCCAATCTGGGTCAATGCTTTGCCTGTTTGAAGTGTAGAAAGAAGATTAGTGGAACAGGATCAGAGTGAATGATGGCGAAAATGGTAGGAGAGGAGGAATTACCAATTCATAATTTTGTATTTAAAATATGTGATGGGGCTTCCCTGGTGGCGCAGTGGTTGAGAGTCCGCCTGCCGATGCAGGGGACACGGGTTCGTGCCCCGGTCTGGGAAGATCCCACATGCCGTGGAGCGGCTGGGCCCGTGAGCCATGGCTGCCGAGCCTGCGTGTCCAGAGCCTGTGCTCCGCAATGGGAGAGGCCACAGCAGTGAGAGGCCCGCGTACCAAAAAAAAAAAAATATGATGGTTAATTTTATGGATCAACTTTACTGGGCCAGGGGGTGTCCAGATATTTGACTAAACATTATTCTGAGTATACCTATGAGGGTGTTTCTGGATGATATTAACATTGAATCAGTAGACTGAGTAAAGCAGATTGCTCTCCGCAATGTGGGTGGACCTCACCCATCCTCTGAAGGCCTGAATAGAACAAAAAGGCTGAGTAAAGGAAAATTTGTTCTTTCTCCCTGATTGTCTTAGAGCTGGGACATCAGTCTTCTCCTGCCTTTGAACTCAGACTCAGACTCAGACTTGAACTTACACTATTGGCTCTCTTGTTTCTTAGGTCTTCAGTCTTGGGTTGGAACTATACCACCAGCTCTCCTGGGTCTCCAGCTCGTCAGTTGCAGATCTTGGGACTTAGCCTCTATAATTGCATGAGCCAATTCCTTATAATAAATAAATAAATATTATATATATATATATATATATATATATACACACACACACATATATAAACATATATATAAATATTTACATATATATATCATATTGTTCTGTTTCTCTGGACAACCCTGACTAATACAGGCACTCATGAATTCTTTTGTATTTAAACAAATATTACATTTCAAAAATAAAAAATAGACTTTATGCTAAAAATAAAGAACAGAGAAACACTGTAAAAGTATTGGGCAAATTCCTTGGGCAAGTAGTTTGATTTCAATCTCCTCATTGTCAGATGACAGTAATAATAATCCCTACCTCACGGGTACCGTGAGGATCAAATAAAATGTGTTTAGAACCATGCTTGGTACAGCGGTGCCAGTTATCAATTGTCGTTGCCAAAGAAGAGAATCAATAACTGAGTCTGGTTGTCTCCTGAGAGGAAGAGGATCCGGCAAGAAAGAGTGGAAAGAGAGGAAGCATGAAATTTAGGAAATGATAGCATCACAAAATCTAAACAAAAGAAAATAGAGAGGGAGTAGTCAGAAATTTAAACGCTGTGGAGAAGGGCATCCCTAGGACCTTATTACATCTAAATTCTATTTACTCTCTTGGCCTCTATAATAGTCCTGACTCCAGTGGCAGGTACTTATGAACTCACTTTGATGTGTTGACTTGTACATGTTTTAAATCATATTTGTTTATGTAACATATGTGCATTATTTTCCTCTGTGTATGGTCTCCTCAACCAGACTCTAAACTCTTCAAAGAAAGATTCATATTTTTCCCCCTAAATAACAAACTTTTTACTTTCTACTCTCCTACATCTTTTTGAACACACACAGAGCACTCCCCACAACACACACACACACACACACACACACACACACACACACACACACACACACAAACTTGGTGGGGACACAAGAGAATATCAACAAGGATCTGACCTACAAAAATCCATAAAGACAGAGGTACAAATATTACATTTGTAAGAAAATTTTCAAAGGACAGTTTATGTTTAAAATTACATAAACTTTCCTTTGAAAATTTTCTTACAAATGCTTTATCCAAGAGCATACAAATGTATATGCTCCTATCAAGAGCTTTGTTTTGATAAATTCTAAATTGTATACTTGTCACAGAAAATGATGAAACAATATCTCTTTGGAATGTAATATGAGTTGCTCTCTTAATCTTCCAACAGGATATCTTACAGGTATTACCTTAAAGGGAATTTTTTAAAAATAATTTTCATTGTTTACTTCCATTAACTAATTCAGTAAGTGAAATAAGAGATTTCCCATTGTTTCTTTTTTTTTTCTGCTTTATTCAGTTACTTTAGTAATTTCTACCCAGATGAGTAGAAATAAATGAGTCTCTTTTATTTTGAAATAGATCATTTTTATGGTTGCAGGCAATATCAAAGTTTTATAAAAGTTTGGCTTTTAGCCCACCATATCTATAATGAGCATTTTCCTTTTTAAATCCCAAAAGGCAACATTTAAATTTATATGATGAAGTAAATCATCCCCATTACAATCCTTTCCTTGCTTCCTTAAAGAAACCCAGAAATAAACTTTCATAGTGAAAAAGTCCCAAAGGGTCTTTAAAAATATTGTAATATAGATTTGTTCATGATGAGTATAGAAAATAAGTGATGAAAGTAAATCGTCATTGTGCTATTATATAAAGTGACTAATGGTGTATCTTTGAAGTCTTTATCTTGGCCTTAATTTGGAGGACTCACTTTCAGTTGACAACTTTGCTTCTTATTTATCTGAGAAAATGGAAGCAATTCACATGCATCCACCACCAAAACAGCAAACTTACCTAAATCCATCTTTATATTCTGGTTCCCCTGCTGTTACTGGAGATGAACTGTAATAGGAATCATACCTCTTACCTAAGGCCAGTGCCTCCCTGGATCTTGTCCCCTTATACCCACTCGACTGTGTCTGCAGTTGTCCCTTCTGTCTCCTGTATCATCAGTTTTGGTCATGAAGAAAGCAACTCTTTGAATCTAACTCTCATTCCATATACCTCTCTCTTTCTCTGCGTCCATTCTTAGCAAAATTTTACCTTATGAGATTCATCTATACTCACTGTGTCCAATCCTTCTTTTTCCTTTCCCTCGTGAATTAACACAGTCAGGTTTTTGTCCTACCACTCTTGTCATCAGCTCTTGTCAAGGCACAAATGACCTCCACATTGCCATATCCAATGGTCAATCCCCATCCTCATTTTATGTAGTCTATCAGCCTCCGTAGACATAGAGAATTGTTCTTGAAATACTTAGTCACTTGAGACACAGAAGAATGGTCCCTTGATATTTTTCCTACCTCACAGGTCATCCCTCAGTTTCCTTTGCTGGTGATTCTTTATTTTTCCAAGCTTGAAACTTTGGTGTTACTCAGAGCCAAGTCACTCTTTGAATTCATTCCCTATGTGATCTCAATCAGTCTCATGGGTTTTGACATCATCTATCACTGATGACTTCCAAATTTGTATTTCCAGTCCAGGCCTCTCCCCTGGGCTCCAGATTTATATATCCAACTGCTTATTCACATCTCCATTTTTATGTCCAACCTTCTTAAAATTAATTACAAATCAACATTTTGATTCCTCTCTCAAAGCTTCTGCTTCTTTAGTCTTGTTTCAGCAAATGGTACCTCTATTCTTCTAGTTGCTCAGACCAAGAAACTTGCAATAATCTTGATAATACATCCTATCTATGAAAAATGTACCTTAAGAAATATGTCCAGGACCTAATCACATCTCATCTTCCTCCAATACAACCATTATAGTACAAGCCACCATCAACTCTATTTCCCTTGATCTGCTTTATTTTTCTTTGGAATATTTATCAACACCTGATGTTATGGGTTGAATTGTGTTTCCTCCCAAAAGTTATTTTGAAGTGCTAACTTGCAGTACCTCAAAATGTAACCTTAATTAGAAATCGGGTTCTTGTGGATGTAATTAGTTAAGGATGAGATCATACTGCCATTTTGTGGCATTTAAAATCTAGTCTCCATTAAAGGAGACCAAGACTTCATAGAAAAATAATAATTTCAGATCAGGGTCAAGAATTATGCAATATGAGCCTGGGATATCTTGATGGATTGGAAACCAACGTATCAATCAATGTATCATGATGGGTATCATGATGTGTCAAATGGATCTAATCGTCAATATGGTGGACCTCCAACTGGCCAAAGATGGAACAATTTGAAGACAAAAAGAATAATTAATACAACTGATTGAACCCATTAAATGCTATCTTATGAATTCAAAAGAATATTTTAAAAGAGAGAGAAGTGGGGAACAAAAGAGAACTCTAAGGTAAGAGGGTGGGGCAACATTTCATTGAACACCACTGAAAGTAACTCAGCTCCAACATCCTACCCTGAAGACTGGCAAGTAAAAGGAAAGAGGCAAGCATTTATTCTGCCTCTCCTGTCTAAAGTGCTTTGCAGACTAATCCAATAACCCTATTGATGAGGGAAGAAAAGTTCTTTTTAAGTAAATTCCATAAATTTGTAATAGATGATAGAATCGGAAAAAATCACTACTACTTTCAAACTTTGATAAAGTTTGAATTTTATATAAGTGATTCAAGCAAAAACCATCAATGGATGAACAATTAGGTGAATAGTTGATGGAGGGATCAGGCTGTCAACACTTGAACCCATTGATCAATCTTACCAGCATTAAAATAGAGCTTAAGACACTGTATGCCTCCTGATATAAAGCACACAGCACCACCTATAGACTATCCTTGCTGTAAAATGCTGAACTTCAACCTAAATAAGCATCTTGGGATAACCTCAATGTTCAGCAAATACAAAGGAAAAACTAAATAATACCACAAGAAAGAAAACAGATAAATCCAGACTGTGGGATGTTCTTCAAATCAACTGACCCAGTTGTTTTTGTTTGTTTGGTTTTTGTTTTTTTAACATGTCAAAGACAAAGAGCACGAAAAGGAGGGAGCAGAAGAGAGGCAGAGGGGAAATGCTTTTGATCATAAGAGGCTTCAGGGACATATCAAGAAAATGTCATGTGTGGGCCTTGTTTGGATCCTGATTCAAACAAAACAATTATAAAAAGACATTTTTGAGATAATTGGGGGAAATTTGATTATAGTACTCAGTATTAGATTATATTAGGGAGTAATTGTTAATTTTGTTAGGTGTGGTAATGACATTATAATTATAGAAGAAATATCCATATTTATTTAGAAAAATGTACCCAAACGTGTAGCAGTGAAATGACATGATGTTTAGAATTTCTTTTGAATAATTTAGCAAAGAATAAAGAAGGATAAATGAAGCAAATGTGGCAAAACCTTGATAATTATGGAATATAAGTGGTGGATATACAGAGTTCATTGTGTTGTTATTTGCCCATATGTTTGAAATTGTTCATAATAGGGCTTCCCTGGTGGCGCAGTAGTTAAGAACCCGCCTGCCAGTGCAGGGGACACGGGTTCGAGCCCTGGTCTGGGAAGATTCCACATGCCACAGAGCAACTAAGCCTGTGCGCCACAACTACTGAGCCTGCGCTCTAGAGCCCACAAGCCACAACTACTGATCCCGCGTGCCACAACTACCGAAGCCCGCGCACCTAGAGCCCATGCTCCACAACAAGAGAAGCCACCACAATGAGAAGCCCACGCACCGCAACGAAGAGTAGCCCCTGCTCACCGCAACTAGAGAAAGCTCGCGCACAACAAGAAAGACCCAATGCAACCAAAAATAAAATAAATTAATTAATTAATTTAAAAAAATTATTCATAATAAAACATTTTGGTGTTAAAGCATTACGAAATGCTTCTTCAGAGGAATTAGGGGATGATTCTTCAGAGAATTTCCAACTGGGTAGCAAAGGAGAAGATAGATTGAAATATGTATATGGAACAAATTGGCAATGAAGAAGGGAGCCAATACGTTTAGATTCTTCTACACATAGAGCAGTTAAAGAAGGAGAAATGGCAGCACAAGTTGAGAGAAGATGGTGTGTGTGCGCATACTGTGTGTGAGTTTGTGTATGTATCTGTGTGTGTAGGTTCGTGTTTGTGTGTTTCAGGTTTACAAAGAACCGAGCCTTAAAACATTTTGACAGGTCAAAACCAAAATACTCCAATAAAGATGTTAAAAAAATTAAAAATTAAAAATTATAAAATAATAATAAAGTGTGTTTCTTACAGAAAAAACAAAACAAAAAACCCCCTAAAATAGTAAAAAGTCACATACTCATTATTTTCTAGCATATAAAGATCTTGAGGGTTTGGTTTATCCAAACAGTCTTATCACTTTATCCCATGTTCACAGTAATGAAACAAGAATAATTGATTTAACTTAAAGCTGGCAAAATTTATATTAGACCAAATTCTGGTTTTCTTTTCATGTCCAGACACACCTGCTCCAAATCCACTTCTCCTGCCTGCACTCCAGATCTACGTCTATGGCCTCTTGGCTCAGAGGGTGAGGTTGATGGGCTCTCTGCCGGCAGCTCTTTCCCCACCAGCCTTCCTGGCCACAGCTTCATCCTGTCATTCACCCACAGAATGTCTTCGGTGACTCCTACTGCTCTTTGGAAGACTAGGCAATCCTTGAGCCTTAGTCTTTAAAGCTTTCCACTGCTTAGCTCCAATTCTACTTGTTTTATTTTACTATATTTAATTTCTTACAATCTTCAAATGAGCCCTTTGCTCTAGCCAAGTTGTTCTACTTGTGCTTGACCTAAGGCATCTCATGCATCCCACCTTCCCCTACTTTATTCCTACTTGTTACTGCAGGCTCTGCTTAAAAACCATCTCCTAAGAGAAGCCTTCTAAGGCAATGCCCAGTGACTGCTAGTTTTTCCCTTTCTCTGAGTTTCTATCAGACTTAACTATGTAAAACACTCAGGTAGGATTTCTTAATTTATATTTTTGTAATACAAAAGATTATTTGCTATAACATGTGTAGCGTATGGTTATATATACAATAGTTTGAATAAAATAGTTAAAGATAAAACCAAGTTTTAATTTCAAATACATAGAGAAAGATGTATATGAATGAGATCCAAGGATGGCAGCTAGCCTTTGGTCATCTACTGCCTGTATAAATTTTTTTTTTTCTTTTTGCGGTACGCGGGCCTCTCACTGTTGTGGCCTCTCCCGTTGCGGAGCACAGGCTCCGGATGCGCAGGCTTAGCGGCCATGGCTCACGGGCCCAGCCGCTCCGTGGCATGTGGGATCTTCCCGGACTGGGGCACGAACCCGTGTCCCCTGCATTGGTAGGCAGACTCTCAACCACTGCGCCACCAGGGAAGCCCTGCCTGTATAAATTTTAAATGGTTCACGTGCCTATATTTTTACCATTTTTACCAGAATACGTGTTCCTCAAGGACCAGAATGATTAAACGTTAATTGATCAGTTTGGTGTGTCCTTAGAGATCTTCAAAAAGGGAAGGCCCATCTGCCCCACATGATAAATATTCATCTCCTGAAAGCAGGACAGTGTTAAATGATCCCCAAAGTACCTTCTAGTTACATCTTTTAGTAGTGAAACTTCCTTCTTTTTTTTTTTTTTAAATCTAAGTTTTGTTAAGTGGGTTTTATATATATATATATATATTTATTTATTTATTTGGTTGCGCTAGGTCTTAGTTGCAGCAGGCAGGCTTCTTAGTTGCGGCATGTGGGATCTAGTTCCCTGACCAGGTATTGAACCCGGGCCCCCTGCATAGGGAGCGCGGAGTCTTAACCACTGCGCCACTAGGGAAGTCCCAAAATTTCCTTCTGCTAACAAACTTCAGTAATGTATAGAGCACTACTGCTTAAAGCATGGTCCCTAGACCAGCAGCATTGGCATTATCTGGGAACATAGTAGAAATGCAGAATCTCAGGCCCTGTCCAAGATAATACTAAATCAAAATCTGCATTTTATAAGATGCCTTGATGATTCACGTTCACATTGAAGTTTAAGATATATATATATATATACACACACACACATATACATATATACCTATTTTAAAATAATATATATGTAAGCATGCATATACTTTAAAAATATTGAAATGTTTAATGTATACATTAAAACCACATATCAATAATACTAAAGAAAATGTCTTTTCAAGAAAAGGATTATAGTTTACCAAAGTATAAACCATTTGATTTCTGCTCTTCTAAAAATAAAGTGCATCCAAAATAAATGTTCAGAATTTTCACTGGCAGTTGAAAAATGTAGCCCTTAGATATTTAACAGATATCTTTTCATGTGTTCATTACTTTAATCATATTTTAAAACTATGGGCTAGATTACTTTTTATTAGCAAAACTCCAGCATTTTGTTCAATTTTTTCTTAACAGTCCTAATTTGACTCTTGGCAATCAAAAATAAAAGCAGTTTCATTACTTATTTTCTTGCCTTATTTACCTATTGATATATTTTAAAGGCCAGCAGCTGTGTTCATATTTCTTCATTTGCATTATTTAAGCTACAAAACAATAGCTATGTTATATATTTGTAAACTTCCCTCTAGCATCAAAAAAAAAAAATGATTCTTGGTGATACAGCTGAAGATTTCCATGAAATTTCAACCTCTCTCTTAAATGTTTCAAATTACCATTAAAAAAAAACAAAACCCTGAGAAATGAGTCTTTATGTAGAAAGTTGCTGTTGGAGAGAGTTTACTGAAACATTAAAAAATGAGGAAATACTTCTAAAGTTTTAGTTCATCCATAGTCTAATCTGGTCCTTGAAAATCTGCATGATGTGAACAGTCCACGAATATATTCATTCATTCGTCCTTTACTTCTGTGTACGAATATTTATTGTTTCACTAATATGTGGCAGGCAGAAGTCTAGGCAGCATATCTCCAGTGTAGAATAAAATAGAATGATCTTCCTGCCTCCATGGGGTTTACAGCTGGGCCCAAAATGAGAAAAGATAACCAGGGAAAGGATGTAGCATGAGTATTTCTGAGCCAGCAGAGTAAAACAAGGCCAGATTGACAAAGCCACGGCACATCTGTTCGAGAGGGGCACAAGATACCATGGGAGAAGTAGGTGGAGGCTAAATTATGCAGGGCCCTGCTGGCTACAATAGGGAATCTTTGAAGAGGGCTAGGCTAAAACTATATTTTTTTCCATATATAAATATGTATTTTAAAATACTTCATTATGGAAAATTTTAAACATATACAAGGAAAACAGAATATATAGTATAATGACCACTGTGTACCTATTATCCACTTTCAACAGTTATTAACTTTCTACCATTTTTGTTTTACCTATACTTCTTCCCGTTCCCTATTCTCACTTGATTATTACTTTATATTTCTTTTTTAGGTAAACTTTATATATTCTTAAGTGCACAAATCTTAAATGTACAATTCTGACAGATGAATTCACCCATGTAACCCATACTCCCATCAAGATATAGAATATGTCCATTACCCAACAATTTTTAAACAGTTTTATTGAGATAGCATTCACAAAGCCAACAATTTACCCATTTAAAGTATATAATTCAATGTTTTTTGGTAAATTCACACTGTTGCAGAATCATCACCACTATCTAATTTGAGAGTATTGTTGTCTCCTCCAAAAAAGAATCTCTATATGCATTAGCAATTACCCCTATTCCCCCTCCTCAATTCACTCCGAGTCCTAGGCAACCACTAATCTACTTCCTGTTTCCATAAATTTACCCATTCTAGATATCTTGTATAAGTGGAATCACACAATACGCAGTCTTTTTTGACAGGTTTCTTTCATTTAGCATAATATTTTCAAGGTTCATCCATGTTGTAGCATGTAATGGTACTTCGATTCTTTTTATTGATACATATTAGTCCATTGTATGAATATACTACATTTTATTGATCTGTTCATCAGTTAATGGACTTTGAGTTGCGTCTTCTTTTTAGATATTACGAATAACACTGCTAAAAACATTCAAGTACAAGCTTTCATGTAGACATATGTTTCTATGGGTATATTGGATATATACCTAGTAGTGAAATTGCCAGGAGTGCAATTTTGAGGACTGCCAAACTGTTTTCCAAAGTGGCTGCACAGTTTTACATTCCCACCAGCCATATATGATGATTTCAATGTTTTCACATCCTTGCCAGTATATTATCGTCTTTTATTACAACCATCCTAGTAGAGGGGGTCAGCGGCCTGTCAGGAACCGGGCTGCACAGCAGGAGGTGAGCAGTGGGCCAGCGAGTGAAGCTTCATCTGCCACTCGCCATTGCTCCACATCGCTCACATCACCACTTGAAACATCCCTCCCCCACCCCCATCTGTGGAAAAATTATCTTCCATGAAACCTGTCCCTGGTGCCACAAATGTTGGGGACCGGTGTCCTGTTTTTTTTTCTGGCTGCATCGGGTCTTAGTTGCGGCACGTAGGATCTTCGTTGAGGCATGGAGGATCTTTCCTTGCAGCACGCGGGCTTCTCTCTAGTTGTGGCGTGCGGGTTTTCTCTTCTCTAGTTGTGGTGCACAGGCTCCAGGTTGCGTGGGCTCTGTAGTTTGCGGCACGCAGGCTCTCTAGTTGAGGTGTGCAATCTCAGTAGTTGTGGTGCGGGGGCTTAGTTGCCCCACGGCATGTGAACTCTTAGTTCCCTGACCAGGGATTGAACCCTTATCCCCTGCATTGTAAGGCGGATTCTTTACAACTGGACCACCAGGGAAGTCCCTATCATGTGGTTTTTGGGTTTTTTTAACATTTTATTTATTTATTTTTTAATACAGCAGGATCTTATTAGTTATCTACTTTATATATATAAAGGCATATATGTCAATCCCAATCTCCCAATTCATCTCACCACAACCACCGCCCCCCTGCTTTCCCCCCTTGGTGTCCATACATTTGTTCTCTACATCTGTGTCTCTATTTCTGCCTTGCAAACTGGTTCATCTGTACCATTTTTCTAGATTCCCCATATATGTGTTAATATATAATATTTGTTTTTCTCTTTCTGACTTACTTCACTCTGTATGACAGTCTCTAGTTCCATCCATGTCTCTACAAATGACCCAATTTCATTCCATTTCATGGCTGAGTAATATTCCATTGTATATATATGTACCACTTCTTCTTTAACCATTCATCCGTCAATGGGTTTTAAGGTTGCTTCCATGAACTGGCTATTGTAAATAGTGCTGCAATGAACATTGGGGTGCATGTGTCTTTTTGAATTATGGTTTTCTCTGGGTATTTGTCCAGTAATGGGATTGCTGGGTCATATGGTAATTTTGTTTTTCATTTTTTAAGGAACCTCCATACTGTTCTCCAGAGTGGCTGTATCAATTTACATTCCGACCAACAGTGCAAGAGGGTTCCCTTTTCTCCACACCCTCTCCAGAATTTGTTGTTTGTAGATTTTCTGATGATGCCCATTCTAACTGGTGTGAAGTGATACCCCATTGTAGTTTTGATTTGCATTTCTCTAATGATTAGTAATGTTGAGCAGCTTTTCATGTGCTTCTTGGCCATCTGTATGTCTTCTTTGGAGAAATGTCTATTTAGGTCTTCTGCCCATTTTTTGATTGGGTTGTTTGCTTTTTTGAATATTGAGCTGCATGAGCTGTTTATATATTTTGGAGATTAATCCTTTGTTGATTCGTTTGCAAATATTTTCTCCCATATGATGGTTATCTTTTCGTCTTCTTTATAGTTTCCTTTGCTGTGCAAAAGCTTTTAAGTTTCATTAGGTCCCATTTGTTTATTTTTATTTCCATTACTCTAGGAGGTGGGTCAAAAAAGATCTTGCTGTGACTTATGTCAAAGAGTGTTCTTCCTATGTTTTCCTCTAAGAGTTTTATAGTGTCCAGTCTTACATTTAGGTCTTTAATCCATTTTTGAGTTTATTTATTTATTTATTTATTTTTGCGATACGTGGGCCTCTCACTGTTGTGGCTTCTCCCGTTGTGGAGCACAGGCTCCGGACGCGCAGGCTCAGTGGCCATGGCTCACAGGCCCAGCCGCTCCGTGGCATGTGGGATCTTCCCAGACCGGGGCACGAACCCGTGCCCCTTGCATCGACAGGCGCACTCTCAACCACTGCGCCAGCAGGGAAGCCCCAGTTTATTTTTTTGTATGGTGTTAGGGAGTGTTCTAATTTCATTCTTTTACATGTAGCTGTCCAGTTTTCCCAGCACCACTTTTTGAAGAGACTTTCTTTTCAACATTGTATATCCTTGCCTCCTTTGTCATAGATTAGTTGACCATAGGTGCATGGGTTTATCTCTGGGCTTTCTATCCTATACCATCAATCTATATTTCTGTTTTTGTGTCAGTACCATATTGTCTTGATTACTATAGCTTGTAGTATAGTCTCAAGTCAGGGAGTCTGATTCCTCTAGCTCTGTTTTTTCCCCTCAGGATTGCTTTGGCCATTCGGGGTCTTTTGTGTCTCTATACAAATTTTATGATTTTTTGTTCTAGTTCTGTAGAAAAAGCCATTGGTAATTTGATAGGGATTGAATTGAATCTGTAGATTGCTTTGGGTAGTATATTCATTTTCACAATATTGATTCTTCCAATCCAAGAACATGGTGTATCTCTCCATCTGTTTGTGTCATCTTTGATTTCTTTCATCAGTGTCTTATAGTTTTCTGAGAACAGGTCTTTTGCCTCCTTAGGTAGGTTTATTCCTAGGTATTTTATTCTTTGTTGAAACGGTGAATGAGATTGTTTCCTTAATTTCTCTTTCTGATCTTCCATTGTTAGCGTATAGGAATGCAAGAGATTTGTGTGTATTAATTTTGTATCCTGCAACTTTACCAAATTCATTGATTAGCTCTAGTAGTTTTCTGGTGACATCTTTAGGATTCTTTATGTATAGTATCATGTCATCTGCAAACAGTAACAGTTTTACTTCTTCTTTTCCAATTTGTATTCCTTTTATTTCTTTTTCTTCTCTGATCGCCGTGGCTAGGACTTCCAAAACTATGTTGAATAATAATGGTGACATCCTTGTCTTGTTACTGATCTTAGAGGAAGTGGTTTCAGTTTTTCACCATTGAGAATGCTGTTTGCCGTGGGTTTTTCATATATGGCCTTTGTTACGTTGAGGTAGGTTCCCTCTATACCCACTTTCTGGAGAGTTTTTATCGTAAATGGGTGTTGAATTTTGTCAAAAGTTTTTTCTGCATCTGTTGAGATGATCATATGGTTTTTCTTCTTCAATTTGTTAATATAGTGTATCACATTGATTGATTTGCATATATTGAAGAATGCTTGCATCCCTGTGAAAAATCCCACTTGATCATGGTGTATGATCCTTTTAACATGTTGTTGGATTCTGTTTGTTAGTATTTTACTGAGGATTTTTGCATCTATATTCATCAGTGATATTGGTCTGCAATTTTCTTTTTTTGTAGTATCTTTGTCTGGTTTTGGTACCAGGGTGATGGTGGCCTCACAGAATGAGTTTGGGAGTGTTCCTTCCTCTGCAATTTTTGGAAGAGTTTGAGAAGGATGGGTGTTAGCTCTTCTCTAAATGTTTGACAGATTTCACCTATGAAGCCATCTGGTCCTACACTTTTGTTTGTTGGAAGATTTTTAATCACAGTTTTGGTTTCATTACTTATGATTGGTATGTTCATATTTTCTATTTCTTCCTGGTTCAGTATTGCAAGGTTATACATTTCTAAGAATGTGTCTATTTCTTCCAGGCTGTCCATTTTATTGGCATAGAGTTGCTTGTAGTAGTCTCTTATGGTGCTTATTTGTATTTCTGTGGTGTCCGTTGTAACTTCTCCTTTTTCATTTCTAATTTTATTGATTTGAGTCCTCTCTGTCTTTTTCTTGATGAGTCTGGCTAAAGGTTTATCAATTTTGTTTATCTTCTCAAAGAACTAGCTTTCAGTTCGATTGATCTCTGTTCTTGTTTTCTGTGTTTTTCTTGTGGTTTTGATTTGCATTTTCCTAATATCTAAGGATGGTGACATCTTTTCATGACCTTATCATACATTTCTATATCTTCTTTGGAGAAATGTCAGTTCAAATCCTTTGCCCATTTTTAGATCTGGGTATCTTTTTATAACTGTGTTATAAGAGGTCTTTATATACTCTAGACACAAGTCACTTATCAGATATATGATTTGCAAATATTTTCTTCTATTCTGTGGTTGTCTTTTCACTTTCTTGGTATTTGCAGCATGAAAACTTTGATTTTCATTAAGTTTAATTTATTATTTGCTTCTTCCTTTTGTCACTTGTGTTTTTTGTTGTCATATTTAAGAAACCATTGCCTAAACTGAGATCATGAAGATTTTATTCCTATGTTTTCTTCTGAGAGTTTGACAGTTTTAGCTCTTACATTTAGATCAAAAGTCCATTTTTAGTTAATTTGTGTGTATGGTGTAAGGAATTTTTGTGTATGGTGTAGTTTCATTTTTGGCATGTGACTGTCCAGTTGTCCTGACATCATTGTTGAAAAGAGTATTCTTTTCCCGTTGAATTTTCTTGGAACTGTTGTCAAACATCAGTTATGGGTTTAGTCTGGGTTCTCAATTCAACTCCATTTATCTATGTGTCTATCCTTATGCCAGTGTCTCTCTGTCTTGATTACTGCAGCATCACCCAACAATATATACTTTAAAATGATCACTCCCTTGATGTATGAAATGGTTTGAGGAGGGACAAAAGTGGAAACAATGAGAATGATTAATAGGTGATTACACTAGTTCTTGTGGAGAAATCATGGTGACATGTATCCGTGTCATTGCAAGGAGATAAAAGTGGACAGATATATTTTGGAGGTAGGTCTTAGAGAAGGACTACATGTTGGAAATTAGAGAGAAAGAGATAAGAGAAATGACTCCTGGGTGCCTTGCTTAATCAAGTAGGTGCATGGTAGAACCTTTATGGAAGTAGGAAAGATCAGAAAAGAGGCACATTTCTGGAGGATAATCTAGAATCTGGTTTTAAGATTATATTTATGAGATGTCTTTGAGGTAGCTAACTAGAGATGCCAATTATAGCCTTTGTTATAAAATTATTTCTGTTTCTTATATTAGCCAAGCTCAGGGTTGTTGTACCTAGAAAACTCTTAACCTAGACCTTAATTTGTTCCTTCTCATCATTCATATCTAGGTCTCAGATGTTCATCTACCTGGAAAGACTATCTCTGAGCCCTGCCTCTAATTCCCTTCAAATCCCTAACCCCATCCTAGTTTTACTCCATGATGTTACTTTGCTTCTTTTTTTTTTTTTTCCTGGTGCGCGGGTCTCTCGCCGCTGCGGCCTCCCTCGCCGCGGAGCACAGGCTCCGGACGCGCAGGCCCAGTGGCCACGGCCCATGGGCCCAGACGCTCTGCGGCACGTGGGATCCTCCCGGACCCCCCGTGTCGGCAGGCAGACTCCCAACCACTGCGCCACCAGGGAAGCCCTACTTTGCTTCTTTTGTCTCATTTAGGACTATGAGAAATTCTCTCTCTTTAAAACTGGTTTACTGTTTGCTCTCCTCAACTAGAATGTAAGTTCTATAAGAAAGGATTCCTTATCAGTTTTGTTCACTGCTGTGTCCGTGGAGTGTTTACCTGGTGCTGCTACTATGAACTGCATTGTTTCCCTCCAAAATTATATGTATGTTGAAGCCCTAACTCCCAATGTGATAGTATTTGGAGATGAGGCAGTTGGGAAGTAACTAGGTTTAGATGAGATTATGAGGGTAGGGCCCTCATGATAAGATTAGTGTCTTATGAGAAGAGACACCAGAGAGCTTTCTCTCTCTGTCTCTCCCTGTCTCTCTATCTCTCTCCCATGTGAGGACACAGTGAGAAGGTTGCCATCTACAAGCCAGAAAGAGAGCCCTCATAAGGGAAGCAAAGCAATTAGCACCTCAATCTTGGACTTCCCAGCCTGCAGAACTGTGAAATATAAATTCCTGTTATTTAAGCCACCAAGTCTACAGTTGTTTATTATGGAAGCACAAACTGACTAATACACCTGGATTAAAGAAGATGTATTATATATATATATATATATATATATATATATATTTATATATATATGTAAAATATATTAAATAAATGAATTCCAAAGCTCAGAAGATTGAAGGTTGGTATGGGAAAGAAATATAATTTGTTGAGTTTTCAACATTTAGATAGTATTTAAGCCTAAAAAAATGGATGATGTCAACTAAGGAGATAGAAAGAAGATTGTCCAAGACAAATTCCTAAAGGAGCCCATGAAGGAATAGGTAGAGAGCAGGAGAAAAATCAGCCAAGACTACAGTTTATTTCAAGAAAGAGAGAGTATCAATAGGGCCAAATGCTATTGAGAAGGCAAGTAAATTACTGTCAGCTGAATCATTAATTCATCAGATATTTACCTAACACCTACTATACAGAAAGCTGGAGCTAGTGGATGGGGAACATGCACAAAATATAACGACAGTATGTGGTCGTTTATGACCTAAGTCATAGAAGTAAGGGTGAACTCAAAGAATACATTGGATCCTGGGAGGAGAATGTAGAGAGAAGGACATTCATTCATTAGATCATACGACAAACAGTTTTTGAATACTATTCCAGGAAAAAGAAACTGTATTAACACAGAAAAATAATCTTAGAATAGTCCAGGCTTTTTCATTAGAATGAAGGACAGCATGCTGCTTCCAGAATTTTTGACTTGCAAATACTGTAATTCCCTTTATCTTGTCTCTACATGAAACAATGTATTTTCCTGAGCATAAGGAAAGAAAATGATTCATTGACATTGGAGGAGCTTCCCTGCTGGCGCAGTGGTTAAGAATCTGCCTGCCAATACAGGGGACACAGGTTTGAGCCCTGGTCTGGGAAGATCCCACATGCCACGGAGCAACTAAGCCTGTGCGCCACAACTACTGAGCCTACAATCTAGAGCCCGCGAGCCACAACTACTGAGCCCACGCACCACAACTACTGAAGCCTGCATGCCTAGAGCCTGTGCTCCACAGTAAGAGAAGCCACCACAATGAGAAGCCCTTGCACCTCAATGAAGAGTAGCCTCTGCTCACTGCAACTAGAGAAAGCCCACGTGCAGCAACGAAGACCCAATGCAACTAAAAATAAAAACTAAATAAAATGAATAAATTCATTGTCATTGGGGAACCCATTAATGTAGGACCTTTGCAGGAAAACTCAAAGAGGGCTAAATTTAATGAAGTAATTTTGAAGTACCTAATATGTATCTAGCATTAAACTTAACCTTATAGTAATATGAAAGAAGTCATGGAAACTCTTATTACCAGCATCCAATTAGAGTATAATTGAGTGTTAAACAATGGCATAGGGGGCTTCCCTGGTGGCGCAGTGGTTGAGAGTCCGCCTGCCGATGCAGGGGATGCGGGTTCGTGCCCCGGTCCGGGAGGATCCCACATGCCGCCGAGCGGCTGGGCCCATGAGCCATGGCCGCTGAGCCTGCGCGTCCGGAGGCTGTGCTCCACAACGGGAGAGGCCACAACAGTGAGAGGCCCGTGTACCGCAAACAAACAAACAAACAAAAAAAAAAACAAACAAAAAAAACAATGGCATAGGGACCAGACACAGAACACTATAAGCATGGATTAATTTAATCTCAAAATATATTTTCCTAAAAGTAAGTTAAGATATCGTCCAATGATATATATCCTGAATCATTAGAGCCTTCCTCCCCTCACCTTACTTATCCTCTACTAAAGATATGGTGATTTTTGTTCTGTTATGTGGGAAGAGAAAGATATGCATCCAGATATGCCATAACTTTATTTTCACTAGGTAAAAAGAAACATATCTTGGAAAGAATATAACAGATTATCTGAAGCTGGAGGAGTTTTAACATTTACATTGAAAATGACCTCATTTTCCTCCAAGGGCAAAATCTGGCGATAAAAAGCTCTTCCCTGAGCTTTGCCCATGCCGCAAATGGGGGACTATCAGCTATAATGAGAGCTATGTGGCTAAGTCCCCACACAGTGTACTGAATACTGATCCCGACAAAGTGTCTGTAGACGTAACGAATGTAACAGCCACGTTAGAATTAGGCTGTAAAAAATATTGCAGTATGAATTATTTGTCAAGAAATAAGATACATTGTAATTTGCCAAGAAACAACTGTCTAACGTGTTTCCTTTTTTTAAAAAAAGAAAAAGTGCTTTCTTGCAAAATATTTGGAAAGTAAATTATCTATTACTATTGCTTGCTTGCTAATTGTCAGTAATAATTCCTTTCAATTACTATGGTGAAGTAGGGCAGCCAATTTTTAGTGCTTATGAAACTTGCAGTTTAGAGCCAGGCAGCATATCAGCAAGTTAGGTTTTAATATGACTGAGTAAATGGGCTTCTTTCAGTCCTCTTAACCCGAAACATGGATGTAGATCAGCTGTAACATCTAAAAGCAATTATGCTTAGTTTTATTTATATTACTTTTGTAACTACTTGTAATGATGAGAATCCATTCTCCTTTAAATTTATTTTTTAATTAATAGATTTTATTATTTTAGAGCAGTTTTAGGTTTAGAGAAAAATTAAGCAGATAGTACAGAGTTCCCACATATCGCCTCCCCGCATTTACCAACCATTTTCATTTACCAAAACTCTCCTTTGAGTATTTAATATTCTTTAGTGCCTTAGAATTCTGAGACTGTCTTTGTATAGTTTTAGTAATGTGACCACGTTCCTACCATGTTTACCCTCATAATTCCCCTGCTGTTTCCAGTATCTCGTCCAACAATATTTCTTATACAGTTCAGCTCTCACAGCCACTGGAGAGCGTTAGATGGGCCATTTCAATGAGTGACACTTGCAGCAGTGAGTGTGGAGGATGTGTTGGAGGAGAAAGACTCTGGGAGAAGAAAAACCACAGTCCAGGTGGAGGTGATGAGGGATCAAACTTAAAGTAGAGGTAACGGATGAAAAGGAAGAGAGAGATTGAGAGAGTTTGGGGGTAAATTGCATGTGAGTTAACACTGAGTTAGCTGTGTGCATTGAAGGAAGAGTGGTAAGACATCTGGGATTTTTGTTCTGAACTACTGGTGTGGCCATTAACAGAGATGTGGGGAAATTCAAGAAGATGAAGAGATTTAGGGAGCTTGGAAATACTGACTCGCCATATTTCAGGGAACTCCAAGTGAAGATGCTCACTGTGTTGTTGCAATAGGGGCACGTCCCGGAGGAAAGCTCTCAGGACACGTTTAAAGCTGTGTGTGGATCGTCAGTGTACAGTGAAAAACAGAGGCATGACGGTATGGGACAGGCCAGGGAAGCTGTGGCACTTTAGAAAGAAAAGATCAGTTTATAATCCAAATCCATGGGTCTTGCTGGCATTTGGAGGCAGTAGAGGGATGGAAGCAGCTCTGGTATTAGAATTTGGCATTCTCGTTCTAATCCCAGCTTTCCCGCCTAACTGAGTGAACTTAGGCAAGTCATTTCATATTTCTATATTTCTATCTGCCTATCTCTCTGTCACTTACTGAAAAGAGATAATAAAGTTTGCCTAATTTACTTCACAGGTCAGCAAAAGATACAATAAATTAGTAAGTGTGAAAAATGTTCTCAGAATTTAAATATAAGACCTTATCTTTGGGGTTGGAAGCACTTTGGCCATTCAAACTGGGAAGGAAGAGGACAAAGAGAAGGAGGAGGAGAAGCAAGGAAGGGAACAGGGAAGATGTAGAAGGGTAAGAATTTACTAATCGGAGTGTTAAACAGCCAGCGGCTTTGTTAGTTTTCTGTTTTTTTTTTTTAAATAACTAAATTTATTTAGCATTTACCATCGTATCATATGCACTTTACACTGTCTAATGTGACCCCCTTTAAAAAAAAAATTTTAATTAATTAATTAATTAATTTTTGGCTGCGTTGGGTCTTTGTTGCTGTGTGCAGGCTTTCTCTAGTTGCAGCCAGCGGGGGCCACTCTTCTTTGTGGTGCGTGGACTTCTCATTGCGGTGGCTTCTCTTGTTGAGGAGCACGGGCTCTAGACACGCAGACTTCAGTAGTTGTGGCATGTAGGCTCAGTAGTTGTGGCTCTTGGGCTCTAGAGCGCAGGCTCAGTAGTTGCGGCGCATGGTCTTCGTTGCTCCACGGCATGTGGGCTCGAACCCGTGTCCCCTGCATTGGCAGGCGGACTCTTAACCACGGCACCACACGGGCAGCTCGGCTTCGTTAGTTTTAATCCTTCATTCTGTCAAGAACTGTTATGGGTTGAATTGTGTCTCTCCCCAAAAGATATGTGAAGTCCTAACGCCAAGTATCTCAGAAGGTGACCTTATTTAGAAGTAGAGCGGTTGTAGGTATAATTAGTTGAGATGAGGTCATTCTGGAGAAAGGTACGCCCTGGATCTAATATGGCTGGTGTCCTTATAAGATGCTGGCCATGTGAAGACAGAGACATAGGGAGAATGCCATGTGAAGATGGAAGCAGAGACTGGGGTTATGCAGCTGCAAACCAAGGAATGGCTGAGCAAACCGCCAGGAGCCAGGGAGAGGCAAGGAAGGATTCTCCCCTGCAAGGTGTCAGAGGAAGCGTGGCTCTGCCCACATCTTTTTTTTTTTTTTTTTTTTGCGGTATGCGGGCCTCTCACTGTTGTGGCCTCTCCCGTTGCGGAGCAACAGGCTCCGGACGCGCAGGCTCAGCGGCCATGGCTCAGGGGCCCAGCCGCTCCGCGGCATGTGGGATCCTCCTGGACCGGGGCACGAGCCCGTGTCTCCGGCATCGGCAGGCGGACTCTCAACCACTGCGCCACCAGGGAAGCCCTGCCCACATCTTGATTCAGACTTCTGGCTTCCAGAACTGGGAGGCAATAAATTTGTGTTGTTTTAAGCCTCCCAGTTTGTGGCACTTTGTTACAGCAGCCTTAGGAAACTAATATTGAATTAATCCCTTTCTGTTTAGAAAGTCTTTAATAGAGCTCATGGATTCTGTTCCAAAGCAGATGAATAAAATAAACACAGTAACAGGGTAAGTTATATTCAGGGGGAAAAAAGTAATTTTTTTTTCAGTTGCATAGAGACATTGCACATGCAAGTAAGTATACAGTCACTCTTTCCAGCATAAGAAGTTATTTATTCCAGGCATTAAAGCATGGAGTTGGCTGATTGGACAGTCTGATCAGCCTCAATCTGATAGATCATCAGAGATTAAACAAGTGGTCCAAATATCTTTCCAGAATCCAGAGATGTGACATTATTATGTCCTGGGTGTCAATTCTGCCTATGTAAGACTTGAAATTGCATTGATTAATCATTAGGTGGGCCTGCTTCCTACCACTGTTGGAATAGGATGGAAAGGACACCACGAATTCATGTCAGGTACTCAGCATCTTTTTCCTTCATGGATTACCTCCCCCTCCCCCTTGCTGACATCAAGCGGCCTCACTTATCTCAGGGCTAGGTGGGTGGCCCTTGCAAGTTCTTGTCTCTAGCTCAGCCAGTCTAAATGGCTTGCAAATGTCATATGGCTAACGAGGTAGAATATTTGTCTCCCGAGTTGTGAACACTGGAGGCCAGTGCTTCAGGCAGCTGTTGTACTCTCACATGGAGCAAGCCTGCTGGAGAATGAAACCACTACAGAGGAAAGCAGGGCCAAGTGATGGAGAGAGACCAAGACACAAGACATCATTGGAACCAGTAACTTCAGTTATGCCTTGAAGCCATACCATCCACCTGGGTTTTCCAATTTGTAAACCTGTGAATCATCCCCTGCTCCCTTTCTCCCTTTGCCTAGTTTGACATGAGTTCTATGATTATATAACCTGGATTTCAGTTTTCTCATCTATACATTAAGGGGATTATCCTTGAACTTCTACCATCACCGTGAGAAGAGCATGCCCTGGCTGAACTGTCTGGTATAAGAAGGACAAGAAGCATGTGAAGCAAGGTCACCCTAACTCGCCCACAGACCAGTGGCCTAAAGCAGAGCTACAAGCCAAGCCCAGCCTGGATCGGCCAAATCTAGTCAACCTCCCAATGCATAGGCAAAAATACATTGGCTTTTTTAATGCAATTAATGCATTCAATTTTTTTAATGCAATCCATTTTAATAACAAATTAAGAGGATTTGAGGATTTTTTAAGACAGTTAATTTTACATATGCTCATGTCTAGGAATGGAACATTAATAGGTAATTGCTTTCCCATCATATCTCCACAAACTCAACTTCCTTGTCAGCATCTCTGGCCTTAAGTCTAAAAGCATTACCATTTTTATTTTCAAATGTCTCTCATCTTCTCTAGGAAAAAACAAAAGCTGCGTTTATTAGGCACCAATGGAAATAAAATAGGTGAAAATATCAGGGGAACCCCTTGAATTTTAGAGCTAGAAAGTAACTCGGAGATTATTGGGTTGGCCCAAAACTTCATTCGGGTTTTTCTATAGCATCTTACGGAAAAACCCAAAGGAACTTTTGGGCCAACCCAATAGTTCAATTTCCTCCTTTTACAGATGAGAATCCTGAGATCTAGAGAGCTCTCATGACCTATCAAAGATCTCTCAGCTAGTTAATGTCAGATGGGACTAGAACCCTATGCTTTTTTTTTTTTTTTTTTTTTTTTTTTTTTTTGCGGTACGCGGGCCTCTCACTGTTGTGGCCTCTCCCGTTGCGGAGCACAGGCTCCAGACGCGCAGGCTCAGCGGCCCTGGCTCACGGGCCCAGCCGCTCCGCGGCATGTGGGATCTTCCCGGACCGGGTCACGAACCCGTGTCCCCTGCATTGGCAGGCGGACTTTCAACCACTGCGCCACCAGGGAAGCCCCCCCCATGCTTTTTAATTCTTACCTCATCACTCCTGTTATGACAAACCTCTTCTGGTGTTTACCACGTTTGGAAGGATTCAGAGCTAATACTCCCTTCTGACCTGACTCTTTCTAGTTTTTTTAAGTGTATTTGGGACTTGCAAAAGCTGTGAGCTTGAATATCATAGTTTCTTCTTGTCCAAAAAATGAAGAACAAATAGACACAGCCAGTAAGCCTGATGCTTTGTTATTAGACTGTTTTATGTTGTATACATTTCCTATTCCAGAAGAGTACGATGCTTCTGCCATTCAAAAAAAAAAAAAAAAGATTTAAGTCACCGCTCCATCTCTGTCTTTTATGACAGCAATTTTTTAAAGGTTGAGCAGAGTCACCCCCACACCTGTTTCTTTTAAACTGAAAGGGGACCCGCTGCACTCTGCAGGGAAATCACAAAGACAACCAGAGATCTTGTCAATTTACATCCAAGCTTGGCTGGAGAAAAGTGGATAGCTGATGTGAGGAGATAAGGGAATAAGTACATTTACCTGAAGATGAGCATGGCCTAGCTGAAGAGACCAGAGATAATGAGGAAGGCTTCCTTTGGTTTGGTGGGGAAATCCATGATTCTGTAACATCAATCAAGACAGTTTTATCTGATTGCTAAGTTTCAGGAAAACCAGTGAACATTTTAAATAACTATACAGAAAGAGAAGAAAAGAGATAGGGGAAGGCACAATCATTCTCTGTTATATAAAGTTAGAAACTAAAGCCCTAAATGGTATAGAATTAATATTAAATTTCAATGTTATCACAATGAAGTAGTAAATTTAGGTTAATTTTATAAGAACAAAGGATCCCCTTGTAGATTTCCAGGCCTCACCTGTAAGGGATTTTGACCCTGGTTCAATGCACACAGAAGAGAAACAGTGCATTGGCTTGCAAGGTCTAGGATAACAAAGTGAACTTCTTTAAAACTGAACGTTTTTTAAAAGTCTCATTGAGAATAATCACATCATACATTCTTATCACACATCATATATTCTTCTAGATGTTCAATAAATGTGGATTAAGGGTTTCCCTGGTGGCACAGTGGTTGAGAGTCCACCTGCCGATGCAGGGGACACGGGTTCGTGCCCCGGTCCGGGAAGATCCCACATGCTGCGGAGCGGCTGAGCCCGTGAGCCATGGCTGCTGAGCCTGCGCGTCCAGAGCCTGTGCTCCGCAACTGGAGAGGCCACAACAGTGAGAGGCCCGCGTACCGCAAAAAAAAAAAAAAAAAAAAAATGTGGGTTAAAATCATTTGCCTTATACTTATTAACTTGTATCATTTTACCTCCTCATTTACCTGTAGACTATAGCTGTAAGTATACAAGCTTATTCTTGTGCAATAGGCAGCAACCAGGGGCATAATCTGAATGTTGAAAGAACCTCTTCATCCCTTTCCCAAATACACACACACAAACACACACTAGTATGCATGCTTTGTGCAAAAAGTCCATAGTAACTTGGCTTTAATGACTCACTCCTGGGCAGGAAATAATCTGCCTGATTAACCCATTATTGTTGCCAACTAGGGAACAATTCGATTTTAGAGCTTGTGGGAAAAATTGGAAACATAGTGTCAGTTAGGATCATGGTACAGGTATCATGATGCTTGGAATTAATGGGGAGGTTCACAGAGAAAAGAGAGCAATGCTGAATGTCAGATTATACAAGCAACAAAAAGGAACCACCTCCTTCCCAATTAATTTCACTTCCATATTTTACAAATACAATGATGTGGAAATGATATGCCACAGTATTAATCATCTCTATATTTAAGGTCTGAACTCTATGATTAAGAATATAAAACATGCACATCTAAAATATTAAAATATACAAACAATGGATGGCAATGACTAATGACTAGTCCTGGCATTAGAGACCATAAATGTTTGGAGATTAATGATATTACTTCAAGGTGGGTGTGGAGAGTGGAGTTCAAATAAGGCTTCGGTACAAGATGAGTCTTGAGCCAGAGCTTCAAATATGGTAGGATGCAAGTAGAGAGGGATGGGAAGAAATTCTACATGAGAGAAAAGATAAAAGCAAAGTGTGGAGGTGAGGAAATGTTGGACGCTTGTGCAGAGGGCAGGGAGGAGACCAGCACTGACACCAGGAGGAAGATTCTTGAAAAGGTACATATGACAAAGAGGCCAGAATGATAAGCTGTGAGCTTATTTTCCATGTAGAATATGGGGAATCTATTTTAAAAGAAAAATAGCTGATTCATTTTAGTCAAGTTGACTTGCTTCTAATTACCTAGGCGAGGCCCCTTTCCCCAGAGGACGTTCTGTAAAATGTCTGTACTCTGAGAAGTCTCCCAGCTGTTGATGGCATTTAGAGAACCACTGACCAGATATCCATTTGGACACGGAAAGGAACCCAGAGTCAGATTTGGAGTTTGGAGGACACATAGGCCCCTTCCAACGATACCATTTTATTTAATTTCTCATAACCTGATCTTTTAAAACATCTCTCCTTGTAGCAACAGTTTATATTTCTAAATACAGAGAAAAAAACTTGCCTATGCCTTTCTGAGCCACCGATCACCAAGTCCTTTTTCTCCCATTTTGCATCAGCAGGGGGACCTCCCTGCTCTTCTGTTCTTGCCTATTTTGTAATGTGATTGAGGAAGCAGTAGATCAATTCCAGATTCTCTCAGAAATGCTGGGGATTGCTCTCTTTAGGGGGTCTAATTCCACAAGCACTTCCTGTATGGGCATTTACCTGTTTTTTCACATTTTCATTCCCTATTGAATCTTCCCTGGGAACAATAAAGCGCTACCCCTCCACCCTTAGCTTCCAATCTCCCACCCACCCTCTTTCACAGTCACAAAAGGAAAAAATAGTTCTTTTTTTTCCCTTCTAGCCAGTGCCTATGGGCTAAATTTTACAGAATTTATATAATTTTGAGGAATAGGAAACTGTTCTTAATACTAAAGCTTCTCTTGAAAATACAAAGGTGAACAGAAATTCTCAGTCAATGCTTCATGAACGGATGGTGGCATCTTAAGAAAATAATCTGCTAAATTAATAAACCTCATAAATTACAGAATCCCTGAATACCAACTGCTGAAATACAATCACTCTCTGACCTGAACCTATTAAATGAAGAAGTCTGCTGTGCATAATTTACAGCAGTGCCGTGAATGAAAAATAGCTCCTTACAAGGGAGATAAAATACAAAAACGGTCTTGCTGTAGAAACAGAATTACTGGTTATTTCAGTTCTTATTTATCCTAATATTGGTTTATGGGTTGTCCAGTAATTTTTATCTTTATCGTTGTTTTGTTCTCAATTGCTCAATAATCCATGATCGAGCCAGCATTACATTTTGCTGGTTGGATGGCAGGAGAGATGTTAAAAAGGCAATATTCATCATGTTATATTGTACATATGCAGAATGTTTCCTTAAAGTTATAAAATATAACATTGCATACAGATACCTATCTATTGGTAATACTGTTACCAATCTCATTAGTCATCTTGTCTAAAGAATCAAAATATTTTGAAGGTATTAAATCAATGGTTCTCAACTGGGAGCAGTTTTGTCATCTGGGACATTTGGCAATGCCTGGAGACACTTATATTTTGTGAAGGCATTTTCTGTTGTTGCATCTGGAGCAGGGGGGGTGCTATACATCCTATAATGCACATCCATCTGAATAAAGAGTTACTCAGCCCAATATCAATAGTACTGCTATTGAGAAGCCTTGATTAGGGATAAAAATCCACATTTCTAGGTATGTGAAGGGAAAGGGATCTTTCAAGAACAACTTCTTGCCAATTTTTTTTTTTTTTTTTTTTTTACAGAATATTCAATCCCAAACATGCTATTCCAGATCAGCCAAAATGAATTTAGCACGCACTTCCCTAAGCTCCCTCTGGAATTCTGAGTAAAAGACTTAGCAGCAGCCATCCTTGTTTGTTCAAAGACTGCGTAAGGGACTTTCTTTCAGGAAAATTTTACCCAAACCATGAAAAAAAGCTGTTAGAATGTTGGTTGCAGCATATCTCATATGAGGGATATTTTGGAACCAGATGGGCTGAAAGAAATACAGAGAAAGAAAAATCCTCTGTCCTGCCCCTCAAGTTGATTCTATTAATGAAATCATATTTAAAATCTCTGTCTCTATTATTTTGAGACTTTGAGGGTGAACAATTGCTGGGATTGATTGGTCGAAAGACAAAAATGAAAAGAGACATGCATTTAGGGCACTCTGATATTTGTTTTGCTAGGTCAAATTGTAAAAGTCAAGACAAATATGCAGAACTTTATTTTTTTTCTAGATCTAAAGGCAGTTTAGTTCTGGAGCTCCTCCACTAAACACACACACACACACACACACACACACACACATATACACACACACACACTCACTATTTCTACTGATGGTGGAAAATTCTTAATCTTCCCACTTCAAGATCATTCTGTCTCTCTAATTTATAAACATATGTTCCTCTAGTCAAGTTTAAGATTCAAACTCAGTCCATTCAAGTTTCTCCCACTCTTCTGTCCTTCTCCTGGGAAGCTGTAAGTTCTCTGGGATCTGAAATGGTTGTAAGAGCAAAGGTTGAAAAAGCTGTAAGTATCTATCCCACCTCAGAACCAGACCCACTGGGCTCTGGCACAAACAAGGCCCCAGGCAGAGGACATGTGAGGGTTCCTGTCCTGGTACCTCTTTAGCAAACCTGTCTTGTGCTTCTGCTTCTCCTGTTTTGACTTTGCTTCTGGTTCCAGGGAATGATCATTCTCCTTGTTGTAACCAACACCCAAATTTGTTACCACAATTCCCGCATGAATTCTGAGTTTCCCTCTGGTACACTTGTTCCTCATCCTCTCTCTTGTTTTCGTGGGCACCTAAGCGTGGGTCCTTACTCTACATTCCTTTTCTCTAAAAGGCATGGAGTCCTGCATCTGAATTCTAGTCTGTAAAAGGAAGCCTGTTGCCTGCTGGTAAAAGACCTGATGTGCCTGAACAGTAGTTAGGGGAGAGAAGGGATGTCAAGGAAGACTGACAAATTCTAACATCTCCCTTTTCCCTGATGCTGGAGTTTGCCACGGTTTCTCAGTTCAAGCTCTTAGCATTTTTGGTTCATGGTTGCCAGTAAAATCCTGTTCCTGGCAATGAACTTTTCAGTTTTAAACTTGAAAACCTAAAGATGAATTCATGGCGATAACAACAGTCCTGATAAATATACTGGAAGTCTGAAGTGGAAATAGCTTAAATGACTTATTATGAAAGAAGAAGACTTATTTCTTCATAAAACCACCAAAAGTTCTAGTCACTAACTATTAGCAACTGCAGGGTCTAAATGTTGCTTTCCCCATTCTATGCTAAACATTGCACATTCTTTTATACTCTCAACAATCACTTAATATATTGTACAAGCTACTAGAACATTTAATGTATGTATTAGATCATTTTAATGTTTAATTTTTCAAAATTTAAAATTGCTTTAAAGAATTTTGAAACTTTATTTTATCATTGGCCCAATCGTGATGAGTAATTTCAAATCCATTTTTTTAGTTGATTTATTTGTTAGGTATGTGTGTGTGTTTTACAATATATGTCCAAAGTATTAGGAACTTGAACAAATTAAACCGTATTAGCAAACACATTTAAAAATTTTTTAATCTAGTTTGCAAAGATGCTTGCCTGGTGAGGGCACAGTCATTGTTAAAATACAGAGCTTTTTAAGAAAATCCAATGTCATGGCTGTTGGACGTTAGGAGAGGCTGCAAACAGATCAGGCCTGAATTCGTCTTACCAGGAATGAGGTACCATTGGAACAGATGTTAGAACAGGGAGCTCAGACCATTAGCCGCCTGCCTTAGCTAAAATCTGCTGCCATTTCCCCACGCACCCCTGTAAATGCATGTATGAAAGGCATTTTGAAAAGAGAAGTGAATGGCCACTGGGAAGTAGCCTTCTTCCAATACTAGGATTGATATTTTCGGCGATTTCGCCTTTCCTTCTACCTGTCTCCCATTGTCAGTGGAAGTTTCTTTAACTACTTGAAGATCTTGTCTCTGACCCTCTTTTAGGGCACCTTTTTCTTTTTGTGTTCTCAGTCAGTGTCAGTGAACCTCTCTGATTTCCCTTTTATTTCACACAAGCGTCAGTGTATTCACCTTGAATGTTCTAAAATTCACTGATCTCTTCTCCCTTCTATCAACCTCTGTAGAAATCTCCAAAAGTGACTTCCATGGGCTCAAAGGGTCATGCTTTTCTCTGAACTCAACTTTTAATTTAATCAGTTCCTATTTAATTGAAGGACAAAATGCAACCTCAAGATAATTTTTTTTTTTTTTTTTTTTTTTTTTTTTTTTGCGGTACGCGGGCCTCTCACCGCCGTGGCCCCTCCCGTTGCGGAGCACAGGCTCCGGACGCGCAGGCTCAGCGGCCATGGCTCACGGGCCCAGCCGTTCCGCGGAATGTGCGATCTTCCCGGACCGGGGCACGGACCTGTGTCCCCTCCATCGGCAGGCGGACCCTCAACCACTGCGCCACCAGGGAAGCCCTTCAAGATAATTTTTAAAAAGACATCTTATCCAAGCACCGATCTAAACCCTGAGGTCCTGGCTCTCCTCCCATCTGGGCCAGTCCTCCTTCCATGGAATTCTGCTGCTTCCCTGAAGAAGGAAGCTGTAATCCTGTATTCACGTTCACTAAGGCAAACATATAGCAACAGAAATGCAGTCCCATCATTGTGATGAGTGTGACCCGCTTACAGTGGGGACCTTCTAACTTGTTTTCCAGACAAGGGAAATCATATCTCACAACTGGTTGTGGACAAATATAAAAAATGGTATTTCCATTTTTAGATTTCCTTTTTTCGTTTAGCCCATTCTTAAGTCTCTGACTTACTAAGGGAACAAAGGTGGTACAGATATTTCCCCAACAGCTCCTAATAAGAACTAGAATGGATTTGTTTTAACTCCTTTTCACCAGGATCAAAAAGGTAGGTTGGAGAATAAAGGAGATGGATGTCCTGTATCCAGGCTCCACTTTTGTTTACATAGTAGGACTTGGTATTTCTCACAGGCAGGGAAGGTGGTTTATTCTGTTGCTTAAACACAATGAGAGAATGTATTATCCAAAAATAACACCACCACAGCCCAATCAGCTCTTCATATCTGAAATGATAACATGATACGTTTATTCTCTTTAATTATTAAAGAATTATTCACTTATGAAATACCCTTAGTGGGAGATCATATTTAGCTCTGACACTTTTCACACCTTGGGCATATGATAAGCAAGTATTAATTTGGGGGTGGTCAGCAGATGACAGATCTAAAGTTATATAAATTTTTATCTATGTAGTATAGACAATGGGGGGCTGCAAAATTATCAAATGCACACTCATGCATTTTTAGACGGGGAACTTGAGACTCACAGAGGGTTGATCAAATACAGATCCAGGCTGAACACCACAGGCTCTGACTCCCAGGGCAATGATGGAGCCACTATCCCATGGTGAGGTGGACACGGGACCTCAGACATGGCACAGGAATGTGAGTGCCTGTGAGGATCTCCACATTCTGTTGAAAATATTTAAGAATTTTCTTGTGCCCACTGAGGAGTAGGTGGAGAAAGAGAGAAGATCCAATACAGAATTTTAAGGTTGAATAATACCTGAGGGATCAACTTGTCTCAGTCTTTCAATTTCAGCATGAGGTAACTGACACCTAAGATAATTACTGGTAGATCCAAGGCTAAAACCCAAGTCACCTGATTCCCAATCCAGTTCTCTTGCCACTTTATCATGCTTCTGCAAGGACTAGAAAATAAGAGTGGTTGCCCGACCTTCACAGAGAGAAAGAGCAGAATGCAAAATTAGAAAGGGAGGGTTATGTGATGAGCAGACCCCAGGCAGGATTTCTGTTCTGAAACATGGTGAGGTAGAGTGATGTGAGACAACAGGGTGTAAGGAGCTGGCATTGCTAGCATTGTCATTGTCAAAATGTGATCCCCAGACTAGCATTACCTGAGAACTTATTAAAAATGCAAATTCTTGACCTGACCTGGATCTATTGAATGAGAAATTCCACCAAGCTGTATTTTAACATGTCTATCAGGCAATTGTGATGCACCTTAAAGTGTGAGAACCAATGTTGTAGAAAGGTCTTTATGAAGCTCCTCTGGACCCAATTCTCAGGACACAGAATCTTCCGAATAGGAAAAAGCTTTCTATATCAGGCACATCTTTGTTCTGTCTGATCTCTTCTAACTATGAAGATTGACCTGATTATTTTCATAAAACAGCCACAGACTCTTAACATGGGCAAAATGTTCATTTAATTCTCTCTCATTTCTTTTCAAGCTCTAAAATTCTTATTTCTCTTATAATTACTTCTCACCATATCATTTTGTGCTATCTATTTATTTAGGGATTTTTGCCCCCTGTGGTTTCCATGCATCTATATAGTTCGGGATGGCAACGTAAGGCATGCTACAATTATTTGGACTGACCATATCATAGAAAGCATATTTAACTGAAAAATACTTTTAAAGGATAAATCAGAGTTGTCTTGTTCTTTTAGGTCAACTCCACATGTCATTTAATTGACTCTTGAAGTTGGTGCAATCATGTTCTTCTGTAGATATATTTAGCTCTGATTTTTGCTAGCCTAATGATTTTCCAACATTTTTATTTACTAAGCAAAAAGAAACGAAGAAGACTAGTCAATAAAATAGGCAAATAACGTAGCTGACGAAGGGGAAACAGCTCAAGAAAAATGGATGCAAGAAGCCCTCAGGTGAACAATGAAGAAACAGCATCGTGCTGTGGGTTAAATGGATTTGGGTTCGAGCCCCTGCTCTGCCCCCTCACAGAGACAGTCACCTGGAGCATATCATTTCTCCTCTTAGGTCTCTATTTTCTTATCTGGAAACAGGAATATGAATACCCACCTACTGGGTTGGTTTTTTTTTTTTTTTTTTTTTGGTAACAACCAAATGAATTAATTTATGTACAGTACGTATTAATGATGTCCATTTATTTCCCCTCTTCTTAATTTTCTGTTCTACTAACTTTGCCTTTACAATATGCTGTTTTGTGTTGTTAAGTGGCTGTCAACTGTCTTATTAGCTCACTGAGGGCAGAGAAGGTGTCTGAGCTTTATTCATAATTTGTTTAGCCCTTTACATAACACTGTCAACATCTAAATGTATGTAGTAGGTCTCCAACTACTGAGAGACATCCAGTGTGCCATGGCAATGGTATAGAAAAGTGCTACCAACATTTGTCTGCCAACATTTATCATTCCTGCTATAAAGGCTCCTGCCCCCTCTGGGGTCCCTGCTGTCTGGCTTTCTGAAGCAGACAGACAGCTGTCATAGGGTTTAGCCACATCATAAGATCAAGAAGGGTTTTTTCTCTAAATAGAAATAAAAATTTTGTCTGATGCGCTTGTTACACTCTACAGTGGTTCACAAAGTGAAATCTCTGGAGGTCCAGCATTAGCATGACCTGGGAACAAGTTAGAAAGGTTAATTCTCAGACCCCACCCCAACCTAAATCAGAAATCTGTGTTTTCACAAGCCCTCCAGGTGATTCTGATGCATATTAAATTTTGAGACCACTGGGCTAAAACAATGCCTTTATTTCTCCTTCCTAGTTACCAGGGGTCCTGGCTAGCATCCATGATATTTTTATGTCAAGGGTAGATATAATGGGATAGCAATGCATACAGTATGTCAATCAGTAATAGTTATGTAATGAAAATAGAACATGAAATTTCTCAAAGTGTGTTTAATGGATCAGTAATTCATAGGCTATTAATAAGTACTGTGTTTGAAAAAGAAAAGAAATTACTTAGGCAAGTAAGGTTAGTGTAATTAAGTAAGATTTCTTCCCTGAGAATTTCTCATTCTTTTAATATGCTCAAAAACATTCTGAACCTCCAAAATTTCCCCAAACTTATTTGAAACCACTTTTCTTTTCACATAAAAAAAACATCTCTTTGCTGATATAAAGACCTCTTTTGTGGTTGTATTTTGTTATAACTTGTCATTAAGAAGTGCTTGATGTTATGCTATTTTTACTTGGAGACTTTCAGAAGTATTAGTCCGGTAGTTCTCAATCAGGTTCTCATACCACTCACTCCACCACAAGAGGTTAACTGGCAATGTCTGGGGACATTTTTGCTTGTCACAGGTGGCATGGGGGGTTGTTTGCTACCGGCAACTAGTGAGTAGAGGCCAGAGATGTTGCTAAGTACCCTGCAATACAAGAACAGCCCCCTACAACAAAGAATTATCCAGCCCCAAATGTCCATAGTGTCAAGGTTGAGAAACTCGGGCACTTAGTGAGCTGCTTCTGTGTACACACACATCGGGCTACACGACAGGCTCGTCTCCTTCATCCTAAGAGTTCCAGTTCTTACTACACTGCCTGACACAAAAGAGACACCCAATAAGAGCTTACCGAATGAATGAATGAATTAAAAAATGAATGGTTGAGGGAAACTTGACTATCATCGGTGAAATGACAGCAAACCTTGCAAGGCAATATAAAATCCATATTATTTAACACAGCAAGTGAAATCCAAGTCTGGGGGAGCTTTGAGGAGGAGGGAAGGTTGCAAATAATCTTAAATGATCAGAGCAGATGCGGGAGAGCAGAGAGCAGCCCAGCCGAGGGGGATATGAGAGTCGGCACAGAGAACAGGCGCGAGCCAGGTGCCCTGACACACCTCGTAGGTCAATGCCACACGGCTTTACTTACAGGATTCTACCTACAGTTCTACTCCATTCCTTTGGTCTTTTCTGCCATCACAGACAAGAAGAAAGTGGCAGAGATTACCGCACAATGGCCTAGAAGCCACAGGGTTTTGTTTACCAACTCAGGGCTGTTTGTCTTTTGATTCTTTCAGGAGCTTTGTTTTTCACTGTTTTTAATTATCTAAGCAACATATTATGTATCATATGTATGTATGTGAATTTTTTAAAACTTTCAAATGAAGCTTAAAGCCCCCCTTGACCTCCATCCAATCCACTCTCCAGTGTTTGACACCATGTTTGTTTGTTTAATTGACTTTGAATGCCTTTTGGGGGACACTCTCCAGCTCACCACAGTCTCCACCTACTGCTTCACCCCCCAACCCCACTGCAATCTATATGCCACCCCCCTGGCCCTGAGGTCACTTGCTATATAAGAGGAAAAGCACTGTATTTGGAGTCCTAAGATCACCCTTATTTGAACGAACCTTATTTCTAGGACCTGTGCTCCCTACTTGACAAAATTGCTATGAGGATTAAAGCAAATAACACCAGTGAAACTACCTGGCAAGCCATACTTTCTTGAGCAGGAGACGCCCTGAGCAAGGGAGCGTTTATCTCAAAGAAGCCTACCAAGGAGCAAAACCTCTCCCAGGCCCATGGTCTATCTGTGAAAATCAAACAAAGCTTGAATTCAGTAATATGATAAACTCCACTATAAGCAATAATACACGTGAAGCACTTAGACATTCCCAAAACAAACGCAGTTCGTAATTTTAGTATCATTAATGATACTTTAATAGTAACAATAAATCCCTGCTTATTTTTACATAAACATATGTTGTTACTTTCTATTAAGTAAAATTGATACCACGGGAAGACGAGTCATGTTTGTCCTACAGCTTCAGATACTTCCTGACACCCTGGAAAACATTAAACCAATGTGAGATGTTATGATTACCAGTTTTTCAAGACCTAGCTAAACAGCTCTTTCATAAAACCTTCTGTGACCACACCAACTGAACTCCTCTGAATTCCAGTAGTGGTTATTTCTCTCTAGTTTTCTTGGGCATTATGTGTACACATGGCCTTGTATTGCTTCTACTGTTGTGACACTGTTATTTAAATATTTTGGAATAGAGATGCTAGTGTTTAATTGTTCGTGTGTTTATCTCATCTCTCCTCAACGGGATAATGGGCTTCTTTATGTCAGAGGCCATGTTCTCCGTCCCTCTTTGCAACATGCCACACACACGGTAGGCACCCAGTAAGTGTCTCTAATTTCATTTGAAGAGTGTGTTCGATCCTAGAAGTGCCACAAGAACGTGTCTCTTAAAGCTCCTCATCTGTAACCTTGTCCCTTCTGATTTGTAACCAGAGAAGAGCTTTGAAGTGAGGTGACAGTATGTTTCTCTCTTCTGTGTTCCTTGGTAGGAAAGTCCTTGTTTTCCACCCTGGCAAAGTGAGATGATTTGAAACTCTCTAAAGCAAAAGCCAGCATATGCTGTTCTTTGTATTGAAGGTCATCTGCTAGAATCTAAAAGTATGCGTTGGCAGTAGTTACTTAAGTAGAATATTTCTAATCTTCAAAGGGATAGTTCTGTGTTTAAAATTAATTTTCTTATTTGTCTACGGTTGCAACTTAAAAAACGCTTTTCCTTAGATGCACTATAAAATGTTAATAGCTACATGTAGAGTGACTACAACTGTAGTGTCATTTTTCTCAGCTTGATCAGCTCTTTTGAATGGCATCATTATGATCGAAGTTGTTTTACAGTAATAAAATATGAATAGTTTCCATAAAAAAGTAGGCAACATTACAATTAAACAGTATCTGGCATTTTAGCACGTGATAACTACTCATAACGCTGTCGTCAGATAAGCAAATCTACAATATAAACACAATCACAAGAATGACCTAAACAAGTCTTTGAAGCACAAAAAGGAATATAATCGGGGCAGTGTGATGCCACAAGTTTGGGGGAAAGCAGAATATTCAACACACCTGGGTTCTTTCAAAGAAATTGTGAAGTTTTTTTTTTACCATTGTATTTATATAGTACCCTTCATCTAGTTTTATCTCTGCAAGAAACAAGCACATTTTAAAATGAGGACAACATGCTGAATGTGTCAATAAAACTTGGGTCTTAATACTTTGTTTGATAAGGTGTACTGCAAAAATTAGCATATTCATATTTGTAGGGTTTTTACTCAATTATATTTCCAGGCTATTGGAAAACATAAGAACTAGGATATATAAAATAACTCTATAAATCTTTACACCTTGTACTGATCCGAATGCAATAAAGTCTCCTTGATCCAGGCACTGATTTTCAGGTTTCTGTTCCTTTTCTTTCTTTCTTTCTTTCTTTCTTTCTTTTTTTTTTTTTTTTTTTTTTTTTGCAGTACGTGGGCCTCTCACTGCTGTGGCCTCCTCCGGGGCGGAACACAGGCTCCGAACGCGCAGACTCAGCGGCCATGGGTCACGGGCTCAGCCGCTCTGCAGCATGCGGGATCCTCCCAGACCGGGGCAAGAACCCGTGTCCCTTGCATCGGCAGGCGGACTCCCAACCACCGCGTGACCAGGGAAGCCCTGTTCCTTTTCTTTTTTCTGAAGATTGACTTACTTCTGGTTCTTATATATACTCATTGTTACCACCGTTCGAGGGGTGGCAGGTAAGAGAAATTTTTTTTTAAACACCTTTATTGGAGTATAATTGCTTTACAATGATGTGTTTCTGCTTTATAACAAAGCGAATCCATTATACATAGACATATGTCCCTATATCTCTTCCCTCTTGCGTCTCCCTCCCTCCCACGGTAAGAGAAATTTCATGAATTTCTAGTCAATCAATGTTGCTACTGGTTTGAGCTTCTGAAACAGGTTTGAAGGAGGTAAAAATGGTGGACTCTTCCTTTGGGGGATAAAAAGGGCTGGTTTTAGCAATGTTAGGAAAGGTGATTGTCTTCATAATGATAAAAGTGAGGAAAGCTGTGAGGGCTAACGCAGAAGCAGCTGAATATGATGAATATGTTAGCTTCTTTATAGAAGAAGGGAAAGAAGCCATTTTTGACATGATTCTCCATACAGAGAGTAATTAGGAAACTTTGTACAAATAAATAAAAGGGTTGTTGAAAAATTTACTTGAACACCTTGTATGTATGCCAATGACACTAAAATGTAACTCCAGATGTGTGAGCTCTTTACTAATTAATAATTTTCTGTGAATAACAAATGTGCTTTCTCCTGCCAGAGTATTTCAATTTGCCAAGTGAACGAAGTCCAGACTTTGACCTTCATTTAGGGCTTTCCACAATCTGACCTTGACATCCTTGAACAAACTTATGTCTCCCCAGCTCTGTATGTGAACCTCTAGCCCATCTACAGTTCCTTGAAAAATTGTTGCAAATTTGCGTCTCCCTAGAATCCCAAACACACACACACACACACACACACACACACACACACACACACACACACACACACACACACACACACACACACACACACACACACCCGCCACCACCCAATCACAACCTACTCTCTACATATCTAAACCACATCTTTCTCATGAAGCTGTTCAGTTCCTCCACTCCTCTTCTGTAACTGGCCTCTCCAAAGCTCCATCTTTTGTCGAATTTTGTCGTCTTTTGTCCTAGTGTTTGTACCATCCGCTCGGCACTTACCCATAGCTATTTTAGATCCCTGGTTAGCTACTTCTGGTTGTCTTTCACATAATATATCCTGAAAAATATTTAGTGGGCATTTTTAATATTCATGAGATATTCTGATTATAGCACAGAGTTATCCAAGTAATGAAGCAAGAGTCTGTGTCCTTAGTCTGTAAGCGTGGAAAGAATTTCCTATAGATCTGGCTTTTTCATTTTCCTTTAGAGTTCAAAAAGCGTTTTTTTCTCTCTTTGCTATACTCTCTGCAGGGGATACCTAAGTTGAAAGTAGAACAAGAATAAAAAACAAAATTTAAAAAAAGCCTAACCACTGAGATATCAGCATGTCAGCTGAAATTATTACTTAAAAATAATCTTCATCTGTATAAGCAAAAAAAGACAAGAGCCAACTGTGACAGCTCTTATCTGCAACAAGGACAACAATGCAAAGAGAGTCCATCCTTTATGATGTTTTCGATTTCCACCCATCCCAAGGGCATAGGTATAAACTAAACAAGGGACTTCTAGTCAGGGAAAATAAAATAACAACACATGTTTTTACCATCACTTTACCAGACTCAATAAACATTGTTTTAAAGTAAAATTAGAAACTGTTAAGTTAGCAGTTTTTACTTTAAAAGATCAGCAAATCCATTAATTTAAGAACAGACATGCAAACCAAGCAAAGACCGGCCAACTCAGGGATATCATCTTTGGACAAATATAAGCCTAGCATACATGTTTGGCACCTTAAAGCGGTGGTGTGGAAAACAAACTTATCTATGAAACAGAAACAGACTCATAGACATAGAGAACAAACTTGTGGTTGTCCAGGGGGAGGAGGGGTGGAGGAGGGATGGATTGGGAGTTTGAGATTAGCAGATGCAAACTATTATATAGAGAATGGATAAACAACAAGGTCCTACTGTATAGCACAGGGAATTATGCTCAATATCCTGTGATAAACCATAACGGAAAAGAACATGAAAAAGAATGTATAACTCAATCACTTTGCTGTACAGTAGAAATTAACACAACATTGTAAATCAACTATACTTCAATAAAATAAATTAAAAAATAAAAAAGCAACGGTGTGGGAAAGATGGGGAAGTTGAGGACTTCGGTGTTAGACACAATTATTTTTTGTTTGTTTCCTTTGACAAAAACTGTATATATTTAAGGTATACGGTGTGATAATTTGATATGCATACACATCATAAAATGATTACCACAATCAAACAAATTAACATATCCATCACCTCCCAGTTATCTTTTGTGTGTGTATGTGTGTGTGTATGTGTGTGTGTATGTGTGTGGGGGGGGGGTAAGAACATTTGAACTCTATTAGCATATGTGAAGTATGTAATATATCATTATTAACTATAGTCTCCATGCTATATATTAGGTCTACAGAATTTATCTTATAACTGAAAGTTTGTGCCCATTGATCAATATCTTCCCTTTTCTCCTACCCCTCCACCCCTGGCAACCACCATTCTACTCTCTGTTACTACGAGTTCAACATTTTTTTAGATTCAACATGTACGTGAAATCATGTGATGTTTGTCTTTCTGTGTCTGGCTTGTTTCACTTAGCATAATGACTTCCAGTTTCATCCACATTCTCTTGAATAACAGGATTTTCTTCTTTTCAGGCTGAATAATCCATTGTTTACATATACCAGATTTTCTTATCCATTCATCTGTTGACGGACACTTGGCTCTTTCCATATCTTAGCTACTGTGAATAACGCTTCAATGAACATGAAAGTGCAGATATCTCTTCAAGATAGTGATTTTATTTCTTTTAGATATACACCCAGAACTGGGATTGCTGGATCATATGGTGGTTCCATTTTTAATTTTTTGAGAAACATCCATATTGTTTTCCATAATGGCTGTACCAATTTTCACGCCCATTAACAGTGCCCAAGGTTCCCTTTGCTCTACATCCTTGCCAACACTTGCTGTCTTTTGCCTTTTTGATAATAGCCATTAAAAGTTGTGACGTGATAACCTCATTGCGGGGTTTTTTTTTTATTTTGCATTTCCCCGATGATTAGTGATGTTGAGCATTTTTACATATTCATGTTGGCCATTTGTATGTCTTCTTTGGAAAAATGTCTAATTGGGTGCTTTGCCAATTTTTTAATCGAGTTATTTATTTATTTTTGCTATTGAGTTATATGAGTTCCTTATATATGTTGGATATTAACTAATTATCAGATATGTGGTTTGCAAATATTTTCTCCATTTTGTAGGTTGTCTTTTCATTCTGTTGATTGTCTTCTTTGCTGTGCAGAAACTTTTCAGTTCGGTATAGTGCTCCTTGTTTATTTTTGCTTTTGTTGCCTGTGTCTTTGGTGTCAATTCCAAAAAATAATTGCCAAGAACAAGGTAAAGGAGGTTCTCCCCTGTTTTTTTTCCTAGAAGTTTTATAATTTCAGCTCGTAAGCTTAAGTCTTTAATCCATTTTGAGTTGACATTTGTGTACGGTATAAGACAAGGGTCCAATTTCATTCTTTCACATGTGGATATCCAGTTTTCCTACCACCATTTATTGAAGAGACAATCCTTTCTCCATTTTATATTCTTAGAGCCTTTGCAGATAATGAGTTGACTGTATATGTGTGGGTTTATTTCTGGGCTCTGTATTCTGTTCCATTGGTCTGGTGTCTGTTTTTATGCCAGTTCCACATGGTTTTGATTACTATAGCTATGTAATATATTTTGAGATTAGGCAGTATGATGCCTCCAGCTTTATTCTCCTTGTTCAAGATGACTTTAGCTATTCGGGGTCTTTTGTGGTTCTATACAAATTTTAGGATTATTTTTATTTCTGTGAAAAATGCCATTGGAATTTTGATAGGGATTGCATTGAATGTGTAGATTGCTTTGGGAAGAATGGATACTTTGATGATATTAATTCTTCCAATCCATAAACATAGGATATCTTTCCATTTATTTCAGATACCTTGATTATAAAATACCTGTAAGTCACAAGAGAGAGAAAAGGAAATCCTCCAAAAAG